>NC_089732.1:12741214-13063923 GCF_035083965.1 Branchiostoma lanceolatum
TTACACCCATATGTTCCTCTGTGCCTTCAGTCCAACACCCCTATGTTAGGGTTAAATTTATGATATAGGGGGTGTCGGAAGATTGGGGTGTGACCGGCTTTAGCAACCCCTTCCTGTACATGTATTCCTTCAAAATCTGGATTAAGAGAAGTTGACGGCCTAAGAAAATATTTCTGCAGAAAAAGGATAGTTCCCGATGTACTATACTAGGAGCAACCACCACCACTACAAGACCATTCTGAAAGCTTTGGTCCACATACATTTAACTAACCATCCTAGACAATAGGGTATTTCACTGACTGGTGTGCCGAGTACTACTTTTGGCACTACTATGTACAATAAACCCCGAGACATTTTTTCCAGTGCTCTACTTTCCTTCATATTTCACTTAAACAATAAATGCTACAAACCAACTTGGAAGCTTTTATGAAAGGTAGAGTCCAAATATGATAAATAATGTCAGAAAAGCTATAACAAATTTCTAGCGGATCCCCCCTATGCCTCTCTTGCTTCGTATAGGCTATTTGGAATAATGAGTTTACCAAGAGAAAGATCCAAGTACGAAGTAACATCATCTCTGTGAGCTACAGTGTATGTAATAATCATTTACATCACCAAAAATATAACACAATCCTTCATACATATATATTATCACGTACACTGCCTTCAACCAACTAAACATTCTGTTAACAGTCCATGTAGGAATGTTTAGCATAGCAACATACAGTCTATATATTATATGATGCAACCCACATAAATGTACAGTCATGTTCTTGCTCAACATAGGAAGTTTGAATTTTAAAAGATTTTATTTTCTATAATCTATGGTGAAAGAAATAGGACTGCAAAACCCATTTTAGTGCTACAGACACAAACACTTGTCATACACTTACATTTTCCTAGATGTCTCTTCTACATTTGTATCTCAAAAACTACAGCCCCTCCCCCTCTACACTACACTCGTGCCTTCCTGCCAGTTTCCTTACAGGACAACCTCCTTGCATCTGTATATCCACTCCTGTCTGTCATTGCTGGGCAGGACGTGGTGGCCGATCTGGAAGAAGGGAGGAAAGTTTTCCATGTCAGTCACAACTACAGAATTAGCATGATTCTGTAAATGCAGAAATGTTCGCGGTGGTTTTACCTTCGCAGTTTTCACGGCGACCGTTTCCCCCGGGAACTTACAACCATTGCGTAAATGTTTGTCCAATACTGTAGCAGTATGTGACTATAACGGTGCCGCAAACTTAAAACCACCGCAAACACTCTATTTTTGCCTTAGCGCGAAATAACAACCACACAAACTTAAATGCATTTATACTGTATCTGGTTGTATAGATGGAATTTCCTGGATGACTTATATTCACAAAGTTTAACGTAGTAGCTCCTATCAGAGTTGAGCTCTTTCCTGGAGCTAAATAATGAAGGAAGATTAGAGTCACACATAAATGCAACATTTCAGGAAAGAAAGAGCGACTCACAGTAGTTTTCCTCGGCGGTGCCTCAGCAGTGTAGTCCAGGTCGTCTCTGTGGCTGCTGCAGTTCTTACTCCTACTGAGATCCAGCTGAACTGCAGCCTTCCTGCCAGCCTGGAATAAAATACATTGGAAGTCATGAAATAATGGGTCAATATTTGCTTAAGTGATATATTTTTATTCCATCCTTTTTCAGTGGTGCCTATATTAAAGTATTCAAGGTGGAACTTTACAGATTTAAGTCATACGAGTTTTATGGAATACCTAAAAATTCTACATAATTCATAGGATCCACTACTACACTGTAACTTAAAAGAAACATAGTACGAGTTTAACGGAATCAATTTGAGTTCGTTTGAATACGTTTGATCCTTACAATCAGTAATACTCGTATCAATACTGTAAAATTTTTCAGTTTCTTAGTAACGGGAGTCGCCCAAATATAGGACGTTTTTTTACGCGCTCGAACTCACGGCGCTCCATTGCTGGTTGCCAGAGAATGGTCATGTTTTAATGAATGAATTTTGAACACATTCATCTAAAGAACATACATGGACAAGAAATGTATTCATAATGTTCATGGGCCCTTCACGCTCCGAGTTACAAGCGGCAAACACTGTGAGACGTTTTCACGAATGTACCTTCTGATTTAGTACTACGCCAGATAGTGTGCCCAACTTAGTACGCTTTGGTAATTTTGCTCTCCTCGGAAGTTGGTGATAAAGTTAGGGAAATGTAAATAAGGCTTGAAGTCTGCTATATTCTAGCTTTCTTTTGACCGGAAAATTTTGACTGTGTACACTTCTAACGTCATGTGAGAAGGGCTATATCTAGCGCATCCCAGCTCATGTTTTGGCGGGAAGTAGGCTACTACGCACTATGCGCGCGGCCCGGCGTACGTCTTGCATGCGACCCGACTTACAAAATCATTACGAAAAAACGACACCGCTTACATCAACAATACTCCGTCTACTTATTGGGAAATATCTTCGCCATCTCTGTATTCAGTTTCCTTTTCATAGACGGTACCAATCACATGTTAGAGCGTTACAAAGCTGTGCGTTGAATCGCCGTCCGCCACTATCGCGGGTTCCAAAAATGGCGGGAAAACAACATTGCCAGACGGCAGCGATGTTTACGTTGTTTTCTTTGGTCGGTTTTCTTCTCAAGAAACACTTAAAGACCCAATTTTTTTGTGTTTTATGAAGTTATATTTCTTATGTGTATGATAGTTGTATATCTGCTTGGCACAGGTCGTATATTTAGGTGTCGGGCCGTCTAGCTACGCAGTGACCCTCTACTCAGCGTTGCCATCATTATTGTCAAAATACTATTCTCGACAAAACAAGAAATGAATACGTACACATATGTTTTGAATGCAAATAAAAATTATGTGCATGGACTTGGTTTATTTATCTTCCTTATGAGCATAGTCAGTGGACACAAGCACGGCGTACTTATGCATAACAAGATCACTAAAAAGTCCATCCTAAGTTAGGGCGCGTCCTAAGTTCGGGCAACCCCCGTTATACGTAGTGCATTGTATGAATTCCAAAAGATTTGTATGTATTCTGTAAAACTTGTATGAATGCAACCTGAAAAGTCTGACCGTTTCAAATTTCATCCAATTGCTTGTCAATGAGTAAACGTAACTGCTTTTTGGCATATCTTATTACCTGGATATCTAACCTTCATCAACGTACTGTAAGGATATTTAAAGATTTTCACAAGTACATATAGTACAGAATAAGATTCTTTTTACACAACCAAGAGATTTATTCCACCGACATTTCAGTGACCATCTGTCACCTTCTTCAAGGCAATTCTGACTGGTTCACAAAGCAATGCAGCACAGGTGTTGCTGCTTATACAAATTAATGAGATGCATTCCCAAACACAAAGTATTTACATTATGTACAATACAGGGGATGACATCACTATGCAGTCCCAAACGTACAGAAGTGTAACGCATACACAACTATCGATCAAAACAATGCAACGATTATCATCTATTTCTTAATGATGTGGTGACAAACATGACCGAGTCTATATCCCCCCTCATCACGGTTCATCTCTTGGTTGTGTAAAAAGAGTCTTTTTTATTCAGTGACTTACCAACTTGATGAAACTAATATTCACGGATACATGTAGTGCAATTACCTTGTTCTCTATGGCTGTACTGATACGGGAGTCGCTGCTGTAGGTGTACAGGATCATGTCCTTCCCTCCCTTCAGCTCACGGGCCTCACCTTTACTGCTGATGAACCTACAGTCAGTGCAGTTTGTTTGGTTATTTTTTTACTGTCTTGCAATTTCCATTATAGGACTCTCAAACACATGACATGTAACTGAGAAAGAGACAAATATCGAAAGATATCAAAAATACTATAAATCCATAGTGGTAAAAGATGGGGATTTCAATCTTGCAACATTTGGAAGTAAAGTAAATGTGGCCATTATTAGACAAAAATCTTGTAGATGAGGGCCTCATTTACATAATCTATGAGGAAATAGTACAATATTCTTTTTCGTGAAGATAAGACTTTCATACATTGGACAACTTGTGTTATGGGTAGAGAAGGTGATCATCTGATATAATTTATGCAAGTGAGGTCCTTATCTGCATGTGGGCTGAAAAAACACTAGCAGAGACCACCGTCGCCATGGCAACATCTTTTTATGTTGCCAATCTCGTTGGATTTGACTTCTTTTTTGGAAGCAGTGAAATATGAATTTATAAAAGCTATAAATACACATGCAAGGTAAGCTTTTTATAATCAAAAGTTCCATACTTGCACATGGCATCCTCAACATCTTCACTGTCCTCCAGCAAACCCTCCAGGACCAACTTTGGCTTACACTCCTCTGCATAGATGTCAATCAGAAAGGGACAGGCCTGTAGTGTACAACAGGGATGTCAATCAAAAATGACAAGTCTGTAGTGTACAACAGAGATGTCAATCAGAAAGTGACAGGCCTGTAGTGTACAACAGAGATGTTAATGAAAAAAATGACAGGTCTGTATTGTACAACAGAGATGTCAATAAAAAATGACAGGCCTGTATTGTACAACAGAGATGTCAATCAAAAGGGACAGGCCTGTGTTGTACAACAGAGATGTCAATCACAATGAGACAGGCCTGTACTGTACAACAGAGATGTCAATCAACAAATGACAGGCCACTGTACAACAGAGATGTCAATCACAATGAGACAGGCCTGTACTGTACAACAGAGATGTCAATCAAAAAATGACAGGTCTGTACTGTACAACAGAGATGTCAATCAGAATGAGACAGGCCTGTAGTGTACAACAGAGATGTTAATAAAAAACATGACAGGTCTGTATTGTACAACAGAGATATCAATCAGAAAGGGACAGGCATGTAGTGTACAACAAAGATGTCAATCGAAAAATGACAGGCCTGTACTGTACAACCGAGATGTCAATCACAAAGGGACAGGCCTGTATTGTACAACAGATATATAAAACACAAAGGGACAGGCCTGTATTGTACAACAGACATGTCAATCAGAAAGGGATAGGCCCATACAACAGAGAAGTCAATCACAAAGGGACAGGCCTGTATTGTACAAGTTACTATAACAGACATGTCAATCACAAAGGGACAGGCCTGTATTGTACAAGTTACTACAACAGGCATGTCAATCACAAAGGGACAGGCCAGTATTGTACAAGTTACTACAACAGATATGTCAATCACAAAGGGACAGGCCAGTATTGTACAAGTTACTACAACAGAGATGTCAATCAGAAAGGGACAGGCCTGTATTGTACAACAGACATGTCAATCACAATACGGGACAGGCTGTGTCATAAGTGTGCTACATTGTATGTGATGCACAAAAATGGACATACCAACGTCGATGCACATTTAAATTTCAAATCTGTGGCTAGACAATATTTCAAGCTGAGCAAACACTAATGGTTTAAACAATAGTAACTCTGACAATGACAAATGATCTATCATTTGATAATTCACCTCATCTTGTCTGAGGGCTTTGTTGTATCCCATGCTGCTCAGCGTTACCCATAATTCCTCAGTGTCCCCTTCATTGTCCTGGGCTTCCATCAAGTTCAGGTCTGTGAAGCCCTTTCTGGTCAGCTCCCCTTTCTTTAGCTCAAAATTCTCTGTTAAGAAAAAAAAAGACATCCACAGAGCTTCAATATTTTTCCAAACTACACTTGTGTAAGGCACAAAAAGTCCCTAGATGTCGAGTGAATATTAACAATTTTGCACTGTACCGTGTATCACAGATGTTAAAAGAGGCTGAATTTCTTGTAGATACATTTCATGTGTAATTCTGTCAAAAGTATCATCTATTCTATCATCTGTATCTAATAATTGTACAGTACATGACATGTAACACTAAATGTCAAGTGGAACTACATTGGATTATAATAAATAGCTTGGAGCTTAATCTGAAAATTCTTCTACAACAGTACTGTGACAACAAAACCAAACATAATCTAACACAGATCACCGACCTAGCTTTATACCAACAGACAGACAGACAGACTGACAGATTCTTCTACTGTGACAACAAAACCAAACATAATCTAACACAGATCACCGACCTAGCTTTATACAAACAGACAGACAGACAGACAGACAGACAGACAAACAAACCTTCCACGACTTCCCATGCCTCGTCGTCCACCTCCTCCCCGCTGGTACGCAGCTGGAACAGGTTAAACTCCTCCCGACTGAGCAGACCATTCCCGTCCAGGTCCAGGATCTCAAAGATGTCTATCAGGGTGTCCCTAATATGCAAATAAGCACAATGAGATTATAATAAGTGCACCATCTTAGACAACTGCTTGCACATTAAGGAACCTGGTGCTGTCTAGACCTACTGTAGCACTAGATATCCTTGTTCCACAGAGTCTGAAACTAGGAAATCCAAAGCTATTCTGATCATAAGTCAATCAAGGTTAGACATCGAGGTAATAAGATACACAAGGTAACAGTTAGTCTAAGCAACTGGATAGAGTAAACAGAACTCTGATGAAACCATGTAGACCTGCATATACTCTCTCGAGTGGCTGTCAACACACTCTAAGCTACTGGATAGAATTTGAAAATGGTTAGACGTTTCAGATCTTGCTCAGAGTTACTGAAAAAAATTCTATCCAGTTGCTTGAGTAACTCAGTTACCAGTGCTGCGGTGGCTTATCTATAGTAAATAACATTGTACATTGTAGGTCTCAGAGGCAGTGCTTAGGCTATACAGAAATAAGAGAAATTAAAACTAAAATGTGTACGTTCAACAAAAATCTACCTTTTGTAAATCAACTGGAAAATAATCTTTACTGAGTGTATGGTTGTACAGTCAAACCTGTATTAGCGGTCACCTTTGCATAGCGGCCACCTGCCCATAGTGGTCACTTTTTGTCGGTCCCTTGAATTTTTCCCATTGACATAAGCATTAAGAATTCGTCTATAGCGGTCACTGTCTAACGCGGTCGCGGCCACACGGTTTTCGGTCCCGCGGGTCTGGAAACACTGCCGAAAACAGTCACGGCGCATGGTCGCCACAAGATTCGGGAACCTTCTTTCAAATCTCGGTAGAAAAATATTGTCATTATCCTTTTTTTTATAGCAGTGTTACCCATGAAAATGTTGTGTTGTGTTTTATTTTGCTCCTGGTGTGGGTTTTGAATTTCCAAAACCACTAAGACGCCAGAAATTTGCAGACAAACAGAGCCTCTTGTGCGCGGTCCTGCAGGCCTGCACATGCCGACGATTTGTTTACTTGGGTTACTCCACTAGTAGTAGCATGGGCGAGCAATTTGTTTAAAAAAAAATACAGACGCCTTTTATCCTCTAAAAAAGTTTATAAAGTCACCTATTCTTTGTATATCTGTTCTTTTTATTTTAACGAAATAAGTTTACATTTTGTACTATTCAATGTAGAGTAAAATCATACCCCACACATTGTAGCTGCACCTACATTACAGTAGACTATCCCAATGACCCTATGACCTCATAGGCGCCATCTTGTAATTTCTCCCGTCACGGGAATCCAACCCAGACAGTCAGTTAAACAGGCTGATTTTACCGTGATAATCCGTAATCTTATGCTGATAAATGATGCCACCGCGCAATTAAAAATGACACGGTTGTCTTCGGTAACATTTTGGTTGCATGTGCTCCGGATTGGGGGCGAATTGATGGATCGACTTGCATGTGGAAAAATCGGGACCGACCGAAAGCAGTCATTTTGAGCCGATCATCGTCTTACAAGGAAGTGGTCGGTACACCAAGTTTGACTGTACACTGTACTTGTATGTGAATAAATGTTTCTCAGTGGGTACAGAAAACATGTGCCACTTATTGCCCGTGGTCAATCAACTGTCTCTATAGAGCGGCCACCTGTCCACAGCGGTCGATTTTGGCCAGTCCCTTGAGTGACCGCTATAGACAGGTTTGACTGTACTTCTTTTTCCACATTGCTGAAAAGGATAAATGGCTATTTTAACAGCATGAAATCACCTGAATGGTCTGGAAAGCTCGATCTCCCCAGACTTGGTGACAACTAGCGGTGCCTCCTGCTTGGGTTGAGACCTTCTCTTCCGTAATCTGCAGCCTGTCGTGAAGGGCAGCAGTCGGTACGACCCGGACCGCAGGTCACACCGCAGGCAGTACTTCTGCAATTATGGTAGGGGATTATTTGCCAGCATTCTGTAATTGTGTTAAGAGGGTTATACTATCAGATTCTGTATCTGTATCAAGGACAATCTATATAATTTCCTTGATCTGTATCTATAGTACATACTTTTAGCCGGTATAACTGCCCATCTGCGTAACACACCAGCTTCGCAGGTATGTGGCATGGCAGCAGCTGGTATTTCAGTGGACTGCGTCAAATTGCACTAGGAAATCGTCTCAATTTGTGAATTTTTATAACAATTTTTTTTAACAGACCTGTATTGGTGCCTCGTCTCCAAAATATGATATCATCCTACTGTACTACAAGAACTAAAGTTTCTGTACCTGTACCCACCCCTAATTGAGACTGAGACTCACATGCAAGTATTATAAATTAGCTTGCAGCAGATCTAGAGTAATCATGTACCCAACCATGTTAGCAGATATCTAAACATGAGCAAAAAAACTAAATGTGTATGAAAGACAATCCCACCTCTCCTTCCCTGATGTCTGTGAACTGGATGAAACTGTCTCTGTCCCCGTCTCTCAGCACCACCAGTGTCGTGTCTACTGGGTTCTCCACAGGCTCATCTGTAATTTTAGGAACAATTCATTATTGATATAGAACAATTAGTGCAATAGTGATGACTGCAGCACTAATGGGATCACAAGCCAGTGCTAGAAAATTTTTCTTTTCAAAATGAGTTTATAGAAACTTATCTTGCTTAAGCAAGATATCCTTCAATCTCAAAGGTAAACTTATAAGGTAAAGTTATAATCTTCAAATGAGGTGAGGAATTATCATGGTAGTGCAATGCAGCTTCCCTACAGCTCATGTCTTTGGCCCAGCACATTGGGTCCCCCCTTCTTCTTGATATAGTTTTGATGCTTAAGGCCAATGCTTAAAGCTCCCTCATACACAGGGTCGTAGGCCTTACGCCCCCTCGGAAAAAAAAATGCGACTCTTTCCCTGTCATGTCCAGACCCGGGCGCAAACTCAGGATGCTGGCAGGCTTCATGTAATTTGAACCAGATGTGGCGAGTGGCAGAGTGCGCAGACCTCTAAGCGAATAATGGTAATGGGGAGATCTATACCTCTGCCTTTACTACAGAGGTGTGCACTCAGCCACTTGCTGTACAGTTTTGAAACACAAGAGGCACTGTACTGTTACAGTCTCCTGGCTCCCGGGCTTTGATCCTGCGCTGAACTTGGGCCACCATGAACCCAATGCACTAACCGCTAGGCTAAAAGCAAGCTTGTACCACTACCAGTTAGGCTAGTCAGTTGGTGGCACTTGAACCCCACTGTTACAGTCTGACAGGTTGATATAATGATCAGTCCTAACCTTTATCCTCTCTGTGTAGGTACAGTGGCTGGACTGTGATCCACACGTTGGTGGCATGGGGCAGGTCCATCTTGTACTCATGGCTGATGATCGCCCCATCCTCCTCAAAATGGAAACAGCCTTTCCTCTGAACATGGTTCCAGCTCTGAGAGAAACAAACAAAGATGACCACACAGTCAAGCATTTGGAAAAAAATGTTGTGTGCTACCCGACCAACTCTAAGAAAAACCTGCCGACCCTAGCCTTTTTTTGGACGACCACTGGCAAGAGATGTAAAATTGTCAATAAGATATCTGAGTGGAGAAACAAAACAAAATTCTAAGTCGTCTTTCAAATTTTCCTTTCGCTCTCTTTTGAAATTAAGGCTTTAAACAGAGTTAACTGTTGATGTAAATTGTAAGAATGTGCAGTAAACATTGACATAATTCTTTGTTCAGTTTATATTCTGCTTGTCTGTCAGTCTGAATAAGAGCAATGAAATCAAAATGATGTTGACAATACTATGTTTCCTGAAGCATCTTATTTTTAATGTTGTATTCAAGTTGTTAAACTGTATTTTTCATCACCAAATCTAAGATTTTTTAAAATAAGAAAATCCTTACCTACATGCAAACTGACCCAATTTTTTTTTTAGAACCGTAATCGAAAACACAGCAGCTTTTCTAGGTAAATCCTACCTACTACTTCAGAGTAGAGTACATGTAGCTTAGGATTCAGAATTGGCACACAGCAATTTTTTAATAGCAAAATATAATATTGTGACATCATCATCTGACGATTATTCTATTTTTGGTGTAATTGTTTGGCTCTTGATCATACCTCCAGGTTCTTGGGTAAGGGTAGCTTGACCTTCCTCTTGGCTACAGGAGACTTAGAGATTTCTGTGACTGGACCTCTCGGGGAGGGATGTGGGGACTCATGATCTGAAAAAAGGAAATCATACTCAACTCAAATTCAATAATTCACTCTACTATGGCATGAACATGTGAGAATCTTGCTTCATTAAAATATTTAACATGTCTTAATTTCCGATTAATTTTCATATTAAAGTAGTAACCTAGATTAGTCCAAATTCCCTTTAGATGACATGTACAACATTGTATCAATTATAGGTTAGCATAAAATGATTTACTTGACAATGTATACCCGTCCAATTTCTGAAAACATTGACTTTCCAATAGTCATAATGAAAACTAAATATAAACCACCAGTTTGCACCAGAGCCAGACCCGACCACCAATTAACAGAGAAACAACAACAACAAGTGTACAGCAGCAACCAGACTGAGCATGACAAAACACACTTGGCTCCAAAGTACCACTATTCTATGGAATCAGTGCTAGTCACACAACACATTTGGTACCATGGCCTCAGAGGCACAATTTGTTTTGATACAGTCAAGTCAGTGAGCTCTAGGTAACATTATGATAGGCAGGGGGATTACCACGGCAGAAACAACTAAAATTGAGAACATTTAAAGGTTTAAAATGATTTTCCTGAAAACAACAGCCAATCAACAGTAACCATGATTGTTGTATCAGTTACTACAATGTACAATGTCACAGTTATTTGGAGCAAAGCCTGAACTACTAAATCAAGGACAAAGCATGGATTGGATGACCTCATGGCAGTCTAAACAAGCCTGGGCACTGTCCTGCCATACTTTAATATGCAGATGGAAAGCAATTTACCTTTTTCTCGGCAGACTGATGGCTACTGAGTTTGAGACACAGCTTATAAGAATGCATGTATTACTAAGAAGAAATTCTGCCTCAGGGCCCAGGTACCCCCTCCACCAGATTGTGACAAGTCCCCACACCACGTGACCCACCAGTCTTAAGTCTTCATGTGGCGTCTTGTCCATCAATCAGAAGCTGCACAGGCAAACCTTACTTCTGGCAAAGGACTTGTGTGCATGGGTCTCCAAAGAATATGCCTTGAAGTTTGCATTTATCTGGCAGTGCCAACCGATGCCTACAGCCTCAAATTACAACTGTAACTGCAGTAGTCTGTGTAATCAGTAATCTATTTCTAAAAAAATAGTCTTTTAAGTTAGTTTTATGGATCTTAAGAATTCTATGTCTTATTTAGATAAAGTCCATTTGGCTAGCTGCCTGATTAAAAAACTTGAAGACTCCCAAAATATTCTGCTGCATTGTCTGGCATTTTTATGAAGAAAATTATGGGGCCAGGTCTGTTCAATGTCCATTAATTTGGAAAACATCGCTGTGCTACATGTACATGTACTTTTGTCTTAATTCAGGCTCCATCCTCCCTTTTGCCTGGTAGCTCTAGTTAATATGGAGCATTCAATTTCAAATTTGATATTTTTGATAAAAATGTACAACGTCAGGCAAATACATCCCCCAAAGAACACAGACTTGCCCAGGAATCCTAAAAGTAAAAAGCATGCATTGCCAAACACTCCACACTAATTATAATGGAAGCTCATCTGTGTTGGTAGTAATCATAATACAATGCTAAAATTTCTTCCAACACTAAGGTATTCACGGATCGAATTTTCGACGACCACTGTCGCCTTCTTCAGGATCAATAATGACTAATCACTGCCATTAGTAATACTCCACACTAAGATGCTCCTATACTTCAACAGCATTGTCTAGATAAAAGGCAAAGAGCTAGCCAGGGGAAGAGGGCAGGTGGCAGATTGCGTGATAGGCTTAATAATGCAAGAAGCAACAGTTACTGTTACAGCAAAAGAAGTGAAAGAGACTTCCTAATACATATGGAAGCCATCATCAGGTCTATATATACAGGATAGCATTTTATTCAAAATTGGACAAACTTTAACGTGCAAAATCTAATTCACCCCATGACTATGTATCCACAACCTTAACATACAAAGAACTACGTATGAAAATCATCAATCTTAAAGATGCTTTGAACATTTTCAACAATTTAAGACCTACATGTAGTAAGCATTCAATTTGATAATCATATCTACAATTATAACACAATGCTATGTATACCTTGTTTTTAACTAATGCTAATATTATCACATTAACTAATATTATCCGATACTCACTCCGATAAAAACCAAACCAAGAGTCTCAGACTGCAAAAATCATAATTCTTAAATTGTAACTGTTCAACGCAAGTATACCATAAGGATAAAGTTAGACTGTACAAAGTTATGATTCAGCGACCTGAGTGTTCACAATCTTCAAAACCCTCTTTCCCACCCTTCAAACCCCTAACATACAAGTACATGTACATGTACATACAAAACTTATTAAACTAAAATCCCTAGCAACCAGTCATAAAGAATAACATGCAATCAAAACAACAGTTGAGGGTACTTTTTTTTCAGTCAACTTTCCAAGTTTCTAATCTTTCCCAACTGTCTTAGGTGATTGTCGAGGCGTAGACTTTCCAACTGTTTTTGGCGACTGCCTAGGGGTGGATCTACCAACTGTTTTTGGCGACTGCCTAGGGGTGGTTCCACCAACTGTTTTTGGTGACTGTCTAGGGGTGGACCTTCCTACCGTTTTAGGGGATGCTCTTGGGGTTGATGTAACAACAGCATCGTCTGTACTCTCCTTACTGTCTGTAACTTCTGTGTCAGAAGATGTGTCAATGCTTTTACCAACATTTTTTGGCGAAGCCCTTGGGGTGGATCTACTAACAATTTCCTCGCCACTCTCTTTACTATCAGTAATTTCTGAGTCAGACGATTCCTGGACATTTTTTGGCAAAGCTCGTGGGGTGGGTTTATTTATAGGTTCCTCATCACTGTCATTCCCATTACTAACATCCGTACCTTTTCCTACTGTTTTTGGTGACGCCCGCGGGGTGGATCTAGCAGAGGAAGGGCGTGAGGGTGGCTTGTCACGAGGCGACTCGTCTCTGATCCTGAAAGATGATTAAAAAGAGAATGATGAACAGCTGATCAACGCATATCTTACTCCAGTAGGTAAATGTAATCCCATAGCCTTTTTGAGGTCGTAAACAATGTAGGTACAGTGGGTTGTTATTCACTGTGTCTAGGGCTTCCCAGTGATCTTCGGAAGCAAAGAAACAGCCATCACTAGCCTAAGGGCTTCCAATTTTCACCGCCTTTTACCTCCCCAACCGAAGTCAGGTACCCATTTTTTACACCTGGGTGGAGGGAGGAAAGTCAAGTGCCTTTCAAAACGGCATAACATCAGTGGCATGCCAGAGGATTCGAACCTAGGACCTCTGGGTTCTGGGTCAAAGACCTTAACCTTTATGCCAACACGATGCCACTCCAGTACAGTGATCATGGAAATAGTCTTTCACATATTAGATAATCACATACAGGGCTCTAGCCAGCACCTGTTATTCTGTCATTTGATGGAATTTTGTTGCATACGAGGGAAAAAATTCTAGGACTATTCCATCATACTGACAAAACACGGTGAGAAAAGAATATTGTAGTCGGTGTACAAGATCTCCTATGACTACTGATTAAGTTATCTGAAAACCAACCTGACACCAAAGCTGGGAGGGTCCCATGTTCTATTGGAGGGGTAAGTTGAAGGCATTGAAGAAATGCATAGTGGACTGAGGTTAGCAAAAATCTATTATCAACTGTTAGTAAACGCATCCTAATACAATCAAAGACAGATGAAAATTTGAGGCTGACAAAGACCAATCTCCCTATAAAGATCAAATTTCTACCCCATCTTTCCTTAAAGGCACCCAAAGCATTTTATGAGCCTTGAAAACTGGAAATATTCTAGTTGCTGTAATCTTCATGAAATTGACATTTAATGCCACTGTTTACCACATTTGCGTGCGGATTTCTTTTCAAAAGTGCTCCAAAGCGGCACAAAAATAAGCTGATCTTTTAGTTTCACAAGCCTAGTGTAAATAGACTCAAATCAAAACATAAAAATGCAAATATTTGACGGACAGTCACTTTCTCATTGGTCGAACCGCTTATTGTGATGGACAGTCAGGATCAATCTATTAGGGCTTGGATTTTCCATCAGTTCTCACCACACAACGACATCGTATCTTTGCTCCTTTAATGTCGATATGTAATCATAATAGTGTTATTGAAACTTATTATGTGTAGGAATGACTAGAAATTTGAGTTTTTTTATTCAAGTTTCAAGCCTCATAAAATGCTCTGGATGCCTTTAAATCTGGATGACAGATTGTGATACAAAATTTCATTTTTTTCTTAACTTACCTTGATGGTGGTCTGGAGGCAGGTTTTGGTGATTGTCTGTCGCCGGGTGACCCGTCCCTGGACCGCGCCGATGACGGTCGTCTCTCCAGGTGTCGTTTTGCCTCCAGCTTCTCAAGCTTCTCCATCGACTGTTTCTTGCACTTGTCTACTGTAGAGAGCATCATGCTGCAGAACTGGGCAGAAAAGTGGTACAAACGTTTTCAACTGTTTGTGAAAAAAAGTTATTAGTAAGTTAGTACTACTAGTACTATTACGCCAAAAATAGTTACTCAAGCAACTGGATAAAATTTTGAAACAGTCATGCACAGAAATGCACTGTTTCAAAATTTTATCCAGTTGCTTGAGTAACTATTTTTGGCGTATCTTACTACCTGGATGTCTAACCTTCATCAACGTATTAGTAAGTTAATTACCTAATAGTATTATATAAATGATGCTGCAGTCTGTAGATCAGGTACAACACTGATAATTTACTACAAATGTTGACATTTTTGCAGATGTTTAATGTTTGTGGTTTTCATGGTGAACTCTTCACTCCAAACTTAAAATGACTGCAAAAAAGCTTGCTCTGTCTTCTGCCTATCCCCTTGTTACATCCACGAACCTGGAACAGTGAACTCACCATTTTCTCCCCACCGCAAAATTAAATCCCCATGAATTTAGAGGCATTATAAAAAATGATATCGCAAAATTGTGCTTTGCTCTCATGAGGCTTTTAAAAAAAAAATTCTGAGAGACCATCCAGGATCCAAATGTTTAACAAAGATAGGCATAAAGGATATCACTGTAACTTAGTTTCAGTAACTTTTGCCAACAACACCAGTACCAATTACTATACATGACAGTCACGTGTACTAATGTCAATATTTCTTACAAAATTCTTTCAAATTGAAAGTTTAACAGCATAACAAGTCATGATGATAAGCCAAAATATATACATGTACAAACTTACATGTAGGAACTTTAGCACTGAGAACAAGTGACAGTATGTACCTCTCCATAGTCCAGTTTCCCATCCTTGTTACAGTCTGCTTCATCGATCAGTCTCCTCACCTCATCTCTCGACATCTTCTCACCCCTCTACAACATGGAACAGTCCAAAAGTGTGTATGTCAATACAATCATTTGCATACAAGTTAGTTATACAAAATCCATCATTGGACATTGATGTTTATTATTCACTGCTCTACATTTCAAATTCGGCAAGAAGGTTAAATATGTTTTGGATAGCATAACTCGAGAAGCTGTGAATGGATCCTCAATGAATATGATATTTGAAACGCTTAGTAAGGGGGGTTGATAATGGGCCTCCTAGTAGCTTTCTATGGTACTGTAGCGGAACTTCTGGTTTTGATATCTCGTGCTCTGGACATGCTACATGACTTCTATGGTAGTGATTTTTGAATGGTAGATAGGTCTTGTTATATTCTTTATTGGAACTATGAAAGCCTTTTGGGTTTACAGCTGATTTCTATGATTTAGAATTTGTCACACAAAAGGTTACCTGCATTTGTTATGATATAAATGACACATTGCGTATTATAGTCTGACCCAGGTGATGGTTTGGTACGTTGCACAAGAGGGTGTCATACCTGAGTTAGAACTCTGTACAGCTCGTCATGCGTGATGTAACCGTCCCCGTTGATGTCGATTGTTCGGAAGGCCTTGACAAGATCGCCTTTCGTCGTCGCTTTTTCCTTCCGCATGATGTCACAAAACTCATCAAAATTGATGTACACTGAAATGTGATATGAAATGTTATATAAAGTAGAGTGGACTCATTTCTCAGTTAACCGAAATTTATTGCACTGCAGTCATCCCTCAGTAAGACATGTGGAGCCACATGAAAAGCGGCGTATTATGCGTAAACCCGGTCTTTCACAGGGGGGTTCTGAGAAAGTCTTGCGAAACTCTATGCGGAAGGCTACCGGAGTTTTGCAGAGCCTGCGAAAGGGCCTGCAAAAGATTGCCGGGCGTTTTCGAGAAAGATTGCCGGACTTTTCGCAAAACTTGATGCGTATTTCGAGGCCTGTACTGTAGTTCCCGTTTAGAACATTTATTCAGCCAGTCAGACCAGTCGGTTTTTTCAATGAGGCCAGATGACACAAGTACATAAAGTTCTCACTTAGAAGTACTAACTGTATATCAATTTGTATACCTTTCCAGTGCATACTGTCCTGGTAACATGATGCCCTGGTTTCATGAAAAGTGTTTTTACTACATACTGTAGGAAATGTTTGATAAAATTTGATAAACTTTAAGTCACTCTTAGGCCACACCAATTTAATTTCTTGGTTAAACAGATTATTTTTTATTTTAGCACAAGGACATCATTAAAACAGATAGCTGGGGTGAAAACTTGCACCTGACCCTGTTCACTCCCTGAAATTGTGAGCACCAAAGTACAAACTTTCCTCTGAGATTCTGTTTTTCTGATTTTCAAATCTAGCATTTGTTTTTAAATTCTGTTAACCAAGAAATTAAAATGCTGTGGCCTTATATATATATATATACATATATATATATATATATATAATGGAAGAATATTTCAACAAAGTTACACAGTATCATCAGCCTGATAACATTTAACTCTTAGACTAATAATATGCAGTTCAACTTTCTCTGCATATTTCCTCATCAGGGCATTTCTACTCTCCTGGCTAATCATTCCCTTTTTAGGCCAAATTCTATTATCCGTAGCCCCGTAGGAGGGTGGAGGCTAGTCAACAATGTGCTTAGTAAGTTTAATATTTAACTAACTTACAATGTTTACAGGAACACCCATTTATTTTCAAGACATACTTCAAGCTGTTTGTTCTTTTTCATACTTAGTCACACCTACTTAAGATGTCTTAAGCGTACAGCTACATGAGGAAATATTTCCAAGCCTAAGTATTATTTATTCCAGCTGTAAGGGAATGCCAATGACATTCTGCCAAGATTGAAAGGAAGTCTGGACTTCAAAAGGTAACTTTTTTTGCATCTACTAGTACTTAAGACAACAGAAACATGTCTGATTGTGACTGCGTCATGCTACCTCGTAAATGAACAATCATGCATTGCCAGACATAGCGTGCTGCCAGGTAACCTTCAAACGGTTTCCTCTAGCTTTAGCATTGTTTTCTCAGTTAGATATCATTTTGGAATAAAGTCAATAAATCAGTGTGACTTTAGAAAGACAAATTTTGGGAAAGTATGGAAGAGAGCCGTCTACTTTGATTTTTTAGACGTCCATTTCCTCCTTAACACTTCCAACTAGATTTGGGGTTAAACAGACGTTTTGGGGTCCTCACCCAATATGGGGGGTGAAAAGGAGGGAAAATTCACTCTTTTTAACCAACTTTTCACTCCTTAGGTCCAGGTAAAATGGGGTAGGGACCCCCAAAACATCTGTTTAACCGCAAATCCAGTTGGTAGTGTAAGAATAGTATGGGAACAAGGTGCAATTTAGTTACAGACTGATTCTACCCGACTGTCCATGAAAATTAGCACATCAGAAAATAGAGATTGGCTGCATGCATATAATTTTGTTGGTAAAATCAATTAATAACTGGGTGTTTGGGGGGTTTAGAAATGTGGATTGACTAGATTTACCAAACTTATTTTTGGTTGTTTCTGGTCTAACTTGATTAGTAATTGGTACAATAAATCATTTTTTTTATCGTTTCAAACAATATGTAGGTATATTCAAATTTATATTTATTTGTAGATTCTAGTAGCTTAAGGCCAATATCACATTCTAATTTTACACAACTTTACTAAAAAAATATAATGTTTGGCACTGGGTTTTGCCAGGTGTAATAATAACCATGGGTGTTTATCACTGCAGCAGTAGTGATCCTAAAATTATAGATGAAACAGATGTAATGTTTGAACAGTCTAGCTAATATATTCAATCATTGTACTTGTGTAGCTTACTTGGCAAGACAAAACATTTTGATTTATATACACAATTATGTTTATTTATTATACTCCAAATATTATATATTTTGTTGATGGACTGTTTATGTGCAGAAGGAATATGATATTTCTTAATGCCATGTCCTCCAATAATATCTAATATTATGCATGGAGACATGATTAAACTTACATGTAACAATTTTACTATGATCATAATAAGAGTTTCTTACATCTGTGAAGAAAAATCTACACACAAAAAAAGTAAGAGTACTACTGTTAACTTACCAGTACTCTAACTTCTAAGTGAATATGCCACACAAACATGGTGTTTTTCCTCACCTGTGTTTTTGGTCCAGTACTTGTCCAGTGTCTGCTTGGACGGATTGCGGCCAGTGTTCTGCAATGCTAGGAAATAAATTCAAAATATGATTGGAACTTTACTCATACATTCAGGATTTCTATGTACATGTATCATGCATGTCAGCATTACTATGAAATTCTTAGATCTCTTGCAAGCAGCCCTGTTTGCTTCCTGCTTTGAGAGAAAATTTTCACAAAAAGAGATTAATAATGATAATTACATTCTGAAATATAAGATAAAATCAACGCATTGTATGATTGTGTTTATAAGTTATTACAAGAAAAAGAAAGGAACTAGCAGTTGAAGACCAATGCCTCTAGACCAAGAAGCCATGAGTTTGAACCCTGCATGCTGTTGTTGCTTTATAAACCCAACAGGAACGAGTCACAGTCCTTAGGACATTAAGCAGTGGTCCACTATACATTGGGCTTGTCGAAAAGAGGTTAGGGGAATTTCCCCCAAGGCCTGGTACAATGAACCTGTATATGTATACTGTACATGTAGCATCTCTGTCACTTCGAAAGGAAGAAGAGCTCTTCAGTGAGCTAAACTGCTTTTAGATCACTTTGAATTTCCTGGTCAGTTTTTTTTATTCATCACTACAATTTTGTACAACCCTATAGGTATAATATTTGAATAACTTTATAATTAGCATCTCTTTAGAGCAATGTTTACACAGAGAAATGTGGTAAAATATGTACAATGTACATTAAAATATGCGCTAATGATAAATTGTGTGTATCTTTATCCTCAGATGACCCTATTCTGATGAACTTCACATCACTCAGGCCTGTCACCGGACCGAAGCAAACTACAGTGTAGTTTTCAAAGACAAGATCCCAAGTTTTGTGAGAACTGCGAGTCAAGATAGTGAAGACTGGGATTCTACAGCCAGGAACAGTTAACGTTCCTCCTTTCCCAAAGACGATATCCAGTATCTGTTGTTCAAGACGTTCTTCATTGCAAAGAGCACAAATTTTCTAAGCAAAAAATAGACGGAGACCAATGCTTTTCAGCACAATGTACTCTGCAAACTTCCACCCAGTATTCTGTGCATTGTTCCTGTTGTTACTGTCAAACATTTCTACACCTCAAGTAACAAACACTGTTGCAACACCAAACACTATCGTGACTGCAACAATATCATCTGCAATACCAAACACTACAGTAACTGCAACAGCAGCATCTACAATATCAAACACTAGAGTTACAACTACAACACCAAACACTACAGTCATCTTGGCAACAGTAGACCTATCCAACAGCAACATAACTTCCATTCCCCCTGACTTCTTCAAGAATCAGAGCGATCTTCAGCAAGTTGACTTGAGCAACAACCAGATTTCCTTCCTAAACGGGAGCATCTTTGCACCCTTAGTCAATCTTGAGACCCTCCTTCTTAGTAACAACGCTATAAGGATCATCACGCCGGAAGTTTTCAGGAACCTCACCAATCTCATGTTCCTGGATTTATCCCAGAACGCTCTCAAAGATCTGCCAGAAAATCTGTTCGTGGACAATACGAACCTAGAAGTTCTCGGCTTGGATGGCAACAATATTTCTACGGTTAGGAGAGATACTTTCGCAGGACTGAGCTCCCTTAAGCAATTGTTCCTCAATACCTCTGGTCTGTCTAGTATACACTCATCGAGCTTTGCACCCCTGTTAGATCTTGAAGAGCTTTATCTGCAGGAGAACGACGTCACCTTCCGATCCCCCCGAGGACTATCCAGAGCAATCACAGAAGACATTTTCAGGAGTCTGCAAAACCTCCGGGTTCTGGATTTGAGTAAAAATTCCATCCGATTCCTGCCAGACAACATGTTTGTGGAACTGATAGAGCTAGAGGTGCTGCACTTGGACGGCAACGACTTCCGTACCGTTAGGGAAAACAGTTTCACCGGGCTGAGATCCTTGCAGAAACTGTTTTTGAACAATACTGGTCTGTCAGCGATCCATCCATCAAGCTTTGTGGCTACGGTGGAGCTTATCGAGCTGTACCTGCAAGACAACAACGTCGAATGCCTGCCTTGGGATGGTATTGACGAACTGAACTTGACAGTTCTAGACTTAAAGGGGAACAACCTTGTGTCGGCGGAGTGCAGTTGCGACGAGCTGCCATATTGTAATCCTGATGTTTCTGATACAAACACGGTTACCGTATTTCCTTGCTGTAACACCACGCTAGGCTGCAGAGTAGACCCCGGGGTTGGCCTTTGTGTGGTCACAACAGTAACACAGTGGCTAGTCCTTGTGGTTATAATCTTGGCAGTACTTATGACATTGTTCATTATTATTTTAATACTGTGTTACAATCGGAAGTACCTACAGGTGTGGATGTACATGAAGTGTGGTTGGCGTTTCGATCCAAAAGACGACGGCGACGACAAAACGTACGATGCCTTCATCTCGTACAGCAACAGGGATGAACTTGTCGTGATACAGGAGCTCTCACCTGAACTTCAGAAGCGCGGATTCAAACTCTGCCTGCACTACCGTGACTTCCCAGTAGGGGCGTGCATAGCAACAACCATCATAGAGAGCGTGGAGGCCAGCAGGCGGACCATCATCCTCCTCTCGCAGAATTTCGTGGACAGCGAGTGGTGTGCCTTGGAGTTCAAGGCCGCACATCGACAAGTTCTGGAGGACCGACGGAACAGGATCGTGGTGATCGTCCTGGACGACCTTGAACTTCAGAACGTGGACAAAGACCTGCAGTTTTACCTGAAGACAAACACGTACCTGAAGTGGGGAGATCCCTGGTTCTGGAGCAAGCTGTGCTACGCCTTACCTAGGGTGGGGAGGGGGGCACCAGAATCTCATAGCCCCATGTTTGATGAAGAGGTCACAAGTTCAAATGTGAACATTGAGATGGCCGATATTAATCTTCCTGGTTCAACTTTGAACCCTGGTTATGACGTGAGTCAGGTTGTTGCCCATGGAGCGAGTAGAAACATCAATGTTGTTTCCTATTCTTACTTATAATCAGCTAATCAAGCATTGTAAAAAGCTGATACGAGGGGTGATCAATAAGTCCTCGGCCTCACCCAGAAATAAGGTCCACAATTCAAATTTTGGGGCATAATTATGTAGTATGACATCTTTTGGCAATATCCACCTAACTTCAAATTATTATGGCCAATACTTTTTATTCGACGTCCATTACCTAGTAAAAAGGTAAAGCAGGCATCCTCAATTGAGGTGAAGCATGATGCTTTTTCAAGTAGCTAGTGGTAGTGCAATGCGGCTTCGCCACAGCTCGCGTTTTTGGCCAAGCACACCGGGTCACCCCTACTCTTCTCGATAAGTGTGTTGGGTACTTTTACATGCAGAGGTTTGACGCGACGAGAAAAACAAGGGTGCACTGTGGTCAGAGCTGTGTGGGTCGGGTTCTTCATGCCATGAATCGGCATAAAATCTTCGAAGACGTTGTCAAAATGTTTTATAAAGATTCCCTTCTTATTTGAACTAAAAAGAAGTGGGTATCCGACTTTCAGCAGAGCAAGTCGGCCCGCACACCTCAAGTCACAGCTCAATTGTCCATGTTTTTATGCTTCTACCTCACCTAATGTTACTGAGTGTCGTCTGTAAAGTAATGATCACAATATTAATGATTTGAAGTTTGGTGGATATTGCTAAAAGATGATTGTCATACTACATAATCATGCCCCAAAACTTGAGTTGTGCACCTTATTTCTGGGTGAGGCCGAGTAATTATTGATCACCCCTCATACATGTATATAAATGGATTGACAGATCTAGACCTATCAATCAGTATAATGAAATGAATTGTCACAAACATATCCAGTAATATTGCCACTAATGCTAGACTGAACACCAATTTCTGACACTGGAGTGCCACAATAGATATTTTTCTGGGATATTCAAGGCAAATTCCCAGCGGTAGTTACATAATGATGTTTTACTTACATGTAGAAAGTGAAACTGAGACAATTTCCTGTTTTTTTAATTTCATGGCATCCTCATTTGAGGTGAAGCATAATGCTTTTTCAAGTAGCTAGTGGTAGTGCAATGCGGCTTCGCTACGGCTCGCGTTTTAGGCCAAGCACACCGGGTCACCCCAGGCCTATTCTTCTCGATAAGTGTGTTGGGTTCTTTGACGTGCAGAGGTTTGACGCTTGAGGCTCATGCCTGAAGCTCCCTCATACACGGGCCGGCTGCCGACTTTACGTCACCATCCGAAATGACGAATGCAATCCCTGTAAACTGCCCAATGAGCTGCATTTTGTGTACACTTCAATTGACAATAATCGATTGTCCGATTTTGTGTCTTTGAAAAGATTATACAACTCATGATCACGTAGATCGAGTATTTCCGTATGTGTGTCAGTGCTACAGAAATCTATTGGATCTTTCTCTATGAATAAGTTTCCACCACAAAATAATTCTATCTGCCTAAAACAAATGCTGAACATGCAGAGAAACTTCCAGACAGGAAGTGACTGTGCATTATATTTGTGTAGACATCAGCCCACGTCTTGTAGAGTGACAGACATCTGTGTCTGGAAACAGGTCAGCCAAGGACCCCTTATCACGAGGCTCCTCTGTAAAAAAAAACTAGTCCCGGACTAGTCCGGGACTAGTCCCGGACTAGTCCGGATTTTATTAGCCAGGACTAGTCTCGACCTCGGACCTATGGTGTTCCGGGACCTCCCAGGACTAGTCAGGACTACTTGGACTAGTCCAGGACTAGTCCGGGACTACTTGGACTGGTCAAAATTGGTGGTTCAGGGACTAGTCCAGGACCGGTCCCGGCCGAGCGGACCGGCTGGGACGGGCCGGGACCTGCCCTCGGGGACTGGGCGTGACCGATTGGGACCGGTCCTGGCGGCTCAGCGCGCCGGGTTGGGACCGGTCCTGGCGCTCAGCGCGCCGGGTGGGACCGGTACTTGCGGACTAGTCACGCCGTGTTGGGACCGGTCCTAGACGGCTGGGACTAGTCCAAGCCCCAGGACTGGCGGTTGTCATGGAAACTAGACGGCCTTTTTATTCACAAGAAGCCGGTCTGGACGTCTGGCTTGCCTGGGCGGGTCGGAAGACTTGGTCGGACCTGCCGAAGCTGCAGAAAGAGTAATCTCAGGTCTCTGTGCCAGGGACCCACGTGAAAACAATGAAGGCGTTGCCGGAACTAGCACAATGTGATCTGTAACCGACGCGAAGTGCAGTTTCTACCACACGTTACAACATTAACAACAATCTACTCGCAGAAAAGTGCGCACGGCAATAAAAAGTCAAGCATTAAAAGGTGTAGATATTTACTTTATCCAAGGAGGTTACCTCCTTGCTTTATCAGAATATGCTTCGAAACGACGGAAGCTGCATGTTTTGGGCTCTTTTTTAAACTTTAAATTAAAGTCTTTTTATCAATTATTACTTCTAGCTTCGTTCCAAACTGTAGGATCAGTAAAATGCCAAGTAAGGCGTTGTGCAAGAGTATATAAACTAGAAAGGCAACATTTGCGAGCAAATACAGCATGTTTAGCCATACTCCTCGCCATGCAAAAAATGGACTCTCCCAAAATAACAATGGACCATTCTAAAATACTTGCACTAAAAAAATGAATCACCCCAGTCCAAAATTGAGTCTTCCAGTAGCACCTCAACACAATATGGACCAGTCCACAACCATATCCACTAATTGATCAACAAATACACTTCTGCTAAAAAATGGACTTTTTCATAATCATTCCAGCTCAAAATTGAAAGAAATAATTAAATAATCCTCCCCTTGCAAGAATGGGATATTCCGTGCCATTTCCATGTAAACCAGTCGAAAAATATCCGCTGAAAATTACACTCTTGCGCATAATCAACCCAGTTCAAAATTGAATTAAAAAAGATCAACCCCAGGGAAGAATGAAGTTTTCCATAGTATACATATGAAGATTTGACAGGAGACGAAGGAAATGACCAAAAACAACATATTTGAGTCAATTCAAAGTCAGAGGGTTTTAATATAATATTTGTAATATGTTTGAACTATTTTGATTAAAAGAATGTCTAAGTCACAATAGTTCTAAAGTGTTCAAACAATTAGAATTGAAACTTATAACATGTTTGAACTTATTTCACATACGTTGGAAACATTTCGAACGTAACTACACAAAAATCTCTTTATTTAGAACAGTTTCAAACCATCTATCCAAATGTTTCAATGTTCGAACAATTTGTAACAAAAGATTTTCACAATTGCCCTCATAAACGAAGGTGCTAAGTCCTCCTGTGTGTTTCTGCCTATTTTCGGTGGCCGCGCTAGACCACCAGCGGATTTGTTTTGACGGAGCGTCACCCGCGCGCGACGATGTACACTGTTCGGCACCGCTAATATCCGGCATTTTCCCGCTCCAAAACACTCCACAAGACCCACGTTTTTAGTGTTTTGCCTCTTGTGCAACACGATTCGATTTGCATTACTAACGGGACGAAAATGATAGAAAAAATTCACCCCGTCCCGGCGTCCGTCCCAAAAACATGAACGACATGAAAATATATTTTCTTACAGATTCAATCACGAAAATCAACAGCATGGGATTCCAAATTTTCGCAACGGCCGACCATTTATCATGGTTGAACTTCCTTCCAAGGTGTGCGATAGATAAACATTCCCGGCACATAATAGTCACTAGTACCAGACTAACGCAAGCTCATGATGATAATAGGGAGAAAGTTTGTCAGTGAAGTTTGGCCACCAGAGGGTACATTCATTTAACGTTACAAGCTAGCGCAAAGGGGCGAATCATTGACCTTACCGGGGACTGACTCTACTGGCCTAATCATTCCTTTTTTGCCGAATTCTACGATCCATACGCCCGTACGTAGGACATGTAGGAAGGCCTGGTGGTGGACGCTACGTCGCGCCAGTCTGAGGAGAAACGATCTCCCGTGTTGTGTTGAAGAATTTGGAGTTTGAAAATATCTGGAATAACTAATGCTAGAATAAACATTCACAAAATCATTGATTTAACTTGTTTTCTGTTATAAAATTTCCTAAACTGCAATTTAACCACTGAGTTTAAGGGAACATGGTGTTTTCCCGATAATCACGTTAAATGTTTATGCCCGGTCTTTCCTCCTCGTAAGCAAACTTCCAGCTTGGCCAGGTGCAAGGCACTCGGGGTCAATGACCTGTAGGTCATATGTAGTATTGAAAGTGACAGAAGTGGCAAATATTGTCAAGAAAGCCCAAAATAAATCGTTTTGAATATATGTATGCCAAAAATGGGAATGTAGTCCTTTAAATATTTGTTCAAGCCACATATACAGCAAATTTCAGGTCATTCGGTTGAAATACCAGGGCGCAGGAGGCCAAGATATGCTAAAAATAGCCTAAAAACCTCAATAAAATCACTTTCAAGGTCAATATCAAAACAAGGAAAAGAACGCACATTGGTTTTTGTCTACATTACCTCTGTACCAAATTTCAGGTCATTTGGTCAAAAAATGACAGAGATGAATCGATTTGAAGATTTGACAGGAGAAGAAGAAGAAGAAGAAACATGAGAGAAAACAATATGTTTAGCCATACTTATGGCTAAACATAACTACGTCGGCTTTGCGTACCACGCGCCACGTGCAAGACCCAATGAGGGAGTGTGCCGCTTTGTTTCGCACCGCTGAGATCCCTTGTTTACGAGCTTGCTCGGGGCGGCGCTTCTTTTGCGGGCTTTCTATGCAAATGACCTGACATGACGTCACTAGCTCCAATTTCCCTCCCAGCAGTGTCATCCTGTTTTGTTTCACCAGGTTCGGCTCGCAAGCTAGCGAGCAAAGGTATAAATCTCCTGCTGGTGGAGAGAACGGTCGTTAGTTAAAGTGGTCACTTTGATCAGTGGGACGATCTCCATTTTCTGGTGATAGGACCTGAGGGCCTGTGCTAGCGCGAGTCGGCGGCAAGAGCGGCGCATGTCGAGGAACGAACGTACGGAACACGTTTTGTCATGCATGTGGGTCCAAGTCTGAACAACGTGATCGATGGTTTAGGGCTGTTTATATCTATTCTACATAATCATTTTAAGTACATGTATTTTACTATGACAAAATATTTTATTTCTTGGTTTGGTAATGTTGCTTTTGAGAAACAAAAACTTTGGACCGACGAACATTGGTATCATCATATGTTCAGATCAGAGACGCCGCTTTAGACTTCCGGCGCCATTGCCCTAGCAACAGCGGTCCAAAACTTTGACTGACATCGGCATATGCTGAGTGCACGTGAGCACAGTGCGATGGAAATGACGCAGTGTTCACAGACCGCTGGACACACCCCTTCCCAAGATCATAGGAGGAACTCCGAAGAAGGATATAGCATTACCTGTTGTGTTCGCTGGAGTGCCAGGAACCAGTAGCCGAGCTTGGGGAGCGGACGAAAGCTACAAAGTCTGGTCAGGCTAGTACAATGTACCGGTATAGTATACCGGGAAGGATCTAGCGAAAGCTGAAGGTTGTAAAGGAACAGGGGCAGTTTTTTACCGCCTGGTTAAATACTACTAAGTCCGTTACCAATTAAAGGGGGGAAACTGTAGTAAGATATGCTCCCTGGTATCCACACAGAGTGTAAAATTAGAGAGCTGGAATTTTTATTTATTTTTGGTTTAGTTGGCAGAGAAGGAGCGCAACCGTTTTCGTTCCCTGAATGGTTTTACTTGCCGCAAGTAAAATGCATAGAATGAAGTCATTTACATTTCGGGCCAATGAAAATTTATTTCTGTTCCTCCCCTGTAGGGAGGGAACGGGTTTTTTTCGCGTGAAGAATGTTCGCGTACGCGTGGAAAATTTTCGCGTGGAAAATTTGAAATGGAGAATTTATTCATAGGTTCAAAATATCAAAGTAATTTTATCATCAAAATTTTTCTCCCTTGGGAATAGACTTGAGTCCCTTGGGAATCAACTTGTTTTTTTGTATTTTTTAAATTTCAAAAATCCTTTGAAATTTTTTGGGTGTGAAACCTTAGACTTGTAAACCTTCAATTCCCTTCTGATCAACTAATTAGCATATTTAACAAGCAAATGATCAAAATCTCAGGCAAACTTTTTCCCTGCATGGGTGTGGGCAGGGTGTGGTGTGGTTTGGTGTGTGTTATTCCCAAGGGACTCAAGTCTATTCCCAAGGGAGAAAAATTTTGATGATAAAATTACTTTGATATTTTGAACCTATAGATAAATTCTCCATTTCAAATTTTCCACGCGAAAATTTTCCACGCGAAAGCGAAAATTCTTCACGCGAACAAAACCCCAACCCTGTAGGGAGAGTGAGTTTTTCCAACTTGTCCAACTATATTTCTTTGTCAAGTTGCTAGTAGAAGATGAAGTACCTGTACATTTTACTGTAGAATGCCATATGAATCATATGATAGCGATGGAAGCATTCTTTTCGATAATGTGTGATGTAATTTCCCCCACTCCAGATACTTCAGCAGTAAAGAGAAACTAATATTCCTTACAGCCTTCGATAAACCAACTCGGATAATCATACAGCATCCTACATTTATACAATTACCAAGAAGCGAGAGGAAGCTGAGAGTAATATATAGAGTATACTAAGTATAAATTACTTTCAGCTTCTTATCGCTTCTTGTTAATTGTATAAATGTAGGAGCCCTATGATTAGCTAGTGAGGTTATGGTTTAATAAATCCCTATGCATCAATTTAGGACGTTGGTTAGATTATTCCTCTAATTTGTAATCAGGTGGTACTGATAGAAGATGCACTTGATTATATAACTCGACGGTCTCGGCGGTCTTGAGCTGACGTGCTGAGATTTCTGGGGAAAATGACAATAGTGTATGTCTTACAAGCGTCCTGTTTTCCCCGACGGCTCTATCAAACATCTGCTTGGAGATCAGGAGACGGGCTTTTATCCTCCCCCAGTGTAGCTCTGGTCCTGACACCAGACTCCCCGGACTGCCCGGAGTGCCGATAGCAGAAACATGCCCCATTGTTTGTTTCAACCACCCATTAAATAACAGCTTTCATTAACATTTTGTATCAGATTATAAACTTAATCGTAAGGAAATAATTACTTTTTTACTTTAATCAAAGACTCTACTCAACTTTACATATAAGTTATAGCCCCGCCAGGCATGGATCCTTGGGTGTACTAATGATCTTTCATCCGTTTTTGTTTTCAGACTCTGCTGGTGGTCTGCATTCCAATCCTAGGCAGATCCAAGGATAATGTCCTTGGCAGATCACACCAAATTGTGATGTTATCGACACAGGACTGCGGGACTTTTACTCAGAGAGTGAAACTCGATTCCATCGTGACAGATATTCTCTAGTACTCTTCGATTGATGTGTACCGTTATAATTTGGTTATTATGTTTATCAACATTGCGAAATCAAGTCACTCGAAATTCAAAGTTACAATTTATGTAAGGCTACCCCAAAAACCAGTCATAACCAGTCATAAACCTATCCCCGCGGCCCCCCGCCGTACGTTACAAAAATTCAAACACCAACCGTGGTTCTCTGTTTAGCAAAATTATCCTTTTTGAAGGGTCGCCCGAATTTCTGTCGAGTATTTTCTTGAAAACTGATGACCACCCATTTCCCCGCCAACACGCACAAACACTCAATTATAAACACTCAAATAAAGCCACAGTCACGTTTAGACAACCAAAAGATTATTAGTTTAAACATGTATAAATATAGGATTTACATGATTCCATGATCTTGGCAGGACGGGGTGCTAATGTTAAACCCTTGCCTAACCTTGGCTCATTTTCTACCCCTACATATATATTATCCTACACTAGTACAGTAATTCTCTTTTTCTGGATTCGGCAAGATCACCTTGTCATCATGTGTTGAATAATAATTCTCTAACAGAACATGACACCATCCATACAAGAGTAGAAACTTACCAGCGTGGGAAACCTGAGTGCATCTTCCGTAACCTTCGTCTTGTAGCAAGTATGTCACCTTTTTCTTGTCTTCCTGAGTTCCAAAATTATAATGAAGACAAAATGGACAATCTTCGAATAGTGAACTGAAGTCCCTTGATCAGATTTGTAACTCACGGTCCAAGTTTGTCGCCATAAGTGTCCAACATTCCATGTCGTCTCGACAGTAATCCTCTGGTGAATCGACGACCTTCTTTTATCAGAAATACATGAAGTAGATGAAATTGCGACTAACTTACAACACAATGTACAAACATCGCATACTGACTGACCCAAGATGACCGTTAAAAACGCCGCCATTTCTATTATGTCGTTGTGAACATGCGCAGTTGGTTCTTTATCCAAATGGCTTCCTGCTGTGACCATTCGCCCCTCGACCCGAAGTTATCACAGCTTGCTTCATGCTCACTGCTTCATGCTAGGATCCGGGAGAGGAAACCCCAGTGGTGTCATAAAACACCCTGGAGTTTACAAAATTCTTTTCAAAACTCTTTTCGTTTGAGAGGGCGACATTTTGGAAACTGTGACTACTGTGGTAAAATCAAGGAGGTTAAAATGGAATTTGAAGGACCTTTCAACCTCTTTGGTATACAGTTTGTCTCATAATGAGGGTCTGCATGGGGGGGTCCTGGCAACGCTTAACGGTAAATTCAGACCAGCCGATAACGCTTAACGGTAAATTCAGGCCGACCGATAACGCTTAACGGTAAATTCAGCATTTTTAGAACATGAGGTACCCCTGAAGACGACGGTTTTTTGCGACTAGTCGTCCTGATCTTGTGGCAGGAGACCTATTACGCTATGCCATTCTCGCACGCCTGCTCCGAACGCTTTAAATTCGTCGGGGACAGGAAATTTCATGATCACAATGACGAGCGCCGAAGGCGCGACGAAAATTTTGAGATCTTGACCCTCTGAAACGCTATTTCCTGCATTCTGAGAGGGTTTTTTTTTTTCCTGAAGAGTAAGCTAAGTTTTATGACATCTATATTTGAAAACAAAAATACAGAAGAGTTTCAGCTTGATTTTTGAGGGGCGTCACGCCCTCCAGACCTCGCCGGAGCTGCGACATGCTCCCGAGCAAATTTCTTGACACCGCTATTTCTTGCATTTCGATGGGCAAATATTACTGGTAATTTAAGTTAAGTTTAATGATGTCTCTGTTTGTGAAAAAATACAGACGAGTTTCAGCTTGAGTTTGGGGGCCGACGCCCTTCTGACAATATTTTTCGACGGAGGCCTGGCATGCATCCGGGGAAAATTTTTAAATCTTCACTTCATTTCATGAATTTTGAGGAGAAAACTTTGCTAGTAGAGTGAAAAATAGAAGTGTTTCAGCTTGAAATTTTGTGGGGGGGGCGCCCTACCGACATATTTTTGCCGGAGCCGTGTGCTCCCTGGAGAAAATTTTGAAATCTTGACCAACTGAAATGCTTTTTCCTGCGTAACGAGGAATTACTCAATAACGCTTAACGTTGAATTCAGGATGACAAATAACGCTTAACGAGGAATTAAAACGACCAGTAACGCTTCACGATTAATATACCGATAACGCTTAACGGTAAATTCAGGCGGCCGGTAACGATTAACGGTGAATTAAAATCGCTCGTAACGCTTCACGAAAAAGGGCATGCAGACCCTCCATAATGTATGATTTATATTATCGGCTTCGACGGTAGGATTTATCTTGACCGTTGTGCAAGGAGGTTAACCTCCTTGAGTTGTGTCAGCGCAAGTAGGTCACTATTGTTGATCATTGCTTTCTTACCATGTTGACTAACGTTGTAAAGATTTCAGTACGCAGCAATGTTGTTGTTGTTTTGCAGATTTTATATCGATTCTCAACACGAATTGTTTTTGTTTTTCGAAGGGGTCAAATACGGAAATATTCAGGAAGCGCGAAAAACATCGCAACACCAGATATTTCTTCCAAAATATTAACACGCCTCTACCAGGCCCCGCGGATGGCTGGGAAAATAGTAGAAATTGGCCACATAGAGTGAATAGTATGTAAGGGAGTCGGCTACGGAGAGAGTGTCAAATCTGCGAATGAAACCCTCGATGGACAAACTCCCCTGGGAAATATTATCCCTATAGCCGGCGTTAGACTGTCGGGACGCTCTGGTCGTGAGGTACTACATTAATCGTTTTAGTGGTGGAAAGACGATCTTGTTGCGAGCAGATCAAAGGCGCCGGGGACATGGCAACCGTCGAGCCCATAGCAACGGTCTTCAGAGACGGGGCCTCAAGTAAATACGGCCGCCCAGCCAAAGAATCTGGCCCGATAAGTAAAATCGCCGGTGGGAGAAGCCTGCAACGGAGGCTAGCCTGTAGTCCTGTAACACGCATCGCGCGGATGACGTTTGCATAGATCAATATTTAACCTCCTTTGCGTAGATTAAGGAGGTCGAAATAGATATTCCATTCTTCCAACTTTGGAAAGCCATAGTCAAGTTGGAAATTTGCCCACATTTACTTGCGCTTGGTTCCATGAGGTCGGTCGGAATAATTCATTAATTTAAGCAGGTCGCCAAGCTTCTGCCTGAGCAAAAAAAATTAATAACTCGGTGTTCACAACATTTTTTTTACGATTGAATTGCGGCGTCGTTCATGAGTCGCCGTGTTATTGAAATGTCCTGACATATGACATATGAATGAATATTATCATTCTGATTTCAGTACCATCTGATTGACATATGAATGACCTTTGACCCGGCTTACCGCTAGCATGCAGCGACGCGGGGCGGGTGATAACCGGCCGATCTCGGCCGTCTTTCGTGTTTTACGGACGGAGTTCAGATTACAGCCACGCGGGGATTTGCCCCCACGAGTTGGTAAACAATTATAGCTTTATCGAGGGGGAGGTGTAACTCGTAGGTGTGAAGTGCGCAGCCTGATCGGCGCAAGGGCGTGAGAGGCAAATATTCAAACGGCGACATTTCCCAAGCCCAATTTCGCGGTCGCCGGATGATAAACCGGCATTTGTAGTTTTCCAGGTTCACAATGTGTCAAGTTGAGAATGACATTGTTCGCAATTCGTGACGTATTCTACAGTTTTGTTATGATTTCCACAAATAAATCGCGTGTATTTGTAGCAGACCGCTGACTGGTGACGAGGAGGGTTGAGAGGGGGGGGGGCGAAAGAAATCGCGGTCACAACTTTCTTTGATAGCCCCTCGAGTCTTCGACCGTAACATCTGCTTGGAAATACGATGCACCCGATGTACGGGAGGGGGCGCTGCGCTACGGATCCCTGGCAATGCGTGTTAAAACTTAGCCGGACTAGTTCCAGAGGGGAATGTGGTGGTCCCGGTGGTCCCCGGAACCCGCGGACCACCAGGACCACTTAATGGCCCGGTCCCCGGGGTCACCTCGGACCTGCTGGCCAGACGTCCGTCAGGTCGGGACTAGTCCCAACTGTCTGGGACCTGCTAGGACCTGCTGGGACCCCAAGGACTAGTCCCGGACTAGTCCGCAGGACGTTCTTTTTTACAGAGGCTAACATAGGGGTTTGCAAAGCACTGTATCCTTAATGAACAACAACTGTCTGAAGTCATGATATCTTCATGTTGATCAGTTGCATTTCATAATGTATATCAGCAGTGTAAATCCCTATAGCTAACTGATTAACACCACCAATAGTAATTCATTGCAAGTGACAACCTGGTAACCCCTATGTTGACCTCAAAGGAACTTCCTGCACACTAAGTCTTGTAAACTGGGTTAAACAAGCTTGAGGCTGTTACCCATAAGTTGTACAGTTTCTGAACATGTTGTACTTCAGAGCCAGTACCATGAGGCTGGGTAGCACTGTATAAGCAAGGTAAGAAAAGTTTGTGACTCTAAGTTTGAGTGTGACGCTACTCTAATCTGTTCAAGAAAGAACTGTAGAATGTCAGCACTAGCATTCTCCCACAAAAACTAGTTTGAGGCTGTTACCATAAGTTGTACAGTTTCTGTACAATGTTGTACTTCCGAAGCCAGTATCATCAGGCTGGGTAGCATTGTATAAACAAGGTAAGAAAAGTTTGTGACTCTACGTTTGAGTGTGATGCTACTCTAATCTGTTCAAGAAAGAATTGTAGAATGTCAGCACTAGCTAGTCTGTTTACTGTCATTCTCCCACAAAAACTACAAAATGGCTGATTTCTCTAACATGTATTCTGTAGAACATGGAACTGTTCTATGTCAATAGATCCTGGCTTCTTCTTCAAAGTCCCTGACTCAGAGATAATCAGACAAGTACAAATTAAAACATACAGATAGGCTGACCCTTACTTCTAGCTACTAGTAGGTCGTCAGATCATGATGTCTTGAGGGATTTGTAGCATGCATAAAATGATTTGGTCAGAGACATTAGGTAATATGATACATGTTGATGAATTCTTCCCTTGTAGAAATTTACAGCTAAACAACAAGGATGTTTACAAATTCATCTTACCTCAAGGTGACTGGATGATACGAATCATATAATCTTAGACCATGAAGGTACAATGTAGCATGGAATACATGTAGTTGACCCTTTGGCAAGTTGGTTTAAGCCCAAACCTAGTCTGCACATGTGTAATGATAAGTTACTCTGTCAGTGAGTCCATCTATTTTGGAGAACATACAACCAAGGCTGTCTCCTGCTCTAAATTTAAGGGGTTACGTTTGGGTTCAACCCTTGATATCTTACAGCTGTGAAATTTGTAAATGTCACGTTCCCTTGCACATGTTTACATAAAGCCAGGTACCCATGATTTGAAGGTAACTGTACATCAGTTCCCATATGCTTTCTTAACAGATACTGTAAATACAGAAATGTTCGCGGTGGTTTTATGTTTGCGATTTTCGCGGTAGGCTCTACACTGCGAACTTAAAACCACCGCAAATTTGTTTGCCGTTCTACCCCCTTGGCTACTATTGTCCCAAACGTGAACTTAAAACCGCCGCAAAGACTTCATTTTCTCCCTACTGCGAAATCAAAACCACGCAAATTTAAATGCATTTTACAGTACATCTGCAGCTTAGTGCTTATAACAACTGTTATTGGAATCCTGGTGGGAAACTTTGTGTTCCACATACATTGTATAATTATGTACATGTACATCGGTACAACAAAGATTAGACTCAGAAAATTCAAAAGGGCAAGCTGAACTCATGGCTTTCTTTGCATTAGTATCTTTTGTACATGTAATGAATAAACAGTGGGATGCCATATCAATCAAAACAATAGATAATGACTTGATCAGTCTCATTTATAACAAATTCCAAATTTGAAATAGACATTCTTTTCTGTTAACTCAGAAGCCAGTTATTTTACTGTGCGATAAATTTTGTTGTTACAAGAAAATAAGTGTACAATTACTATAAGCTTTGTTCCAAAACAAAGGAAACACTCACTACGTGTGTTGGAATAAATAAAAAATTGTACAACTATGAATTTGGAATAAATAAAAAATTGTACACACAGATGAGTTGTAATTCCTTCAAAAGTAGCACAATATTCAACTTTTGATTCCAAAATTTGTTTGTAACATACTCTTATATTGCTGTGGGCACTTTAATACCCAAACGATTATACCTGGCTTAAACCTTAACAAACTCTAAAATCAAAAATGACCTGACCTTCACCAACAGGTGAGGTGACACCTGACACCTGGAGGCTAAAAGTTAAACACCTGAGTCACACCTGAGTGCATGATCATGAGATAATAGGCCATTGAAGAAAGAAGTCTTTCTGCAAATCCGGAACAGGATTATTTTTAGTGAATGACATCACAGGGATTTTCGTAGTCGCTCTCGACAGCACAACTAGACAGAACAGGCACTTCCTTTAAGAAAAGCAACCGACGCAAAAACAAGGTTGGTCAGACATCAACATATCTTAAACTTTGTTTTAAAATTTCGTTGTTTAACTTGTTGACAACAATACCAATGTACTAGTAGTATACATGTAGCTTTATTATAGGTCAAGCTGTCACAGTGTATTATGAGCATTTGTTGGTTAATTCTTTCAAAGATTGCAGTATGCTTTAAATGCATCCTAAGCATCTCTGACTCAAGTCACAAAATAATCATATATAACCAGGTCTTCTTTTGACCTGAGTTTCAGGAAGAAAATTAATAGTTTTAACTTGGTGAATATAATGTAAGTACCACAGATACGAGGGGCTTTTGATAAGCTCTCAGCCTCGCCTAGAAACAAGGGGCTGTGACAACTCTGATTTCGGAGCTTTTATGAATGTCCACCAAAACTACACGGTCGATAGTAATTGTGGTCATTTGACTCATTTCTAAAGCCGATGCCCTTTTGAAAATCAGTAGGTAAAAGGCCAGAAAACATGACTAAAGGAAGACGCTAGAACTGTGATCAAACTTTTTTTTCAGAGCTGTGTGGGTCGATTCTTATCAATCTAACAAAAACCAAACCTGTCCCTTATATTTGGGCGAATTTTTGTTAGTATTCAAGATGGTGTAAACAATCAATGATATTCTAACCGTGCTAAATGAATTACAAGTATTTCTCATTATCATATTACCAGGGCTTGACAGGTAACCTTAAAGTCAAGTGGGTCAAACTTTGGAAGACTTATTTTATTCTATATCTAAGGTAAGAAATTTGTACATGATCAAGAAGTCCCTTAGTTTTCCTGGTGACACTCTGTATCGTCACTCAACTCCAATATTGATAAATGAAACTGTCGGTTCCATCTCTAGGTGTGGCCTGTCCTGGCTACGGACTGAGATTGAGAAGCATCTACAGTGAAGGACTGAGAAGCCACCTAGCAACTGTAACCATGGTTACCATCACCACAGGTTCAGACATGGGGACAAGTGCAGAAGTTCACACCAATATCTAAATGTAGTCAAGAGCTATAAAATGGACAATCCCCTTTTCAGCCAAAGATTATAAGTTTCTAAATTTCATTCCAAATATGAAATCCTCAATCAAGTCATAAAGTGAAATTGCACAACTTGAAGACTGTTAGGACAATGGAGATAAAATATCCTAGCCTGATACTGTCAGTAGCGTTGCTGCTGCTACTCTTCAGCTGCAGCTGTAATACAGGTGCTTCAGGTGAAACACCGTGCACCTGTGAGCTGAGGCATGGAGAGGGGGGAGTACCACAGTCTTCAGCGTTCTGCCAGTGTCCCACCATCAGTAGCCTGTCGTCACAGGACATCCCCAACTATGACAACATCACAACCATGGTGGTATCTTGTCAAGCCGTAGAGAGCCCAGTAGACCTATCACTGTCCGACCTAAGCTCTATCCAAAGCCTCTCACTCTACAACTGTTTCTATGTGGTACTAAACTCGACCTTCAGGAGTCTACCAAGTCTGCGCAAGCTCGTGCTAGATGGCTGCGACCTTGACAATGACCCCTGTAGCTACTTCTGGGTGCGGAGCGACAGTTTTCTGGGACTCCCAAACCTGGAAGAGCTCAAGCTCCTTGCCGCGGCCGACGTACCCAAACTCCGCGGCCTCCCAAGTCTGGAATCCCTCACGTTGGCATACATTTACCAGGGAGTACTAATCAAGAACTATACACTGGTCATACAGTACCCTAACCTGTTACAGTTCACCCTTACTGGCAGTGTTTCAGAGACTTACAAAGTGGACGTACTACTGCTAGACATGCCCCTATTGGAAAGAGTGAACATCACATACAACCCTCAATCTCTCAATTGGATTGTTCTTCCAGAAAACTTATTCAAGCACACACCAGGGCTTAAGGAACTGTCTCTTACACATGACAGTATCCGTGTCTTAAGTCAGCTTGTTCTCCACCCTGCAACGAACTTAACAAAGATCAACCTCTCTAATAACAATATCCGCTACGTCCCCCCTCGTTTCTTTGAGGGACAAGCCAAACTTGTTGAGGTGGACTTGAGTGACAACCAGATTTGGTACATCGCCTATAACACATTTTTCGACTTAGTTACCATGGAGATTTTGGACCTTAGCAACAACGTTCTGACAAGCCTAGAGACAGGCACTCTTAAGGGTCTCTTAAACCTCAGAATCATAGACATGTCCAAGAACTCCCTCGGACACCTGCCAGCTGATATCTTTGCTGACTGCACGAATCTCACCGAGCTACAGATAAGCAACAACAACATCTCCTCCCTGGATGACACAATCTTCCATCCCCTCACCAAACTCGAGGGCCTCTATCTGAACTACAACGAACTGCAGCGCATCAGTGGGCGGCTGTTTCAGAACCAGACCAGCCTACAGGTGCTCCAAGTAGGGGTGAACCGGCTACAGGCAGTTGACTTCGCCTGGTTTTCCCACATGTCCGCTTTAAACCAGCTGCTTCTTCCTATCAACAACATCCAAACTGTCTCCTCTTGGGGGGTTCTTAAGTCTTCCTTCCGTGGAAACTTACAAGTGGACTTGGTAGCCAACAACATCAACCGTTTACCTTACCGTGAAATCATACAGTTGGCATCTTTAGGTCAAAGTAAACCCCAATTACCTCAAGTATTGCTTAACTTCAATCCTTACAACTGTGACTGTGAGGTCCTACCTGTCAACCAAGTCCTATCGTTACCCCGGGCAACGGAGACGTTCCCTGACCTGGTAAACATTTCATGTTGGAACCCACCTGAGCTAAGAAATCTTCAAGTCTCACACCTGCCTCCCAGCTCCTTCAAGTGTTTCTTTAAGGAGCAGTGCCCTGGGTCTTGCTCCTGCTACAGTCAGGGGATGAAATATACTGATGATGCTCTGAAGAGAATTGTCAATTGTTCAGTCACAGGACTAACACAAGTCCCTTCGATGTTTCCAGAAAACCTTACTTTAGTAGACCTTGGTGGTAACAGCTTTCCTAAATTGACTGTTCAAAGCTTTTCAAACTTTACCGACGCCAAAACCATGATCTTATCTAAAAATGATATCTCAACATTTGAGCCAGGAACTTTTAAGAACATGAACTCAGTACGGATCCTTTACCTAGATGGAAACAACATATCTACCATTGAAGAAAACACATTCCAAGGCTTGGACTCACTCGAAGTCTTGTTCCTGAATAACTCTGGTGTGAAAAACGTCCACTCATCAAGCTTTTCACACCTGCGGCACCTGAAAGAACTTCACCTGCAAGACAACGACTTACAACATCTGTCAAAGGAAACCTTCAAAAGACCATCAAGACTACAGGTGTTAGATATAGGGCATAACCCTTTGATGTGCAACTGTGATCTGTTGGCATTTAAGGAGTGGGCGGAGACAAACGTCCAGTCTGTCTCCTTCGACTTTAACGTCACCTGCGGTAACCATGGAAACAAATTGTTCACGTCTGTAGCTCATGTTGTCAAGAGAGAGCTGTCCTGTGCACCTGGTAGTCAGTATGTGTATGTCATCATCGCACTAGGAATGGTAGTAGCAATGTTGGTTGTTGTACTGCTGGTTTATCAGTATCGAGGCTTCCTACAGGTGTGGCTGTACATGAAGTGTGGTTGGCGCTTCGATCCAAAAGACGACGGCGACGACAAAACGTACGACGCCTTCATCTCGTACAGCAGCAGGGACGAACTTGTCGTGATACGGGAGCTCGCGCCTGGACTGGAGGAGCGCGGGTTCAACCTCTGCCTGCACTACCGCGACTTCCCAGTAGGGGCGTGCATAGCAACAACCATCATAGAGACCGTGGAGACCAGCAGTCGGACCATCATCCTCCTCTCGCAGAATTTCGTGGACAGCGAGTGGTGTGCCTTGGAGTTCAAGGCCGCACATCGACAAGTTCTGGAGGACCGACGGAACAGGATCGTGGTGATCGTCCTGGACGACCTTGAACTTCAGAACGTGGACAAAGACCTTCAGTTTTACTTAAAGACAAATACGTACCTGAAGTGGGGAGATCCCTGGTTCTGGAGCAAACTGTGCTACGCCTTACCCAGGGTGGGGAGGGGGGCAGACAAACAGTCATCCGACTCTGAGCACATTGACATGAAGGATGTCACAAGCCAAGACTCAGGCATAGAAATGACAGAGATTTACGAAAACAAGACTGTTGAAACATAAGATGATGATGATACAGCCTGAGATGTTCACATATCATTGTATAACTGAGTACTTAATGTTATTTCACATGAAAGATTGAGAGCAGGCCCATGTGAATGTGTATCCTTCTTACAATCAAACTAGACAATGATTTGTAAATACATTATACATGTAGTATTGTTTGTCGTTAGGGCTGCCTAAGCACTCATTACAAGTTGTATCTACCACAAAAAAACAAGGGCAGGTCTTTAGCAAAAGGTCCAACATGCCTCCAAGGAAATGAATGAATATTTTATTTTTGTGTCTGCATTAGCACTCCTGGAAGTCCCTTTTAGCTCCTAAAGACTGTTACTGAATTGAGGCAAGAAAAAACCATCAGGTTGGGCTTAGTTGTCCAGGCTAGGCAGCCATAGAAGCTTACAGCATTTAAAGAAAGCCAGTCTGTTAGTGTAATTAATGATATATACTGGTGACCTAGTTACACAATGTACAAAATGTATGGCTGACCTGAATACAAGTCTCTGTGAGTCCTACAACAGTATATTTTTTTAGTGATACAACGGAGGGTCGAGAGGATTATATTTTGTTACAACAGTGGCAGTGTTTGGGAGGTGCACAATGTACATTGTTCATGTATATGTAATTACCAGGGAAGCAGGGCATCCTTTGGGCATCTCCTACAAATAGCAGGCATCTAATCTCTTTGTTTTCTTACTAGTGTAGCGCATCTTTAAGATGCCCTGAGGCCCTGCTAGCTAATAACCTGTTTTTCATACAGTCCAGCATTGTTCTTTTAAACCAAAGAAATTAGTGTTTCCTCAGAAGTTGTCTGCTCACCTTGTTGTAGCTGGTCACGAGACTTGATGTTGTCCTTGGTGTTCCCTACTATGGCGACAAACCCGGCGCGGCATTCCGTGTGGAAAACCTCTGACGACTCTCGCTCTGACGAACCATCCTTCCGATCAGACCTTTGTTTTAGACATAACAAGTCCCAGTAATTAGTAGGCTCTACGTACAACGATCAAGCAGATGAGTGAGTGAGATATTGTGATGCGGGGGTTAGGTGTGTTCTAGTCTTATACTTTTAGCAGACCATTTCAAGCGCTAAAAACTGCTTGTTCCTTCTCTGTCTCCCAATGGGCTCTATGGATTAACAATTTCCTGGCATGTCAATCAGTTTTCATGCTGTCTCAGTGTCTGGTAGGACTAAAAAAGCAACAGTTACACTGCAACACAGTAACATGTGTCTGTAATTACCAGGGAAACAGGGGGTCCTCTGTGCGTCCAGCTGATAAAGAGGGCGTCCAATTTCCTTGTTATTTTAGTATCATGCGTCCAATTGACGCATGGACACATGCCTAGCTATAAGCAATTTCAATTTCAATTTTATTTTTTTTACCAGGGGACATCTCAGATCTACTGATCTGCTTTTCAGATGACCCTGGGCACAAACATTAAAAATACAATCAGATACGAATATACAGATAACGATACATGTACAGACATATATCACAGTATTTCAACTTATCCCAGTCAGTTCTTAGCTACAGTCCCGCTACAGTCTGTTCCTAAACGCTGGCGTAGTTGCAATGTGCCGTTAGTCAGCAGTGAGTTTGTTCCACATTAGTGGCCCTTGATACTGCAGGCTCCCCTTGAAGGTTTCCACGTTTGCCTTAGGGGTGTCTAGCATGTGAGGGTCGTAGCTGTAGAGCTGCTTCGTGGCAGTGCGTGTCCGAGCTCTGAGCACTGCGGGGGATAGCCATTTAAACAGTTTTGTCATGTAGGCTGGTGCATTGTGGCGAACTGCCTTCCCCTTTGCAATGTTTTCCTAGAAAAACCCCTGAATTTACCTGACACTTCTTGTAGAGGAACTTACCGTGGACTCCGAGGACTCTTTGCTCGCCGCTCTGACCGCTCCGACACGTCAGACTTCTGGCTGGAGACTGAGTTACTTCTGCGGCTTTTTTGTGACATGGCTGAAAATTAGCGGAAACAAGATTGGCAACTTAAAAAGACATAGCCATGGCGACGGTGGACTCTGTTAGTGTTTTCGCTTTAAGCCCACATGCAAATAATGACCTCAGTTGCATAGATTACATCAGTTGATCACTTTCTCTACGAAATTCCTGTAGACACATTCCTGTACAATTCCCAGAATTCTTGCAGACTGCACACAATACCATAGGCTTGCCCCTGAGGCGTCGCCAGAAGGTGAATGGGGTAGAAGATAGAGCTAAGGTGCCTATAACACCAAAAATATGTTTTTTCCCAATTATCTTCAATAATGGTATCATTGAACGAACACGACAGTCAAACCACAGGTCACCCTAGAACGCGTTAATCTCTACGATACGGCAATCGCCGCATCACGATTTGACCCCGTTGCATGGGTGTAAACAACTGCCTGTCGTGCAGCAAAAAGACCTCAGACCTATATCATGTTTTTACTTTATCCAAGTACAGTAGGATTTTCCAAGTACAGGCAATTAGATATTTTTCACATTACAAAATAACAGAACACGGTGCCTTTTTGAAACATTAGCAATTTTTTATCACTTTATTACAGATTTGTGTAGCAAAACCTTTCTTGGATCCGTTGGTATGTGTGGTGGCAGACATCTTGATTTTGTGACGTCGCAGGGTATAGCCATACCATTTCATTGGGAGGGGTGTTTTTTGGGGTCGCTAGCATTCTCTCTATTTTAACAAATCGGCACACAACTATCACACATTCAACTCAAATAAAAAGTGAAATTCAATACCAATTCATTTTTTTTTTTTTGGACTTTGATGTGATTGGTGATTTTGCGGAGGGACTCTATGATAGCCCTTTCTAGTTGCTTTGCCTGTTCTAGATGCCAGTGTGCAACTTGCTATTACTAATTCAGGGTACTAGTATACAGTTTGGCTAAGGAAGCCACATGTTATTTTTTCTAAATTATAGCTTCAAGATATTGGTTCTACTTCTCCTTGCAACAGTTATGCAATTTTGCGCAGTTGTTCAAACTAATAAGTTCCTTACTTGCCAGCTACATGAGTAACAGGTCAACTCGCCCCAAGTCCAACTCGCCCCAACTATTTACGACCAACTCGCCCCAGTTTTAGGGCTGATCAAACTTGGTTTTACATGCATATCTCTAGCTTCTAAATATTACTTTACATGCTGACAAAGCTCGTTACTCAAATCTTAACATTCTCTTCTCTGTTCGGCATTTAACGCCGATGGCCCGCCGGGGTCACCGGGACCTGCGCCCGCTCGCTGTAATCTCAAGCATGGCTGATGACTGCTGACTCAAATTATTCTTCAAGTACATGCTCCAAGATGCTTACTTAAATTTTCCTAGCACATAAGGTAAGCAACAGTAGTTCGGATCGCCATGCTTGAGACTAGAGCTAGCGGCCGTACACGGTGACACGGCGGGCCGACGTGCCGACCGGACCCGCCAGCGAATCCTGATCGAGTTCGTTGCTAAATACGTTCCCAGCTAAGAAAACAAATGTTAAATTAGAGTCACAAGGTTTATTAACATGTGAAGTAATATTTAGAAGTAGGATTTATGGATGTAAAACCGGTATAAAACCATGTTTAATAAGCCCTAATTTGGGGCGAGTTGGTAGTAAATAGTTGGGGCGAGTTGGACTTGGGGCGAGCTGTCTAGGATTTGTTGGTATGTTTTGTGAAGTGCAATCATACCATGTCATTCCGATTTAGAATTTCTGAGTACTATAATTGTTGTTGTTGTTGTCCTTGTTTAACGTCTATTACATGTACATGTATATCGCTAGACGTGGTTTCTTGGTGCTGGGTTACGCTTGGTTCAGTTAAGAGTCAATTAATTGTCTCTCTAGGTATCTAACTCTTGGTGACTTGCGCTTGCGTGATACTGGAAGTGATTCTAGGAGAGCGCATCGAGTTTGTGCGTACTCTCGATGTACCGGGAGAATGCTAATAGTACGAAACGACCAACTTGTCCAACATGATTCGGCCCCCCTCCCCCTTCATAACAATCGCTACATCTCAAATGCGTTTGAGCTGATTCCCGACTCAAAACGCTTTGTCTTACAATAGGAGCGAGCTCGATATGTCGTCAGAACCTCACCTGGCGTGTACAAAAGTCACAAAAGGCTCCAAATCTCACGTATTTCACCACAAATTACCAATGTTTACGTCTGTTTCTACGGAGTCCTGGAATGCTTCCGCGCTCTTCTATCGCGCATGCGCAAGGTTTGATATGTCAGGGGTTACACGGAAACGATACCTGGTTACCTCCCTAGTCTCTGAGTACCAGAGTCCATACGACGATGGTAGAAAGATAGTGTTAAAATTGGCCAAATAGACGGAATGCTTACCAGACTCATATTACCAAATAGACGGAATGATTGCCAGAGACATATTGCTATTATGGCTCTGGCAATTATTCCGTCTAATAGTATTAGAAAAGACGAAATGTGAATCTGCGCAATTCAGTCTCTATGAGGGACTGCCAAGCTGATTTGTCCAATAAAGTTTAAATTTAAGAGAGACCATTATCGAAAAGACCAATTTAGTTAGTTTTGCCGATTTAGATCCAAGATATCATGGCATCACCAAATTCACCACATTTTCTAGCTTCTTCATATCAGTTTCAATTCAACATAAGTGCGTTGAGTTGCCTAACCAAAAGTACTTGCACTTTTACATTCATGGAAGATAACTAAGGCACATTGCGTATTAGTTTAGGCCATTTGCAAAAGTAGCTCAGCCATATGTAAGGAGACCCAAGCACAAAGACTCTCTCTTTCGACTCAACCTGAGCGTCTGAGCACACCATCTGTACTACCCTCAACTAACCCTTCCTGATTAAAGTGCTAGAAGAGCACATCTCAAGTCTCCGACCCAGTCTATCATCAACCCTCAAGTTCAAGGATCACAACAGTAATGTCGCGTGATATTGGAGATTCAAAGGACCCTATTGAAGTCATGATGAGCCTCGATCTTTTTACCCCAGAAGAAAATTTAACATTACGATTAGGAGGTAACATTTGCAAGCTAATGCATACCTTCACATGATCTTACTCAAACACATTCATAATTTCATATATAATATGGTGGCCAGCCCTCCACCTCTGTCCTGCCACTTGATCATAATGTAATCGGACACCACAGGATGTTTGCTACTTTACCAGTTACCATTGTGACAGTAGCCTGGTCCAGGTCATTGACCTTATTTGTTTGGAACAGACGAAGATTAAGAAACGAAGCAAAAACAACATGTTTCCCTTCGCTGAAGATAAGCACAATTAATTGCTTTTGCTCAATGCTAGGGCCATTGCTAAGCGCGTAATGTTGCGTGTTTTCGAAAATGATGACGCAATCCAATATCCAGTGATTCAACAGTTTGTTCCGGCAAACTAGCCTAACTAATAATATTAAACGATTACGCCCCCCCCCCCCCGAATCTAGGGAGAGGGGTCATTCACCCCAGCCAGCGAGAGATTGTGTAAACACAGGCTATGGCTTCGCTGATGTCGGAATACTCAAAGCCTTCTTCATTATTCCCCTCACTAAAATGCACGATATGGTTTCGTCGGCGGCATTCGTTTGATGGCAGGCAAGATGTCTGAGGAATGAATACTCACTGACGGAGAATAGCCAGTAGCGGAGCTTTGTGTTATTCTGATCCCTTTAGAATATGTAACAAAATAAGTCAACATTTGAGGGACAGCAATACTCTTCAAAATTTCACAGCTCGGGAGACCAAGGAGAAAAACAGTTGCAACAGACAACACTATAAATCCGGAAAACTTTACTCATTTGAAGATAAATTAAGCAAATGCAGAAACATTTGTGGGTATGATATTCAAAAGGTAATAAATATGTATGTTGCAATTAGACATCTCCAGGGACAAAGCCATTTCTCCAAAATCCTTAGTCAGAATTTGGGAAAGCTATATTATAAAGAAAAAAGATAATAAACAAACATGTTTGTTCTTCCTTCGGACTGAGTTAACAAAATGACTCAAAGTTTGCGTTGTCTGGACATCAATACTCCTTATTCACTGACCCCGCAGCGCTATAAGAAAACAACAGACAGCTATAGTTTAAAGCCGGACAGTGATCATCAGACACCATGCCATGGATATTCCTTTTGATACATCTACAAACAGCTTTCCTGTGCTACCTTTGACTTGTAGCAAACTCTCTATCCTCTACCAGGCTCCAGACGTGGCTGGAAAGAGTATAGAAATCGGACGAATAGACAGATACCATACCAGAGGAGTTGGCTGGTCGATGAATGCAGTTAAGTTCTTTATCAAGATTGCAACAAGGCCATACAATGGTCAGCCCTTGCAGCATTGCTGATATCGGTTGCCAGATGACAGACTGAGTTTGCCTCGCCAGGAGTGACATATTGTATTTCTATTTTTTTTATCTCCATGAAAAATGGACATATAGTTTTGGGTGTGTCTGTTTGTCTGTTTGTGTTTCCGGACTACTCTAGTCAGCATAACTCAAGAACCTCTTGATGGACTACGACAATATTTGGTATGTAGGCGGGTGTTGTCAAGCCAAACATCAAGGTCGATTTTGGGCCCCCTGGTATCTGAAATTGGTATTGCAGCAGTACTTCGGTTTTTGTATCTTTTTACCAGGACGTGCTATGGTCTTGATTTTTTTTTTTTTGCAGATAGCTTGTGATGTAATAAATAATTCATTCATGTTTATTGCATGTTCATGCCCTTCCGGGCTAAATGCATTATAAGTAATACAATTGTGCATTGTAATAACAGAAAAAAAATGAAGAAAACTATTCTATGTTCTATCTACATCTAAAGTTTACACGCTACTTCTCTCTTCTTGAGACATGTGTACACGAATTCACAGAGTTTCTCAATTACAGATTGATTATTCGATGACATCAAGTATGTGAACAGTTTGTCATTTGTTAAGTTTGTATATCTCTGGTCTAGTTGTTTTGCGTTAACCAAAGAGATGCGTAAATCTTTGTACAGTGAGCATTCTAGAATAAAATGTACTTCATCTTCTATAGAGTTCTTATTACAGAGTGCACATAGCCTATCGCTAGGAGGAGTCCGGCTGTATCTACCAGTTTCAATATGCAGTGGATGGTCGCTAATTCTTAGCTTAGCCATGGTAGTAGCAAATAAAGAAGTGGTGTAGGTTTGGGGCCCCTAGCATCTTGTTATTTACGCGAGAAGTGATTCCAGACGTAGTGGTGACGCACTCAAATTGACAAACGTATATTAGCGCCACCACTGAACATATATACACAAGACATAAAAATGAAAAGATAAGACTACAAACTCGTAACAAAACTGTATTTATCGGCCGGGCAACTCCTCTGTTGTGTTATCCTGCTATTTCGCCGATTTCTGCTCTTTCCAGCCACGTCTGGAGTGTGGTAGAGGCTATATACTCTCCAGTTTTTGCTATCGTCTCCTTAATATCATAAACTAATGCAATATATGTTTCCCCATTTCATACACCTTAGCAAGTTCATATTTCTAATTATAATGGGTTTAGACAAACCCTTGAATATAAAGCACATCTGTACCTATGTTTACACCATTACTAAGAGGCGAGAAGAAGCCAAACTCACGTAATCATTAGACTAGTGTTGGCCTGTCAGTGTATTCATGTATTTGTAAACTATGACGTGTTTTCTGTTGTGACCTGTACTGAACCAGTGGGTATATAACGTTACATGTATGTACAATAAAGGTCTTTATTCATTCATTCAACACTGAACCGTCCCCGGGCAGTCAGTTTGTAGGCGGCGGGCTGCCGTACAACCTCCCGCCTCCGCATCACCCAGACGGACCGATTCATCATCATTATCTCCTTTCTACTTCGGAATAGATTGTGGCAGCGCTTATACACCTGAAGAAAGCGCTATCGCTAGGAGCTACTGCCGTCTGAATCATCTGTCAACTTGCAACGACAAAGAAGGCCTTGTGCATCTGGCGAAAATATATCAAAAGATGTTTAGACCTTAGAACAAGTAGTGTAAACGAAATAAAAAGATTCTTGCATTGCCATGTGAACCAGTCGGAATTGCCTTGAAGAAGGTGACAAATGGAATTAATTGTCGGTGGTTGTGTAAAAAAAAAAGTCTTTTTATTCAGTGACTTACCGACCTCATGAAGCTATTCACGGAGTAGTGTAAACGATACGTTAAACTCAACATGTTGATTGATAGTCGTACTAGTACTTGTACGTAGGTTAATTCCTGTGTGTCCACTTGTTTGTTTGTATGTAGTAGGCCTTCCGAAAGTCGTGCTTTTGTTGTTTCAATGAACATCTTTGTTATTTCATATATATTGTTCTTTGTTCTGTCGGGTCTCCTGATTGGCCAACATACACGCGTTTTCCACATTCAATGCCAATCAAGAGTTTATCCTTTGAGAAGCGTTAAACTTTACAAAAGGCAGAGCGTCTTGACAGTCAGGCCAAAAGGAAAATTGTATTCGACAAATTTAAGCACAAACATGTTCATCAAGCTCCATCAGAAATTGAAAGGCAAATCATTAATGATTGACTATAGGATAGTGAAAACAAAGTAGCATGATTTTCAAAAGAGTGGTTAAGATAAAAACAGGCCGACGCAAGAAATATAAGCCATTGCTGAATTCATAAACCGTTGGCCTACGCGCATTGGGGAAACTCAATGATTTTACCACCCACCCATTGTTAATGTACAAGACAGATGTGTGCAATTTGTACATTTGAACACGCGTCGCTCATCTTGCACACTGACCATTATTTTATGAAGCATTTGCAGTAGAACACCTGGGTTCGTCTTGCTGCCTGAGAGTAATTAACCTAAAACACAGACTGTTACCAGGGCTCAGACCGGCCAGATCTTCGGTACCCTGTCCGACAGGCCCCGAGGAAATTTTATCTTAGCGCCCCCGGAACGCCGTTTGGCACCTAGTGTTATAAGTTGAATTTATGCAGGTGAAATTCACTGGGCGCGCTTAGTGCGAAAGACTGGCGGTAGTACGCTTGGATAGCAGACTTACAAAATAATGTAGAAAAGTACAATATGACGACTGCTATACATAACAAGCTGCTAGGAGGCCCAAACTTGTACCACTTCCGGCTTTCAACAAAAGCTACCTGCCACGAAAATTAAGACCACGGCATGTTCAGAACCAAAGATATGAAAACCCAAAATCCTGCTGCATTACCAAGGTTAAACACTAGGAGGCCAAAAATCTAACTTGACCTTTGCCTTCACAACAGCTACTTACAGCCCATATATCATTGCAATCCATTTAGAGGTTCGTAAGATGTTGCGCCGAAAACGCACGCACTCGCACACAAACGCGACCAAAAACCAATACCTCAATTTTTCATGTAGGTAAAAGGATGTTATATAGCTATTGCCCAGTCTCCCCTCCCTAATTTTTGTCAAAAGTTCACCTCTAATCTGTCCGTGCAGGGTTCACTGTCAGTTGACATTTGCTACAAGATGAGTTTAGAGCTTTCGGCCCACGCTGTTGTCCCAAGATGGGGTCTGCGCACAAAGCAAGCTAGCGCCCATCCGTCACAACTTAAAGCCCCTGTCATGCTTGTGCGTATATACAAGCCCGCATGAGTTGCGTATTAACATGTTTTTGGTCAAGATTAAGTTTTCAGCCCAAGAAGCCATTTCCTTGGTTCGATAACTAGGCTGCACAACGGTGGGTCAAGGCAGAAACAACTTCCTCCCCGCAAAATTTACTTAAACCAAAAAGATGTTACAGCGGAACTCATGCGGACTTGCATATACACACAAGTCACACTTGTGTGTATATTCAAGTGCGCATGAGTTGCGCATTAACATTTCTTAGGTTTAAGGAAAGTTTGCGCGGAAGAAGTTGTTTTCTGCCTTGACCAAAACATGTTAATACGCAACTCATGCGGGCTTGTATATACGCACAAGTGTGACAGGGCCTTAAGCGGGTACGTTGGCGACCTTGCTGCGACCGAGCAATTTGACAGAGCGCTCCAAGAATTTCATCAATACAAAAAATAATCTTTTACGCTTTGTGTGCTTTCTTGACTTTTTTGTTATACGTGTGTAGTTTACATGATATTCCCAAAATAAAGTCAAGCTAAAACAGATCCAATTTAGGTCGCAGCGAGGTCGCCAACGTGTCGCAGTCTAGTGAGATACCCGCTTTAAATTTAGCCGGAGGATTTCTCCGCAGCATGACAGTTCTCTTGTTTTCTTCATGTTCAATTGAAATTTGTACTAGAAAGCAAGCAAAAATATAGAAATTGAAAAAAAAACGCAGTTCTGTGAGTGTATTACGACCCAAAGACATCTACCCTGCAACCTCTTTTATTTACATATCTGACACAAGATCTGACACTTTCGTAGGTCTTATTTATGTTGTCACTTATGCCCCCGGGAACAATTTCAACCACGCATGTAACTTCTTGATGTTATCAAATACAACAGAGAAGCTATAGAGGAGATGACAAAAGCAACCGTATGCCTCGCCCCGCTCTTTGTTTTACCATTCTAATGCTCATGCTACGGACACAATTGAAAAAGGGGCCCCGTCGTTAGATTCCGGGCTGTTTCTTTTCACTTTCCTCAGGCAATTTAAGGCCTGTGACAATTTCTGTCGAACATGAATTTCGAACCGCTCAGTGATCGCAGGTAACCTGGCGAGGCCATCTCGTTTTTAGAATGGCCCAATCGGGTACAATGTAACGTTATATTGCAAAAACAGGAATTTACTAAATATTTGGCATAATAACTACCTTGGGCGGGACTTATGAATAATAACAGTACAGATATTGATAAAATATCTATCAAATATTGACACAAGTACAGGCTATTACCAAAAAGGGACCCCCGTGGAAGCTGCAAAATGGTACAGGCCGAACATGTTCGAACGTTCGAACGGCCCCCCGGGGTGTGGTATGGCGCGAAAACGGCGGGGAATTTACACATCAGCTTAAATCCTCGTAGTATGCCGGCTTTAAATGCTATTTCCCCGGTCAAAATCACATGATTCCTAGAAAAAGCAATGAATCTGATAGTATTATACCTTACTGAAAAATATTATCCAAGGCTTTTTGACCTTAGAATGATCATAGTTTAGCAAGAGCAATTTTTGAGGGAAAATTAGAAAACAAATCACTGTTTTTAATGTTTTGGCCCCGAATAAAACAAGATATCGTCAAATTAGACAAAATAGCCTTGGACAGATTAATTTCAATTCTAATTATATCCTATGTCGTAAAAATTCAAGGTTAAAGTCCCTGCCCCCGCCGGGGAATTCACAGATCAATGAATAGCAGTATTTTCCCCCAAAAATCTTTGTTTTTAACCCAAAAATATATGAGATTGAAAATTTTCTTGTTTTGATATTCTAAATATTTTTTTATTTCCATCATCTGGCCATTTTTTTTTAAAGATAGATCGATACGTCAAAAGTTACATGCGAAGAACTGCTAACCTAGCCAACCCCCAGGTGTCACAGGCCTTAATTGGGCTGAGTCGTGCATGACCCCTACTTGGCCCCGTGGGACACCCTGTAACTACCAAGCTATTTTGGGGCACGGCTGGGCCCCAGGTTGATTTTAACTCGGAGTTAAAATCAATCCGTAACCCGGTAACTATAAGTATAAGGCGCCGAAAGCTAATCGTGAGAATACTGTAAGGTACCACCTCCCCCCATCCCCCGGCGTATTCTGCACTCCATCAAGACAAATTTGTGTCTTCGGTAATACATGAATGTGACCGTACAGTCCCTCAATAAACATGTAACGAATATGAGCACATGTATACGAAAAAAGATGACTCTCTGAATTTTCGACCGTCGGCGCGTTTTACCCACTTTTCTTCTGACACGTGTTGACCTTACCGATGTGTGACGTCAAGAGCTGGTCAAAGGTGACAACTTCATAAGTGATGCAAGTCTAAGGGCAGGTCAAATGAAATATGTGCAAAGGGGTGTAAAGGAAACGTTTTGAGGATTAAAAAAATCATGAATGACTTGATACACGAAGAAAAGTAATTGGGCCCAAAATCTCGCTACCCTCGCACTCTGTGACGTATATCTCTTGCTGTGAATAGCGGAAATGTATTCTATGGTGCCAATCAATATGATTTACATTCCTTGTAGTCGAGCTAGGTGAGTGGTTGGAGATGCTAACTATTTTTGGACCTGATGCGTAGGCGTAAGCCTACCCGTCCTTAATGCTGAATGCATGGTGCATTATCATGAATACTAGCTTAATGTACTCTCGGGGTCAACATGGACGCGCGTTATTCTCTCATGAGCTGTATGGACTCTGCTTGTATGTCTGTTATGTTTTTTTGTTTTTTTTGTTATCTCCATGAAAAAAGGCTTTTTCATGGAGATGCTGTTTTGCTTGCGTTTGGTGTTTGTGTGTATGTATGTGTCACCGGACGCTTAAAGTCACCATAACTGTAGAACCTGTACATGGATTGAAATGATTTTTGGTATGTGGGTGGGTGTTAGGTGGAGGAAGGTCAAGGTCGATTTTGAGCTTCCTGGCATGTGTGACTAGAACTGCAATGGCGTATTTGTTAAAATCTTAAATGTAGAAGAATTAACTGAAGAGTGGATGGACAGATCGTCATGTTCTTTGGTACACAGGTAGGTTAGACCAAGTTGTACACACTTAAGTGCAAACTATGCAAATGAGACCGAATTTGCATAAGTAAGGAGGTAAATCGTTTGCATGTGTGTCGTCGGATGCTTAAAGTCAGCATAACTGTAGAACGTGTAGATGGATTGTAATGATATTTGGTATGTGGGTATGCGCTGGGAGAAGAATGTTCAAGGTCGATTTTGGGCCCCCTGGTTTGTGTCCCTGGAACTGCAATGGCCTATTTGTAAAAATGTTCTAAAGGGGTTTAACTGAAGAGAGGAACAACAGATTTTCATGTTATTTGGTACGCAGGTAGGTTGGACGGAGATGTACACACTGAAGTGCAAATCATGCGAAGTTATTGTGTTTGCGTGCGTGTGCGCGTGTGTGTATGTTTGTGTCACCGTGTATGTATGTATGTGTCACCGGACGCTTAAAATCAGCATAACTGAAGAACGTGTGGATGGATTGAAATGATATTTGGTATGTGGGTAGGTGCTGGGAGGAGAAAGGTCAAGGTCGATTTTGGGCCCCCTGGTATGTGTCACTGGAACTGCAATGGCATGTTTGTAAATATTTTCAAAGGAGAATAATTGAAGAAAGGAGCAACAGATTTTCATGTTATTTACTTGGCAGGTAGCTTAGAGAGGGTTGTATACAATGAAGTGCAAATTATGCAAACTGGACTTAATTTGCCTAAGTAATGGGGAAATCTATTTTTGCAGTTTTTTGCCATTGTAGCACTACTAACAGCTGTTACTAGCTATTGATAGCGAAAGTGGGTCACTGTGGAACCTGAGCCCCCAACATGTGGCAGGGGGTCATACCATTGAGCGATATAGAATGGGGGGAACAGGTTTGATAAAAGAAAAAGTTTCATGGAGATTTTGTTTCAAATGAATGTCATTAGAATTCAGTAATTTAGTTTCTAAGAAACACAAGGTATGTATCAGTTACTCAAGAAGAGTACAATATCGTCAATATTCTCTTAATCTACAAGCCTTCATCTCATATGTATAATACTTTCATAGATTAGAATACATTATAGCAAAAAGGATGCTATATGGATGAAATAGAAAAAGATATCGGTAAGTGGGGAAAATCCCATTAACGTTGAAAACATAGTGAATTACACAATACAGCTTCTGTTTGATATTCTTTCCGTATGTTCAAATGTGTAACCGTTATATGCTATTCTCTTTGTTTTCTGGATTTTGCTTATCTGTATTTTTATGTCCTTCCAGTATTAAAAAGAGTACAATCTACATATCCGGACAGATCTATTTGATCCACTCACACCGGAATGGAACGTTGCGGGGCTCTTCTCAAACACCTCCATTTAACGCCCTATCCGTTGGACCTCCCCAGCGGAAGCTGGATACTTATTTACACCTTATTTAATATGATTTGAAGTTTAGACTGACCCACTTTTTTGACATAAGTTTTCTTATGATTTACACATTGAGTTTGGTTCATTGTTTTGATTCTCCATCATTACGTTTTGACTCAATATTTCAAATTCCAATGCCGTGCCCTAGACACAGTGGATAACAACCCACTGCCCCTACGGCCTCAAAAAGAGTACGGGACCACATGTACCCTTTTACGTTTACCTTTACAGTATAGACAAAACAAATTAAAAAACGCGCACATGTAGCACATAAATAACAGACATGTCATATAGTATTTTCAGTATACAACATTGACGTAGAAAGTATTACAATCTATCAATCAAATGGCATTCACCCAATACGTTTTACAACACCATGTAACCAAATACGTATAATAACAGAGACTTGGTGGAAATGTACTACAGAAGAAATATCTAGGGTCGCAATGCAGTCAAACATTTATTTATTCATCAATTCATTTATAAATAAATTTAGGGTTATCCCTTCAGTTGACTGTGAGTGACTGCATTTGGACAACATACTATTTACTATTCTATCTTGCATAAACAGTGTGCCACGGCCATCTTTAATCATGTCACAGATGTGTTAGGGACAGGAAATAGCTATAAAATCAACAACGTTTATAGAATAGAAGGGTTTTATCGATATATGTAATTCTGCGTGTAGAGGTCCTGTCCCTGGTGCTGAATTCACAGCGCTGAGTCTCCATTGCTAGGACGCATCACAAATGGATTTTCTCAATAAACTCAACTCAAACTTAACTTATTTCGACTTCGTATTAATATTGGGACATGCATTTCCAAGATGCAAGTCTGCCGATGGGCTTAAAAGAATGTCGCGTCGTGTCGGCGTAACAGTAACGGTGTTTGGCCCAGAACCCAGAGGCCATGGGTTCAAATCCCATGACATGCCACCGACCTTCAGAACGGCACTTGACTAGTCCTTCCTCCCTCACCCAGGTGTAAAAATAGGTACCTTACTTCGGTTGGGGAGGTAAAACGCGGTTAAAGGAGAGGGATGGGCTCAATCGGCCTTCCAATACAGTGCACTAGACACAGTGGATAACAACCCATTGCTCCTACGGTCTCAAAAAGGCTATGGAACTGCCTTTACCTTTGATATATAACAGTTCCCCGGTAGCCTCAGGGCCAGGGCCGGGTCGAGATCACGCCCAAAAGTATTTTAAAAAAATTAATAACAGCCCGGAAACTGCCCGGCGGGGCCCCTTTTACCAATTGTAACCATAGCATTAGATACTTTTAGACTAAGTGGTCCTAGAAGTGCATAACAGCTTTTCGTTCTACCGGCTGTTGACCTCTGAAAGATAGATCGATTCAGCCCTAGAAAAAGTGTCACCTCCCCACAGATCAAACGGACAAGCTCGTTGTGATGAAACTGGTACAGCAGGAAACAAGACACGCCAAACACTCCTGCTCGGTAATTTCCGGCAATCAAGGATAGAGAAGTGTGACTGACACTTCCGCACGTAAACATGAGAAAACTAGGACATGTCGTGTACAGGGTAATAGCCGGGCATTCAACCTTAATTATCCCCATATCATTCTTTGTATAATGCTTGCGCCAATCAGCTTATCAGCTTTCTTTCGAAAAGATAATGGAAAGAAATAGAGGAAACGTCTGAATACTACTTTATATATTCGATAGAAAATGTGCGCCGAGTGGCTATATTACCGCGGACACGTGACCTAGAGGTGACGAGTTCGATTCCCGGTGTTCCTACCTAGATGTTGTGTCCTTGGGAAAGGCACTTTACACAAAAATTGGTACCTGAACTCGGTTGGCGAGGTAAAAGCCGGTGGAACTAGAGGGATGGGATCCGCCTTCTTATGCAGTACCCATCATATACATGATGAATACATTTCGTAGAAATTGAAAAGCACTTGCTTTCCAAGCAAACACCACAATTTTTTTCGTAAACTGTTACTGTAAGCTTCATAAACTACCAGACCAACATGATATGCAGAAGTTATTGAATTTCTAATCACACAATTCAACAAGCTAGGCAAAAGTCTGGCTACTTTGAACACTTCACAACGTCGATGAATGTCATACTCCATGGTAAAAATAGCTTGTATGGAGAAAATATTTACCGAGCTCTTTGCGTCAGCTAAACGTAGTACAGTCTTTCTATGGTAAACAAATCACCCTCCATTGAAGACGTCGGGGAATAGCCCACAACGCGAAGAGAGGGATGAACAGCCGAAGCGGGATCACAAAATTGTCAAATAGGATCTAGGAGCGCTGTTTTTTTTTTCTATTGCGGCAATCACCATGGAAAACAATTCTACTCAGCATCTTGACACCTAAAACTGTCATATTGTGCGATATGTTCGGTTCTCTGATTACCTGTAACCCCCCTCGGCTCGACACATGGTTTGGCTCATGCTGCTTGTATATAGCTAAACATAGTCTGATTTTTCCACGCCTTCTTCCTGTTTCCGTGCGTCAGGTATGGGGAATTTGAGGAACCATATTTTCCAAATTCCACAACAATCCTGTCACCCAACGTTCATGGCTTGTAACCTTTGCTAACTGCTCGCTCGATGAATGGTAAGACTGTTTCCCGGGATGCGGCGAGCCCGAAGAAGCCAAGCGGGCTACGATTCTCCCTGTGTTCCGTCTTACGGCGGAGCGGGGGGACTTACAATGTTGGGCGGGAGGAGAAGGATACGGCACCGCCGAAAACGCCGCCGAGCCACGTGGGCAGTGCGCGTCTGAGCGCGGTGCGCCCCAGCATCGCACCCAGCGAGATGTCAGCGGGGCGAGAGATGGGTTTGTTTCAAGCGTACATCAACAGCGGACTGTTCAAGATAGAAGACATCCAAGCGCAGCTGACTAACCCCCGGCTGTACGGAAGTAGTAGTCGGGAAAACAGCGCCGGGTCTACCCGCCAAGCCGGCTCTCTCACTACCCCTACCACCCGCGTCATCAGGGTAGACGTTCACGTCCAAGACTCCACTCCTACACAACTCGACCCCCAGGAACCGATCCCAAAACCGGAACCCCTTCCTCCCCCTCCGGAGGAAGAACAGGTGAAAGTTAACGGTAACTATGGCAACGGACGGCCACCTGTTGTGCAATACAGACACTGTGGGAAGCTTGGATGGACAGAAGATAACGGGAACACCTCATCATCATCATCCCCAAAAAGAACCAGTTTCCAGTGTGTTCCCAAAGCTAAGAAAAGTAGAGGCGACTTGGACAAGATGGACGCCATCTTTGAGTCTCGGGGAAGCAGTGAGTTGGACTACATTCGAGGAAGCTGTTATTCTGAAGAGGATGACGTAAGTGAGACTGATTCCATGGGGTTTGGCTGTGGCTGTGGCCTGTGGCAGGGTCTAGCGGCCCTTAGGTGCTGTCGCGGGGCAAGCGTAGAGACAGTACAAGCTATTTAGCGTTCTAGCTATAGAAATCCCTGTCAGAGTACCGCATGGCGAAGAAGAAGCATAAACGCCTCACAAGGCGTCATCACGTAAACAGTGGAGGACTCGGTATAGCGACTGAAATCGCCTCGATTTTTCATTTTTGAAAGATAAAACGGATGCTAGGTTATCTAGACGGGACCGTTTTTAAACACCTGTTTCTATCTCGGATATTGTCACAACCTCTCTTACCAAGCTGCCAACGAGACACATTCGTGAAGCGTTTCTATCATGCCGTAGCACACATTGAAGACGGCGTTTAGCAAGGCGATACGAGGATTCAGGGACGGTACGTCGTACAGGGGGAGGGTTCGGAAGACTACTTTACCATTGCACGTTCACGCGTGGGCAGGCATATATATAAAATGGCAGACTTTCTCAGAACACATTTGACTCCCGCAACGACCACGATGACTTATGGCAATACACACACGGGATACCGATGGGATATACTGTAATAACTATAATTACTTTCGCGCCGGGTATATAGGCAGGCGTGCTGTTATGATAATCAACCATTTCACGGCGTCTCTGTTGATTAGGCAATGACGGGAATTATCGGGAAATTATCAAAACTCCCTCTTATCACACGCAGCAAGCTTCAACTAGTACGCACTGGTACCAAGCGAGAAACGAAAGATCCCTTAGCTTTACAAGACTAAAAATTGTCCCTTCTCCAACATTGAACGAGAAGCAAAACTGACTGACTGTAATGCATTCTTCTTGTAGCTATTATAGCAGAGCTGAATCTGCATGGTAGAAATCCCTCGAAGATATACGCGGGTTCGGCTCTGCTAAAAAAGGAGAATGTGTTAAAGGCAACCAAAGCAATATTAGGGACCAACAATTGGAAATAAAAAAAACGCTGAAATCTTTATTGTATTGACATTTTCTAACACTGTCTAGCATATTTGTGTAATACAATGTAACATAATTTGGTATTTTCAAACCGTGCAAAAACATGCCATATGATGATACCCTTAGTTTTGCGAGACTACAAGAACCCCAGCGACGATTTTCAGTGAGTTCTCACATTACAAAAACGTCGTAAATTTGCATCATTGACGTCGCTATACAGTGTGACAGTGTTGCTTGAACTAATCTTGTATAGAAATTACTAAATAAATTGACTTTCAATATCCAATTTTCGGGCCCTAATATTGCTTGGGTTGCCTTTAAGGGGCCCTTTGGGATTTCACCGTCTGTTTATCCACAAAATAATCATACCGATCAGTAATTAACAACAAACGGTTTTTTAACGACATATCGGATACAACAAACCCGCAGCATCAAACGGCGGCTTTGCTACCCTTCGAGTTCAGTCGTGGACTGTCCCCGTTCCTTTCAAATGCAAGCCACGGACGCTAATGCGGTATAATTAGGAGTCCCGGCATCGTTATTGTGTGTTGCCACGCGCGAGAGGCACGCTGTTTTCACTAGGGATAAGCCACGCTAATGCCTTGTTAATGGAGCTGCATTCATGTTGAGATAAATGACTTGATGCTGTTTCTGATTTAGCCCAGTTAATCAAGCTTAATGATTGCGGCCGACTACCCCTCTAGGAAGGATTGAGTGGGGGATGACGCAGTGACAGTTAAAGAAAAGGATTAGATTACCAACTATGTACCGCCCCGATTGGTGGGAAAAGGGGGGAGAGAATATTTTTGTATACAGAGCTGCAAATTTGCATATATCGTGTGTGCCTCAACTATGTACAGCTCAAATGAACGATGTTTTAGTTTTATTGTACACAAATGTATTGTAATCCTCAAAATTAAGGGGAATAATCTAACTTTATTCGAAAATGGTATTGTTATCGTCTTATTAATATTAAAGTTCCGAGGACTAAATAGGACGGTGACAAGACAATTTGGTTTATGTACAGGGAGATGATGACACAGTGATATCGTTTGTCCAAAATCCATAGGCCATGTCGATTTGATTATATAGATGACGTCACATGGGAACAGCAAAACTTCCAAAATATCTTCCTTTTTTTATATTTGGTCATTTTGCAGTAGCCTCCGTTGCAGACTCCTTCCGGCTGTTTTCATTTTCTAAGTTCCAGTTTTAGTATTACATTTTTTCTTGTTGTTGGCCGGGAAACAATCAGAAAAAAATGAAATAGTATAAAAACAATAAATTGAAAAAGAAAACAGTCGGGAGGAATTGGATCGGAGGCTAATTTTGCAGCTGCTTTGTACGATTCACAGTATGATCAAAACACATTCTTTTGGAAATAGACAAAAATTGATGCGCGCGTGGATGTCATCCATGTAATTGAATCAACATGGCCTTACGGACAAATTCGTTCTCTACATATCGATAACATGGTTAGGGTAGAAAAGGGATAGCCGCAAGACATACAAGATAATCTACAGAAAGAAACCTTACCCATATTTAACCAAACAGACTTGCACACCAATATAATGGTTCAATCCTCCGTGAATAGTTTCATCAGGTTGGTAAGTCACTGAATAAAAAGACTCTTTTTACACAACCAAGATATTTATTCCACCGACGCTTCGGTGACCATCTGTCACCTTCTTCAAGGCAATTCTGACTGGTTCACATAGTAATACAGCACAGGTGTTGCTGCTTATACATAATGAGATGCATTCCCAAACGAAAAGTATTTACATATGTACAATCACGGGAGATTTGGTTGAATAAATCTCTAGGTTGTGTAAAAAGAGTATTTTTACATTTATGGTTCGATCCTGTGCCCCCATTGAATTTCTCTTGTAGACGACTCTGTTATTTAAGTGTGTATAAAATAATACAGCCTGTCTCCTATGTAACTTCCATTAACATTAATCTGCCGGTTTGCAAAAATCCGCCACTTTGAAAAACAGTGGGGTTGAGAGATCTCTAGTGCAGCACCCCCCAGGTATGTTAAAATATACAGGAGTGCATTATACTGGGGGATGTTGGGTTGTAGTCTTGGAGATCTGTTTGGACGTATCTATTCAGGGTGGCGAAATTATGTACCCTGGCGGAATTATGTTAGTAGACGTTAGATGTCATGGCTTAGATATTCACGGTTGTACCAGTTAATGGTTAACCGGACTGTTGCCAAATGACCCGCTATGTTCATATTGAACAGTGCAATGTCTGTAAATGTCGGTCTTTCAAAGTTTTCATGGAAGATTTTCCAATCTATACTTTACATTTCCCTTCAGGAGTGGCTTTTGCTCTTTAACGCCATATCAATGCGCGGGCTTTAAAAGTCTCTTTTGAAGAAAAAAATGTTAGTCTTACACAAGAATCAGGTGAGGTTAGAATATTGTCAGACAATGTACATATCTCGATTATATTTGTGTGATGCTGTTTATAGTTATTGCATTGTTTATAGTTATGGTATTCATGTCCGTCTTGCAAACCGATACATTGTGAGAAATCAAAAGGAATACATAAAACTCTACAGAACGGTTTACTTGTTTGTTCTTTCTTAATATATATATATGCCTGTAATCAGCTACTTGTAGCGTATGGTGAAGAAATAAACTGTTTGAAAAAAAATAAAAAAATAAAAAATTGGACCGCAATTTTCGATCGAATCGCTCAGCCTTCTTCGGGTGGCCCAATCGCCGTGGACACGTGACTTTCTGCGCGTGTGACGTCAGTGATCGGTCAAAGGTTGTCAGAAGTGGATATCGCCCTCCGTCCCGGTGAGAGAAAGTTGGTGCGTCCTGGGCGATATCGACTTCTGACGACCTTTGACCCATTGCTGACGTCACATTTGCAAATGTCACGTGTCCACAGCGTCAGGCAGTTGAAGAAGACTGAGCGTTCATTTGTATTTGCTTATCCCATTTGTAATATAGAGTGCACTAGCTAGTCTCTTGTAATACAGCTTTATTTAGAATACTGTTTTGTTCTTAGAAGTGAGAATAGTCGCGACTAGAGAAAGAGAGACAGAGAAAGAACGAAAGAGGGAGAGAGAGTGTGAGAAGAGAATACAAGCATCTATAACATAGCACGACTTATGTGCCTTTCCTTGGGTTTGAGCGTACATGTCCAAGATGAGCAGCTATTCTAACCTACTCTTGTAAGGAACGCCATCGAGACCAAAACTAACAGCTACACACACACAAACCCTTACATGTACGTATCCACAGGCAATATCATCCTCATCAACAAACCAACCAACCCTACTGAAAAAGGTCACCTACGTAGCGAATTGGAAACTAATACGATTGAGGGCCAACTTCAAGCAGTCTCCTTGGAGATGGAGCATTATTTACAACTTAATTTCTAGCAGACAGTGTTACTTGAATCGTAGCTTGTTTGATCTTTAATCGTAGGTTGTGCAGATTATTTGTTATACTTATTTTTGGCGCTGTTATTTTATCACAATGTTTGACTTTACTCCCGGCTTGTGTGTGCTTCCGATTACACCGACCTCGTACTTTGACATTTAAGTCTAAGAGGAGATTCTCAGAAGAGGCCTTTTTACTTTTTAAATCTCTGAATTACACATATACAAAGAATACATATACAAAGAATACATTGATATTTACATAACAGAACATATTTGTGCGTCAAATTACAAAATCGTATCCATACTCATAGTCCATTTCGTGCCAGGTCGTAAGGATTGGAGGTCAGGGGTCACACAATTCTTTTGCACGGTGTTTTGGATGTTTGCATGAATGAAACGGTTTTAACATCTGGCAGTGTATTCCAGTTCTCTGCACCTCTGTACGCAAATGTACGTTTCCCAGATACCAGTTTAACTTTCGGCTGTCGCAAAGAGTGATTCAAACTATCATCGGCATAAAGCACTATATACCCATGGATGATCTGGAATGGTAAATCATTAATGTATATTATGAAAAATAGCGGTCCAATGACCAATCCTTGTGGAACTCCTACAGGTATCTCCAATCACTGTTCACCCCCATTTGTAACTGTCGTTTGTATCCGGTGTGACAGGTATTCATGAGTGAAATCATGTAAATGAAAAACGTATCCCACCCTGTATACAATTAGTCCAGTATCAAAGAATAATAGTTTGGTGTCTCGCGGTCATTTTTAGGTATGATGTACTATGGTGCAGGTGGGACATCGTGGTTCTTGGGATCGTTATGCAAATTTATGCAAATATGCCCCAAATTGTGTAATACTTGTCCAAATGTCGTCCAACCTGTAGAAATATGTGTGTTCATTTTTTGACCCTTAAAAGTGCCTGGCATGTTGCTATTGTGACCGTTGCTAAGAAAAACATACTTCCAGAGTAACGGAAATACCTAAACTCTAATAAAGTCTTTTAAAAGTATGTTGGATTTATGTACACTCATGGTTCTATACAAACGGATGAAATATTTGCAGGATTTTCATCTGGTTTCCGCCATCTTTGATGTGTACATCGTGCAGCTCATATTGTTTATTCATTCGCATATGTACAAGTGTTTAAAACAAAGATATACAGGGAAAAATCAAAAACATGCAGGGGGGGCAGAAGCCTAGGTGGCTTTTAGTGGGCCTTCCCTCGAAACTTGACAATAGGAATTATATCATAGAATTGTACATAACTCAAAACTAAGGAAAATTAACGATAGAAAATAGGTTGAACTTATACCATAAATCTTAATGAATGAACTGATATGAGGAAATACAAAATGGATTTTAAGGTATTAAACATAATAAGGTATGCTAATATGATCAATACTAAACATAATTAGCAAATTTTGAAGAAGTAGAGTACATTCCAAGTCACCACGAGGGTTGTTATTGTCCTAATTTACAAATGTTTTCAATCTATTGTAATCATTTATGTGAGAGATTTCATACTTTCCGGGTTTCTTAAACTTTAGAAATATTCATCATATGGAATATGATATTTCTAACAGTTTCTAAATAATGGTAACGGCATTCTACCATTATTTACCATTATTTACAATTTCCTACCATTTTTTACCATTATTTGTAACATCTTTATAAGTAGGTCAGAGGGCTGGGAAGAAAGCAATTCACACATCCTTGTGAAGTATAGGGATGAATGCTTTCCACAAAGGACCCAACAGTGTCCCGCATGCGCAGTGAAGTCTAAAGATGTACAAAAGCAGACAGAAGGGCAGGATTAGCACCTTCTTTTATGGGGGCAATCACCATTCTACCATTGTTAACCATTTTCTACCATTTTTTGTAAATATTTTTAAAAGTGAAAGAATCACATCGATGTTTAGAAATTATTCTAAATTAAGAGATTTTTGTGCAGTTCCTTTCAAAATGTTTCTAAATTATCTAATCGACTTCAAATAAATTCATATTTTTGTATTCAATCTTTTAGAAAAATTTAGAACTATTGTCAGTCAGATATTCTTTTATTAGATTTTTTTCTGAATTATTACAAATATTATTATAAAACCCTCTTGGTGACTTGGAATAGACTCTAGATCAGAAATAAAATAAAATATTAATCATCAAATATCAATAATCAGATATCAATGGAAAAACGGAAAACAAGCTTAAGGAAAACAAACAAATCAGGTGAAAGTAGTGCTTGAATGTTCTATGAAATCTATCTTTAGAAGTTTTTTTAGATTGGGCAAAGACGAGCGAGACTGTTGTATTTGGCTAAGATTATTCCATATGATGAGACCTCTAAACATTATCGTATGTTGTTTTTGACTAGATTTTGTCATCATTGGTCTTAAAAGATTATGTCGTCTCGTATACGAAGTGATCTGTCAAGTTTGAGTAACAAAGCGTACATGATATGGATGTATTACGTCACAGTCAAAACTGAAGAAATATATGTATATCACCCATGTGCTGCGTGCATCGGATATCACAGGAACGCATGCGCAAACAAACCAATAACGTCTATACCGTCTAATTTCTGTAAACTGCGCATACATGGGTCCCGGACATCTATCAAACCAACTGTTTTTCAAAGTGGCGGATTTATGTAACCCGCCGGATTAATGTTAATGGAGGTTACATCTCATGGCTAGCCTAACGTTTGATTTCTTTCATAAATCATCACAATTGTAACCTACTGAACGCCTTGGACATTATAACGGTGCACGGAATAACATTATCCTTCCAGCCAGTAGATCCAGGACCACGAAAGAGTGTTGTGTGACCACGTACATCTGGTCGCCAAATGATAACAAATCGTGAAATAGGAAAACGTGGTGCGTTCGCTTTACACGCTGGGCCCTTCGAAGTGATCCGGAACACCCGCTGGGTAGCGACTCTACTATGCTATATAATAATAATAATAATGATAATAATAATAACTTTATTGCACAACAATTGTACACGGTACAAAGTATGGTATCCACTGGTACATTATAACATTCTATAAGGCTAATCAATCTATATTTCCAATATGGTGTAGTAGTATGGGATAACGTCTAAATATGTAAAGCGTACAAGTTTTGGTTTGCAATACTGTGGCAAAAATACACTGTTTAACCACAGAGCATGGTAACCTTCATGTGTATCTTATATGTTCTACTTTAGTATGGTACCTTAGCTGTTTGAATGCATAATTTGGACATGGTGTCAAATATATAACCTCTTTCCTGTTACGCGCCGGCCGACTCAAGTTGGTTTCGAATCTCTGATATTGAATTGAATCTCAGATATTGATAATCAAACACTGATTCTCTACAGTTGTCTAGGATCTACTATGATTCCACCATGTCAACTGTGTAAGGCCGAAGTAAGGCCGAAGTAAGGCCGAAGTACGGCAGACGTCCTGTCGATTACGCGGGCTTCGGGCGATTTTTAGAAATCAAAGTTAATCCAAATATTGGCCATTTACAAGGTTAGTCGATTTTGACTTCGTCCATGTCCACGAGATGGTACCATCTCATGTGGGATTTTTATTTATTAGCGTTCGACGGACGTCACCCGAGATTTTCATTGGAAAATACGGTCGACGCTCGGGCGATTTTCAAATTCGGCGAGCTTCCGGCGATCTACAAATTCGGCCGACGCTCGCATGAATTGTGATGCCGGCTTTATGAATATTCCAATCCTTGTCATACGTACATATGGAACTGTGACGATGATATATCTATTATCAAATCAACGATCTTCTAGTAGCAGTATTAGAGCTGTAATTATATTATCTTCATCAATACTGCTCAGCCCGCCTTTCGGCGGATTATTAGCAGCGGCAATATTTCACCCTCTAACTTCAAATAAACCCGATGAGAAAATAATTGGATGTGGCACGTTTTCTAACGCAGGTATTCTATGTGCTATGTGCCTGCGGGAAAACGTAATTAGGAAGCTATCAGATGTCTTTTTTTGCTCGCGATTATACAAAACGTTACACTCTTCATATGACTCTTCCGGACGTCACACGAGGCATGTTTCGTGACACTTGTACTGAAAAGGGGTGGTTGAAATTCTGGACATAGATGCAACACACAACAAGTACGTTGTGAGGCGATGAGGCGTCGAATATTCAAAAATAAACTTGCAAAAACAAACGTATTTTCCGCAGCTGTAGTTTCTAATTGAATGCCTCAAAAACAGCTAACGTTTTAGATATCACTGACATCCACTTTGACACAACTGATGTTATAAGCAGTGTACATTTAAGTCCAGTCTTATTAGCATTAGTCCAATTCAAGTCAACAAGGTGACTAATTATTTGAGTCACATATCGTCATCATACCGGCACGCCTTGGCCCTCACGCAGCTTTTTTAAAAGCATTTCTTGTTTCAGTGCTCGCGGTTTTGCAGAACGCTATACTTTTCCGTGCGTCACACGTGGCATGTCTCGTGACACTTAGGCCACACCAATTTAATTTCTTGGTTAACGTTTTTTTTTTTTTTTAATTTTAGCACGAGGACATCATTAAAACAGAAGGCTGGGGTGAAAACTTGCACATGACCATGTTCACTCCCTGAAACTGTGTGCACCAAAGTACAAACTTTCCTCTGAGATTCTGTTTTCATGTTGATTTTCCTATCTAGCATTTTTTCAAAAATTCCGTTTACCAAGAAATTAAATTGGTGTGGCCTTATCCTGAAAGGGATGGGATCCACCCATTTGGCTTAAGGGTTACTTAAACGTTCTATTGACGTTTTAGAATTGCATTTATCACTCCTCTTTACCAGACCCACCCCGGCAGGCTTACCCGAAAGCGGTCATCGCGACTAACTAAGAGGATTTGTAATTCAAAGGGTCTACTTTTTATACTGTTGTCGATGTATTCAAAGTCTCTGTTTTATCAAGATGCCCTTGGAAAGACGTACAAAACGTACTTTGAAGAACCACGTCCTTTGAAGATATCTAAAGCCAGCAAAATAACATTTTAAAGAACTCATCAAACGATCTTTGAAAACACTCTCCGGGCAAATTTCAGGCTCCGGCTTGTTTTGGACGTCTTGTGGGCGTTTTTATCGGGCTTCTCATTCTGTTCGGTTTCAATTTTGCCTGAGGACAAACAAAAACCTGACAAAATAGAAAGCCCACTGAAAACGCTTAAAAAAGCCACCCAAAACTGCAAGCTGGAGCTTAACCTCTGCTTGGACAGTGCTTTGAAAGACTAACTCAAGACTTGATTTAATTGTGTATTGGCCAAAACGTAGGAGAGTTTCTCCATAATTCACGGAAAAGCAAGCTTATGCTTTTGTTTAATTTTCAAAGATAATACCCATCCTTATTTGATGATACAAAATGAACTAGAAAGGTAACATTTGAAAGCAAATACAAAATGTTTACCTTCACATGGTGTAGCCTAACAAACTACTGTCTTTTTATTCTTACTCAAACACATCACACCTTCGAATATATACATATAACAGTGGTGGCCAGGTCCTCCAGCTCTGTCCTGCTACTTGCTACATATTATATAACCGAACGAAATAATTGTCCGCTACTATACCATGGTGACAGCCGTCTTGTCCAGGTTATTGCCCTTGATTTGTATGGAGGGGAAGAAGATAAAATAAACGGAGGAAAAACAAAATGTTAACTTTCTGTGTATGTAAACATAATATAGTGTATGCAAGGACTAGGCTGTTTCCTGAAATCCTGGTCTCACCTAAAACTTCTGGCTTGAGCTCGTTAGAATGCAGGAGTTGACCTCCTGCTTTTTTTTACCTAAAAGAAACCTGACAAATGCAGCTTTGCAGGGGTGGTAAAGATATGAGGTTTGAAATGTAGATACATGTGTTTTAAAGTGATTGTTTTTGATGGCTGAACCATGTGCTGCATTGGAAAATCCCTTTGGTGCTCTCTCCCCTTTTAATACCTTTGAAATTGAATTGAAGTCAGGGACTCCGCCTAAACTAACAACATGCAATACTACCAAAAATCGCACAGTGTCGCCCATTGGCTCCTGAACGACCTTTGATCGGTCAAAGGTCAGCTTGTGCAAGTCGGCTGATCGGACGAACTCTGCTACAAATTTAGTACAATGGAGGTAAGATTATGCTTCTTTATCAGCTAATCTTCCTAATCCCACGGACGTTATCTCGATCATGGAAAAGCTATAGGTAGAGGACGAAACGAAGGCACCGCTTGTACCATTGTAGACCTTAATGACCTCCTTGGCGTAACGTTACTATGCAAAAATAATTTATGACAGAAATTATGTGAAGTGCAACAAATAATTTATGCACGTGGACATAGCCACGCCCATATGAGAAATATTGATGAAGGTTTGACGAAATATCTTAAATTCTTGAAAAGAATGAAATGGAAAGTATTTGCAAGCAACTGCACATATTTCTCTACCAAGAATGAGCATGTAATTTGGACTATTCCATCTTCTCCTTTTTGGTGGGAGTGTCGTAAATGTACTGACCTTAGTGATGCCCCATATAGAGCCCGCGAGTACGTACCAAATTTACTCCTCGATCCATTGTGAAGATTAATTTTATCCTGACGACTTTCCTGGCGGTAACGTTAAACATAGGCGCACGTAAACGATCTCCCTTGCACTAGAGAACCCATGTTCGCAAATATCTGGATTTGTATTTAGTAGTTGGCCATGGGGGTAGGAGCTCAGACAGTTGCCAAGGAAACCCAGCAGCCTGTAGGAGGATCTTTAACATGTCTTTTTCCGTGAGGCGCGGCAAGCTATTTTATTTCACCATTAATCTTAGCCGGCCTGCTTTAATTCACATTAACATGTCAATTTACCGTGCCTCGACTCCTGAATATGCTATAATACAATGCTAAACTTTCTTCCAACACTAAGGTATTCACGGATCGAATTTTCGACAACCACTGTCGCCTTCTTCAGGATCAATAATGACCAATCAATGCCGAACGTAAACTCACGAGAGTTACGGACACGTGACTTTATTAACACGTATCATTGCGGATACGTGACGTCAGCAATTATTCAAACGTGCCAGGAAGTTTATAACGCCCACTGTCTCTGTTGAGTGATGGCTGGAGTGCCCTGATGTACGATCCGTGAATACCTTAGTGTTGGAAGAAAGTTTAGCATTGTATTATGATTACTACCAACACAGATGAGCTTTCATTATAATCCTGAATATGCTGTTAAGGGTTGCCAGAATCCCCCATACAGACTCTCCTGTAGCCCTGGGAGAGGCCAGGTTATATGTAAAATAAAGAAAGGCAGTGTTCTAGTATCTCAGGTGTGATGATATCACAGATAAACGAGTCATGTTGTCCACAATCTCCACATACAAATACGCATACACACAAAGCCAGCTGTAGTACTGACGGAAAATGCCAGGGGAACCATTTTTTAACTTGACCTCCGTTCCCACAACCGCCACTCACCTACCAAAAATCATGAAGATTCATCAAAGGTTTCTCAAGTTATGCTCTTGACATCACATACAGACCCACCCAACAGTTGGCGTAACCAAAAACATAATCTTCTCAGCGAAGATAACAACACAATGCTATACGGGTTACGGGGTTATAGCGTTCATTCTGACACTGGATTGAGGTAGAATCATCAGATAAGCTTCTCTATTGATCAGACTAGGCCTGGGTATAATTCTACAGGGAGGGGTTGCTAGCGCTTCTCTTTTAAACGTGCTCCAGGCACCTCCTCGATCTCAGGACCTCCATTTTAATTTACTTCCCTTCCAAAATATGGGTGCTGCCCCAACCGATTGTGAGATACCCTTCCCTGGCTTGAACTGGAGTCTCCCAGTTACCAAATTACTAGTATTGAAACCAGGAGCTCAACTGTGGGGCTGCTACCAGTTGAGCTAGTAGCTCATGTTAGTAGTAGTGTACTGTGTACACTGTGTCATAATGTGTTTTTTTGCTTCCCTACAGATCGAGATTCTTCACGCTAAGTCTGGGAAACAGATAACCCGTCTGGACCATGTAAGTCCTGTACAGTAGTCAAGCTCATGCAAAAGTCTGTTCGAATCTTTGTACATTTTCAAGTGTTTTTTTCTGACATTTGTACAAGTTATCATTATTGTTTATTTGTATTGCATACCCTGGACAGTAATTAGCCTCCATAGCAGGCTCTAACCGGCCTTTTTGGGGTTACAGGGTGGCTGATGGTTACGGGCTGGCTGCAAAAAGTGCATTACAGTATTTAGCCCCCCAAAAAGGCCGGTTAGAGGTAGTTACAGGGTGGCTGATACATGTAGTTACGGGCTGGCTGCAAAAAGTGTATTATTTAGCCCCCCAAAAAGGCCGGTTATTGCTTGGTGGTATGGAGGCTACAAGATCGGGATCTGTCAGGGATTCGAACTCGGAGTCAACAACCCTTAAGATAAGGCCATCATGCCACCAAAATTTTGTATGCAGAAACTGTATAAAGCTAGGCGTAGTAGAATGAAAACACATTCAATATCTTTAATTGTGTCCCCAGGTGGACAACTATTCCACAGTGCTGGACCTGAAGAAATGGATCTACAAACAATGTGAGTAGTACAAATGTCGTAACTACAGTAACTATACTAAGTGCTAAACCCTTTCAACTTACTTCTAAAATTGTAATACATGATAATTGGCATAGATGTCTTAATGATCTCTCACTTCAGTTTGTTAACGTTACAAGTGTCTCTTACCACAGTTCCCAGGTACTATCCAGCCAGACAGTCTCTCAGGTTGGAACCAAGTAAGTCTTATACATTGTTTTACATTGTTTAAACTTAGTCTGACTAGTACTTTGTTCCCTTTTTTCTCTCTTTTTTCGTACCTAGCCATGTACTCAAGCCTTGTAAACAATTTTCAGTAAGTTGAAATGTACCTCTATGATCCTGTTACTATCCTTATTGTAATATCTAACCATTCTTACGAAAACTATATTTGTGACATTGCAGAGCCACACTTAAGATAAGGCATTCCAAATGAATTGTTTTCATACATTCTAGGGGGCCGAAACCTGAGTGATGAAGAAACCGTGCGCTCGCTGGACCTAAGGGTTGGGGACAGGAAGTTATACCTGAGGGACCTGGGCCCACAGATCGGATGGAAAACGGTAGGGAGAAATGTTAAAGCTTCAGTCTTACTAAGTCCTTGTTCTTGACTTAATACCAATTCGCCAGTGGGGACGTGCGACGTAATGGCAAGTTGTTTGTCCTGGGATCGAATCCTGTCATGTCACCAAGCTTGTGCCATTGGGAAAGGTACACGATGTTGCTCACTACCATCAGGTGTAAAAATGGGTACCTTAGTCTATAATCTTCGGTTGGGGAGGTAAAAGGCAATGGAAGGAGAGGGTTGGGCTCTGCCTTGCAATACCGTGCCCTAGACACAGTGGATAATAACCCACTGCCCCTACAACCTCAAGAAGGCTATATGAGACTACCTTTACCTTTATTGGATGAAAACTTGCTTATTTGGTACTTTGATGTTACTTTGTAAAAAGACCACATTGTAAAAGAGTCTTAGTCTTGAAGAATACAAGATGATATAAACCTCAAGACAAGTCTACCGCATTATTGACAGCCAAGCGGCTGCGGCCGTTTTTGTCCGTCAAGTCATAATGTAACTTATGATCCTCAAGTATGGGATTTTCTTCAAGTTGTAAACGCATTGACTAAAGGAGGCCATATGTGACAGTGTGATACCTTTCCACTGGTGGTCTCTCACAGGTGTTCCTGTGTGAGTACGCTGGCCCCATCTTTGCGTACCTGTTGTTCTACCTGCGCCCTGCCTTCATCTACGGAGTCACCAAGGCGAAGACACAACCAGTTGTACAGTCAGTCTCAATTTTTTTTTTGTTATCCACTTCCTTTGTTTCATACAGACTTGACTAACTCATTGGAGCCATCTTTGAAAATGTGCTGTTGTTCACCTTGTAGTACCTAGTGACTTATAGGTCAGCAAGTTTCCTTGCTGTTTCAGTAGCAGGGTATATTTTTACTGGGAGGGGTTGCTAGCCCTTCCCCTTAAAGACACTCGGACTCAGTCAGAGCATTTTATGGGGCTTGAAACTCAAATTAAAAAAACTTCAATTCCTAGCCATTTCTACACAATGTCATGGTAAGTTTCAATGACACTATACCATTACATATCGACATTCAAAGAGCAGAGATGCGATGTCGTTGTGTGATGAGAACTGATAGAAAATCCATTAAAAAGCATTCTGTTCCAGTCCATTAGACCGATCCTGACTGTCCATCAGAATTTGATAGCAGATGATTTGCATTTCTATATTCTTATTTTGCTACTCTACGTTTTGCTTTGCAGCATTGCTTTTGCCTGTTGGACCTTCCACTATGTGAAACGTGTGTTGGAGACCCAGTTTGTGCACCGATTCTCTCATGGCACCATGCCCATCAGGAACATCTTCAAGGTAGGGCATTGTATGGGTTAACATACTGTAATTCTTGAAAAAAGTTATGCAAATGAAGACCTAATTTGCATAATTAATGAGAAGATACTGTAATTCCTTATTGGTAGATAACTGGAATTTCATACTTGTGGCATTTGGAAGCTATGTGACAATGAACATAGTTGAATATAGATTATGCAAATGTGGCCTAATTTGCATGATATATATTTCATGGAGATTTGAGGTCTCCGAACTCTTGTTTTAAGTTTGTACTAGTAGTTGACTTTCAAATTCATATTTGTGTCATTATACTTCAAAGTTGAACATTTACAGTACCATTGAAGCAGAATATTGTTAGTTCACCACCTGTCTGTTCGTTACAGAACTGCACCTACTACTGGGGTTTTGCAGCTTTTGTAGCTTACTACATCAACCACCCCCTCTACACCCCACCTGGTAAGGTCATACATCGTATCTGCATTGTACCTCCATCAACAGTGACCTTTGACAGTGGTACTGTTTTTGTCGTGTGTTTGTCATTTATGTGTGTTTGCGGCTACATGTATGACTCAAGGTCCTTTTTAATTTGGATTTGTGAACCGTGGTGATTTGGGGCACCACAGTTAGTGGTATTTTTTAGTCATAAATCTAGTCATAGATCTACAACACGCATCGGACATCAGATTGTATTGTTCCAATTTTTAATAAAGATAAAGAAAGATAAAGATTCTGGTTTGGGAACATATCAAACTTTGCTTTCCGTTCGATTAAAATGTACACTCTGACTCTGTGGTAATGTAAGTTATAGCAAACTCTATGTACCAAAATAAATCCTTCTTCATAGTTACTGTAATGCAAGTCTAAGAGTATGATTTTGCCCCCCTCCCCTACCTGAACAGCATATGGAGATCTCCAGGTGTACCCAGCACTGGCAGGGTTTGTCGTAAGTATGCGAATCACTGACTGCAAATCTTAATATGGATTACTGGATATAGGAGATTCTTTTTACACAACCAGGTAATCTCACCTGCTGACATTTCGGTGTCTGTCAGACACCTTCTTCAGAGCTTCTGACTGGAGTGCTGCTTCTCACCGCTATAAGTAGCCGATGTAGGTGGCGCTTTTGCGGTGAGAACGTAATCCCAAACATGGCTGAGCTTGTATCCCCCCCTCGTCTCGGTTCATCACTGCTGATGACTTCCTGATCCGTAACTGCCTCCTTAATCCAACGAATGCGTGTCTGACAGACACCGAAACGTCAGCAGGTGAGATTACCTGGTCGTGTAAAAAGAATCTCCTATATCCTATATCCTACCAACCTGATGAAATTATTTTTCGGAAATATGGATAATACTGTTTTGCCTTTGCCTCCAACCTATTCATGCATGCAACAGCAAATATTGGCTTTGGTAAATTCAATTTTAAATAGTGTACGTATTTTGGACACGAAATGGACTAAAATGTTAGTTGACACTTCTTGTTTTACCCCTGAAGTAAGTAGATGTGAAAACAAGTATAGGTTTGTAAGGTTTAAAACATTGTGTGTGAGCTTTGTTTCACTTGTACCGATTTCTTCCATGCATTTCCATGAGCTTAAGTGGTTTCTTGTTTAAAATTTCAGATTAATGAACTGGGCAACTTTTCCATCCATCTGGCTTTCATGAACATGCGACCTCCAGGTAAAAAAGCAAAAACATTTAGCTTGACATTGGGTGTTCGTTCATTGATGCCCTTGTATTGCCTAGCTGCTGTTTCAGTAGCAGGGTATATTTTTACAGGGAGGTTGCTAGCCCTTCCACCTTTAATGTGCTTGAGGCACCTCCTTGAACATTGGAACCCTCCTTTTACCCTTCCAAAAGATGGGTGCAGCTGCTAACCGAGAAAATTGACCTAGGGTTGAATCCGGGTCCCCCAGTTACAAGCAACTAAATGTAATTAGAACCAGGAGCTCAACTGAGGCTGCTACCAGTTAGCTACAGGGATATCCCAGACTATTACTATACTTCAGGCACAGTTTACTACAGTACTGTAACAGCAAATGAAAGTTATATCATTAATAGATTGTAATAGACACAGATATACCTTTCTTAATTATTATCATGTTGTTGTGCCACATATCTATTTGAAACCACTAGTATTATTGAATGAATGGATGATACAATGTATTTCCCTGCAGGCACCAAGACGCGCTCAATCCCGTACCCCACGGGAAACCCCTTCACCTCTCTCTTCAGTCTGGTGTCCTGCCCAAACTACACCTACGAGGTTAGGAACAAGTGTCCATTTTTCATGCAATTCTTTCTTTCTTTCTCCATGTATTGGTTTTTCTAGTAAAAATTGCATCAAAATGGGGAATTCTTTGGCATCCTGAGGGGCAAAATTACTGTCAAACAGGTGACAGTTGAAGACTGCAGCCACATGTGGCCTAGTAGCCTCCCCGGTCAATCAGAATTTTATGCTTGTCAAATAATCTGCTCCTCAGGGCATGCGGGCACTGTACGCCTGTTCCCCTCTTTGTAGATGAACCCCTGTTGGAAGTATCTGTATCTAGATGTTCTTTTGTGTCATATCAAGATGTTGTTTTGTGTCATTATACTTGCCAATCGTGGTGGCGTCGAATGGGGCGAGTAGCTAGGCTAGCCAACACAAGATGAGAGGTCAGGGGTTTGATTCCTGGCATTCCCCGATCTAGGCGTTGTGTCCTTGGGAAAGACGCTTTACACGATGTTCCTCACTCCGTGCACCAGTGTTAAAAATGGGTACCTGACTTCGGTTGGGGAGGTAAAAGACGGTGGAAGGAGAGGGATGGGCTCCGCCTTCAAATACCGGGCCCTAGACACCCTGGATAATAACCCACTGCCCCTATACAGCCTTAAAAAGGCTATGGGACTACCTTACCTTTTTTACCTGCCAATCCAAGTCCAAACTCAACACTCATACTGTCTGTCCCCAGGTTGGATCGTGGGTGTGCTTCACCATCATGACGCAGTGTTTCCCAGGTAAGTCATGTTGAATATGTCATTAATATCATGTCATAGTTTAATCATTGGTAGCATATGACAAGGTATAGATGATCAGTGTATTGTCCACTCTGGTAACAAATGTGTAAGTGCAGTTCCCTATTCCTCAGTGATTAAAAATGTATACAGGCCCTCAACCCTTTTTAGTAGAATTCATGGTATAAATGTTTGTAGATCTAGATATTTGAACTGTGGCCTGATGCAGAAGCAAGGACAATTACCAACTTGGAAAATTGTAATCCATAACGTGAACTTACTGATATGATTTTACAACGACTCAACACTACCGCAATAGTTCAATACCATATTCTGTAAGTCTCTTGCATAAGGAATTGTGATTTCTGGAACTGCTGTTACTCAAACTGTGATTTTGATGTAGATTTAAAGTTATTCTTAGACTATTTCCATAATTTCTTTCTTCTAGCTACCCAATGATTTTAACCCCATGTAATGTACTCAATGGACCGTTCCAGTCAAATACCATAAGCCCCGCCCCGTTCTATTTGGAACACCTCTGCCAAAAACAGCCCTTGACGGGCAAAAACGGCCGCAGCCGCTTGGCTGTCAATAATGCAGACTGACTGCTTTGTGGACGGTTGTATCCACCGTGTAGGGCTGTTTGAGGAGGGGGTAGATGTAGTTACTGTAGGAGTGTAATGTTTTGGGTCAATGCGAAAGCGGGTTGCGTCGCATAGCATTACCTTGTTGGTGGCCAGCAGTGCCCGATTTTTGACAAGCAGCCGATGCACATGTAAACCAGGGTATAACTGTGACAGGTTTCCCACTGTGTTGACTGCATGAATTACAGCTGCATGATCTTTAGTAATTAATTATCAAAATGCAATTCTTTTACTTACATGTCCCGTGTCACATTCATGTTTCACACACAAGTGCAGATTCTTTTTTAGAGACGGAACTCTGCACCAGGGGATTTTGTAGTAGTTGGCAATGTGTTACAAGTTCCCTCCCAATGAGTGCCCGAGCCATTTTCTTTTTCATTTCGTTTTCTTTTTCCTGAGCATTCATGCAGCCAATGTAGTGAAAAACCTGTCTTAGATATACATAATATACCCTGTCTACTAGCGCTGTTTTTGACGGAGGTGTTCCAAGTAGAACGGGGTTCTATATGTTTGATATGATGTTCGACTGGAACGGTCCATTCAGGCTGTTTACTTTAATTTGTTTTACTCAATAAACCATCATTATTATGTAAAGCAACTGTGTTGTACAAACGTGTAGACTGACTAGAGTCACTAGACTATACTTAACTGAAAACGTTTCTCTCTGTTTCAGCCCTGCTCTTCACCATAGCTGGGTTCTACCAGATGACGGTGTGGGCTATTGGCAAGCACCGCAACTACCTGAAGGAGTTCAGCAACTACCCGCGGTCCCGCAAACCCATCATACCCTTCCTCCTTTAACAAATGACAGCAAGGGCAGACCCATCTTTAGCCTGTGTTACACAATCTCTTGCTGTCAGGGGCCTCTTGGGGACCAATGGAAGGGCTGCTAGAAGCTTGATTTAGTAGACAGGCTAACCCATCTTTTGCCTCCCAATCTGACTATACTAGCATAGTTCAGCACTTAAAGGCACCCAGAGCATTTTATGAGGCTTGAGAACTGGAAATATTCTAGTTGCTGTAATCTTTAAGAGATTGACATTTAATGCCACTGTTTACCACATTTGCGTTCAGATTTCTTATCAAAGGTGCTCAAAAGCGGCACAAAAATGATACATGGTGATCTTTTAGTTTCACGCGCCTAGTGTAAATAGACCGATACCATAGCCCCGCCCACCTTTGTCAAAACGTAGAAATGCAAAATTAAAACATAAAAATGCAAATTGTTGAATTGTGATGGAAAGTCAGGGTCAGTCTATTAGGGCTTGGATTTCCTATCAGTTCTCACCACACAATGCCATCGTATCTTTTCTCCTTTAATGTTGATAATTATGTAATGGTAAAGTGTTATTGAAACTTATTATGTGTAGGAATGACTAGAAATTGGATTTTTTTAAGTCAAGTTTCAAGCCTCATAAAATACTCTGGATGCCTTAAAAGGGAGATACAATTTCTTACCACCACATATTAATCTTTGCCATTACTAATCATGTAGCTTTTGAATGTAGAATGTTATTCATTGACGTATGTAATGTAAGTACTACTGCCTTTAGATAAAGCAAAACTGTCATAGGACTCATATACAGACAGCTGCAGTAGACTATAAATGTAAGTTTGTATGAAGCAGACTTATTATGCTGTAAATGTAAATGCATTGAAGTTTGCAGTAATTTAATGATTGTGCAGTTTTCGCTATAACCTGACTTCACCGAAAACTTAAAACCACCTCAAAAATGGCTGTTCTATCTAATGCCTGCCAACCACCTTGTTTTAAATGCGAACTAAAAATCACAGCGAACACTCCATTTTCTCCCTACCACAAAATCAAATCACCGCAAACTTAATGCATTTACAGTACTTAGGAGGGCTAAATTGTTGTGAACAGTATTTTGATAATGGTTTTGTTATCATGTTATAGATATGATCTAGCAAGTTTATATTTTACCAGCTGAACCAATGATTTTTTAATCATTCACAACAAAAACCTTGATATCACAGCAAAGGAATACTGTAACTGTTACAGTAGATTGTTTTCAAGCAACTACATGTAGTTATACAATGTAGCTGGGACCACTAACAAGAATGAATAATCACCTAAGAAAAAGCAATCGATCCAATGCTTTAAATTTGCTTATTGAATTTGGAATAATATTCATGTAATGTTTGGTCCAGTATTTTGACAAAGGTTGTAGTGAAAAGTGTCGTTTTTGACACATGAAATGTAGTTTGGCTGAATACATGGAATGATGAAATTTTCTTAAGCCATTATTTTATTAATATTACACTTAAAAATCATTGGTGAGAACATTTTCAGTCCTGCATATGGCATACAGGCTATGTTAACTTTAATTTAATTGAAAATGTTATACAAGATGTGCAACCTCAGGATAGTGAAGCATAATTTTATATTTTTAGCCTGAAAAATTTCTTTTGCCAGCAATTGGTGAGGTAACTGGTGTGAATGATTGTAAAGGAGCAATAACAGTGTGCTTATTAATAAGTATCTTTGCTTCAATCTACTTTCTCTTGTATGTAACAAGAACAACATCCCTGTTCCAAATCTGTTTTCTTGTATGAATTCAAATGACACTACAGTTGGGTTTATCACTGTAAAGTAATGAAAGGTACTAAATTAAAATGGTGAGAACAATATAGTATCAATTTGAAACTGCATTTACAAAACACATCACAACATTTTTGTGCTGAAATCCTATTTTGTTGTATGGAATTCATTTTATTTCAGAATGATGAATGTAATAATACAAAATTTCATTACAAGAATTCACTGTCGGAGTTTTCTTTATACTACAACTAGACAGAATTCAATCACATGTGTCTATATATATCTTCAACCCCCTTTACATGGTAAAACACTGCAAATATAACTGTATATAGAATATTTCTTGGAAACTTCAAGTTCACCAACTCTTTACAAATAGAACCCAAAATTGAACATAAAATCGTAATACAGTATATACAAAGTAGCCAGATAAATCGCTCAAAACTCAATTTTAAGGCTGAAATATTTCCGTGTAACTTTGTGCGATTTACAATAATTCCTCCCTTACAGCTCCCATTGGTGGAAGTTGAACTTTACCCCCTGACCCTGGATTCTACAATTTCTCTACCACGGCTCCCATTGGTGGGAGTTGAACTTTGCTCCCCGACCCCGGCCTGTAGTTGACCTTTTCCTCCAAGTCCTTGACTTGGAAGCGGAGCTTCTTGATCTCGGATTTCTGCATCTCGATGATGCGATTCAGGTCGTCGTTGGCCCGCTGTGTCCGCCCCATGCTCTGGGCGCTGCTCACAGTGGTGAAGGTTGCTGAGTGGAAGAAAACGTTGGGATGAGACTTAAAACGTTGTGGTGAGATCTTACCAATTGTGACTCATAATTCTTTACACACAGCCGACTCTGTATGAAGTGTAACAAATTCAATAGAAACCTAAACACGAGATATCAGAACCAGAAATTCCGCTGCAGTATCATAGAAAGCCGCTAGGGGGCCCGAAATCTAATTGTTCCTTCCTTTTGGCCAACCCCTACCAACACACCAAATATCATAAAGATCCATCCATGACTAATTGAGTTATGCTGTTCACAGACACATGCACCCAAAAACGAACCTTGACGAAGGTAATGTATTTCAAAACTTCCCCTTTCACTCACACACGGAGCCCCAAAAAATTCCTCAATGACAAAATCACACGCCCCTGCACCCCAGCCCTTCAGCCTTACCTGCTGTATCTGGGATCTCCTTCTTCTGTTTCTGTTTGTTGATGCCCAGGGTGGCCTCAAGGTCATGGACCTGTGTCCTCGCAATCTTCAACTCACGTCGCAGGTCATTGATTTCCTTAATCAGCAGCACATTCTCCTAAAGGGGAAAGAAGATGTCAATGTCATTTAGGATTAAGAAGGGGTAACGTTAAATGTTAGCATTTGTGTCTTATTCATTTTGTTACTCTGATTACAATACCATTGCTTGTCAAACTATTTTCAGGTGTCAATGAGACAATGCCATAAAATAAGAAATATCAATTATTATTATAATTTATATATAGCAGTTTCTCCTTTTGAGGAAAAAAACTCAACCTTGCACTACAATTTTTTCAATCCTGCATAGTAGTCCGGACATTTCATTCCCTGGAAAAAAACGCAAAAAAAATACCTATGTTAGATTTGTATGCTTTTCAGTTTGTAGGGATCTAATTTTGACGTAGGGAGAAAATGGAGTGTTCGCGGTGGTTTTTAATTTGGGGTTGAAAGAAGGTTACGGCAGGCAGAAGACAGAACAAGGATTTTTGTGGTCACAGGTTTTAAGTTCATGGTGAAGAGGTTACTGCAAAAACTACAAACATTAAACCATTGCAAAAATTTCCATTTACAGTAGTTTTATGTGAGCTACAACAAATCCCCACATAAGGACTCGGTTCGTAGTTTTTTTTATGATTCAGGGCCGATCTGACACGTTCTCAAAAAGATGCTTAGCGCTTCTCCAAACATCATTTTCAAGACTGCAAGAAGCAAGACTGCATGTAAAGGACTCAGACAAAAGGTGGACGACGTACCTGCATGATCCGGACGTTGTCGGCGCGGTGGATCTCCGTGTCCTTGGACAGCTTCTTCCTGAGCGAGGCCACGCTGCGCTCCAGGTGCTCGCGCTGTCGGGCGTACTCCTTCTGGATGTCAGCGTCCACGCTCGCAGACTCGATCTGAAGTCAGACAGGTCAAACCATGAGGAACGATTTTTAGCATACAATTATTTCAACCTGGGGAAAAGTTTTTTGGCAAGGCCTCAGGAGCGAGCCTAATGGTATAGTATTGTGTGCAGTTTGGAAGTCAGAATTCTAGTTATTTTTGCAGGTACTTTTGGGGAGTGGGAGTGGATGGGCTTCTGAATACATCAGAGCACTGTGAACATGCCTTTCATCACACTTATGGTGGATAAAGCAGCGTAAAAACGTGCAAATGTCCGTGATAGATAACAGTTGGTAAGCACGCTGGATGATTGGTTCAATCTGTAAAGCCTACATGCATGGGTGGTGGAATTATGTGGTGTGTGATAACAATGGTTGACACTTTTCTTGAGCAAGATTATGATGGTTGGCACAGGTCGTAGGTGACATTATCATAGGTGTGGAGTGACATTAATAAGATAGGCAGTGGTTTGGAATTACATTATGATTGGGCACTCAGTGTTCTTGAGTGGTATTTTAGGATTTTATTGGAATTGCAACAGTGCAATACACGCTACGATTGGGCAGTGTTCTTGAGTGACATTATGATTGGACAGTGTTCTTGAGTGACATTATGATTGGGCAGTGTTCTTGAGTGACAATATGATTGGGGAGTGTTCTTGAGTGACATGATGAGTGACACTATAAGTGCATCTTGCATTGGGTGACATTATGATTGGCTCTTGTGTTGAGTGACATAATTATTATATATTTTGGCACTTGTGTTGAGTGACATTAAGATTGGGTGTACTTGAGTGACAATATGACACTACATGTAAGACTGGCAGTGGTTTTGGGTGATATTATAATTGGGCACTCAGTGTACTTGAGTGACATTATGAGTGGCACTAATCTTGCATTGGGTGACATTATGAGTGGCACAAATCTTGAATTGGGTGACATTGTGGGTGGCACACTTTTTGCATTGGGTGACATTGTGAGTGGCACAAGTCTTGCATTTGGACGTGACATAATGATTGGCACACAGTGGATTGTGCAGCACTTCCACACTCACACGGCCCAAACTCCTACCTTCTGGGACGGACGCACTTCCTTTTATTACGCAGCAAGGAGAGAAAACAGACACTCACTATTGTAAACAAATGCAGAGACAACACGCTCAAATCATCACTATATATTTGAGTCTAAATACACAGCAAATCACATGTAAGCTTAAGGTAGGGGATAGAGATTAAGGATTTATTCTTATCAAAAACGTTATTGGTACAAAGGTGGTTATTTAACAAAGGACAGAATTATGATAAAACGTTGAATCAGTTTCACATTTACTTCAGATTATATCATTGTCCATGGAAGTCCTTCCCTCACCAGATGGTGCATAGAGCAGTGCCCATCTCTGTCTAAATAGCCCTTGGGCCACACGACTTTGCGTAATGATTACAGCAGGGGGCTTAAGTACTGGTAGTGGTGTATGTTCAACTTCCACACTCTTTCCCAAATGCAAAGAAAGCAGTACCGTATGTACCGTTTTTCAAGTCTTTGGTATGACTTGGTCGGGGATCAAACTCACGACCTACTGAATGCAACTCTACTCATCTGGCCGTTACACCTGTACATGTGGTTTGTCCACGAAAAGTCTAACTACTAAAGATACAGAGGAAGCGTGCCCTTACCGTGTCGTCCTGTACGTACGTAGCGTACAGCTGTTTAATGGACTCCTTCAGCATCTTGGGGTCCTGGATGTACGCCACACAGTTGTGCAGGTCGGTCTTGAAGCGACGGTTCATCGCCTCTACGTCACGCACCTGTAGGGGGAAAGTGATTTACCTTTAATCAAGTCTGCATTGACAGGTGGCCTTACAAGACGTTTAGAGTAAAAATGGCGACGTGTGGCATAACGGCAGGGTTTTTCGCTCAGAACCCAGCGGTCCCCGGTTTGGATCCCCTGATGCAACCGATCATGTGCCCTTGGGAAAAAGGCACTTTACACGACTTTCCCCACTCCACCCAGGTGTAAAAATGGGTATATTATGTGTGTGGGTCACGACACCAGCAATAGCTGTCTGTGTCTTATGTGTATTGTACTGTTGCAATTCTAATATAATTTTCTTTCTTGTGTTCGACGGACGTCACCCGAAATTTTCATCGGAAAATACGGTCGACGCTCGAGTGATTTTAAAACTCGGCGAGCTTCTGGCGATCTACAAAATTCGGCCGACGCTCGAATGAATTGTGACGCCGGCTTTAGCACACTGAGTAGCACCTGATTGCCTATGGTTACAGACTCAGGCAGCAGGGAGAAGGTTAATGTACGAACCCTCTGTCTCTCTTGGTGCATCTCCTTGTCTGTGGCCTTCAGCTTCTGTCGCAGCTCGGTGATGTTCAACTCCAGCTGGGTGTTCTGTTTGTGGAAACGCTCCAACTCGCTCTCCATCTGTAAACATAAACAAACAAACATTTAAGGAGTGAGGAAAAACAACAACAAACGAGGGAATCACTACATATGTACCATTTTGTAGCGTGCGTAGTCCAGTGGTTAGCTACCCTGGAACAAGAAAGTATGGCTGTGACTTCGAATCTGGCTGTGTCACTCACACGACAGGCACGCTACCAGAAAGGGTCGCAGTCCTTAGTATATTGTGCTTGTCGAAAAGAGCTAGGGGAATTTCCCTGGTACAATGAACCTGAAAATACTGTACATTATGTCTGTCTTGAATATCTATCACAACCAGTGGAAGAAATATTTTATGGTTCTTCAGTTTACTATCCACACTGCGCAATCATCGGTTCATCCTGCACATAAGTTATGGGACAGTGCCGAAGTCGCGCTGGGAGAGCCGAGTCCCCGCAGATGGGCAGTTCTTGTCTATCTTTGGGAAAATCCAGAGCTAACTTTCTAATCCCCTTCTAATCACCCTTCCTATACCCATACTGAAGGGTCGGCCCCAACCGTGCTCTCCGGTGTTACGGATGTCTCCGAATGAAAAGGCCACAGGGTTAGTTAATTAGGTTATTTCGGATGACCAATGACAGCGATATCAATTTCACTTTTTTCTCACCTCCTGGATCTGTTCCTTCATGGCCTTGATGTCGTTCTCTCGAGGCTCGATCTGCTTCTTGAGCTCCTTGATCTTGTAGTCCAGCACGAACTTGAACTTCTCCAGCTCCTGGTTCTTCTTCTTCAGGTCATAGATTCTCTTTTCCTGTAAGAACAAATTAAACAAGGTCAAGAAACACGCCAGAAAATTGACTGTTACAGCCAAAAATAGACCTAAGAAATTAGCCAAAGTTTGTTAAAAAAACATGCTTTCCTTTGGAGTCAAACAAGAAGAAAACAAAACTAAACTAAACTGAATTAAACTAAACTAAACTAAACCGAATTATACTAAACTGAATAAAACTAAACTATAAACTAAACTGAATTAAACTAAACTAAACTAAACTGAATTATACTAAACTGAATAAAACTAAACTAAACTAAACTAAACTGAATTAAACTAAACTAAACAAAACTGAATTAAACTAAACTGAATAAAACTAAACTAAACTAAATTAAGCTAAACTAAACTAAACTTAACTAAACTACATGTAAATTAACTAAACTAAACTAAACTAAACTAAACTAAACAGCAAACAGTACCTTGTCTTGGATGGTCTCGTCTCTCTCCTGAATCTCCTTCTTCAGCCCGAAGATGTCCTTCTCCAGGGACTTGATGACAGACTGCAGTTTGGCGTTCTCGTTCTTGAGCCGCTCGATCTCAGACTTGAGCTCGTCTATGTCTCTCTGCAGACTTGTGAACTGTGGGGGACATGATGTGTTACTTTTATCAACTTTGTCAAGAAGGTAGAAATGTTTTTGTGTGTGTGTTTGTTTGTATGTTTGTTTGTTTGTTTGTGAACAGCATAACTCAAGAAGTCAATACGTAGATTATATGGTCCCCCTGGCAGAATTCCATGACAGAACTTTTGGTTTTGATATCTCGTGTTTTGGACATGACATGATTTTTGAGTGGTAGATAGCTCTTAGGAGAGAGAGTCTATTAGTGGTGTGTAGTATAGCATAGGTTTGGTCCCCCTAGTGACTATTTTTGAACTGCAGGGGCAGATTTTATTTTAGTTTTGTAGTATGAATTTGTAACATTCAAATACAGTCCAAAGAAGACCAAAATGAAACTATTACCAATTTCTTAGTGCAATGTTAATCTTTAAAGTCCTTTAGAGTGTTGTCTTAGACCAAACCTTTGTCTTATAGTAGAAGCACGGTGGGCTGAAAGTGAACTTAGTATGGCCAGAGGGGGACTTAATCCCGGATTAAGTCTACCCCTTTTGCCCTATCTGAGCACTTTTAGCGTGAAATTTGGTGGACCATGGTCTAGAGTGAGTCCTTCACACCAATTCGGATAGTGAGTCAATCTTCAGTCATCAGTGAGTCCAGGGTCATTAATCACCATAGCTGGAAGCAGACCCAGCACACAGATATAGGAAACTGCCTACCTCAGGGGTTCATCATGGGTATAAATCAATTAGACATGCATGATAGCTGACTTCTCCCCCAAGGCCCAAGTCTAGAGTGTGTCAACGTTCAGTCATCAGTGAGTCCACTGGTCACTTATCACCATAGCTGGAAGCTGACCAAGCATACAGACAGAAAACTGTGTATCTCAGTGGTTCATCATGGGTATCAATCAATTAGACATGCATGGCCCAAGTCTGAAGACAAAACTACAGATGGCAGGCTCAGGTTCCATGCAATTCCATTTTTTATGTTCAATTTGTTCTCAAGTCTGCAGATTTCTGTTGCAGAATGAACTACATGTTGGAACAAAGGCTTTACTAGTATCAACCTCCTTGCTAGTACATTTGTATATAGTGCCTCACTCTTTGTAGAGCCATAATTATTGTTACTGCACTGATTCAACTGTGAATTGCTGGTACACATGAAAGTGATATAGATTTGAACACCACAAATATTTTTTGTCACCCAGCTCCCAAGCCCAGAGTCTGGCCAGGGAGTTCCCTTGTGGGTAGCTGGAGTTGTGTCTGCATTAGTTAATATTCACAAGGACTGAGTCAGAGACTTGCAATGATAGTACTATGCCACTGTCAAGTATCCATTATAGTTTGTCTTTAGGGGGACATAGATGTTGCACTTGACCTGATGAGGACAGCAGATAGACCATGGTGATTAATAGACAGCCTGATTATCGATTAAGAAAGCAGCCCTCCCAGAGGTCATCCCCCTGACAGGGAGAGATTGTGTAACTTGGAAACTAAAACTTAGTTAGTTAGGTACAGTACATGTACGACAATGTAATAAGTGGTAAGAAATTCACCGCTGTAAAAGACAACAACTGGTGTTTGTGAGTTTTGGAAGAATACAATGCACTGAACCATCAATCATGGTGTAAACAGCCTATGTGGCTGGAGCTGGTGATCTCAATTACATGGTAAATCTGGCATAACTAATGCAGACACAACTCCAGCTACCCACAAGGGAACTCCCTGGCCAGACTCTGGGCTTGGGAGCTGGGTGACAGCTCTGATGGGTCTCAAGTGAGTCCAAGGGTGGAGCAGTTCAGTCATGGTCATTAAGCTCTCCTCCCAGAGTGAGTCCATCTTAAGTTCACAGGACTCACTTTAGGAATACGGAGGGCCATGGTCCACAATCAGTCTAAGGTTTGCTAGGGTAATACTAAAGGAGACCTGGTAACACCAACCTTCTTCCTCATGATCCCCGTCTCTCCCTTCAGACGCAGGTTGGCCTCCTTCTCATCGCGTAGCTTTCTCTCGTACTTGTTCTTGATGTCCAGGATCTCGCGGTCCGCGTCTTCCTCGATCTGCTTCTTGGTCTCCTCGTACTCCCGCATCTGCTGGCGCGACTCGTCATTGGACTGGAGGAAATGAAGACATCTCAAGGTCAAACTTCCTACAATGTCATGGCAGTTTTAACAATTGTACAGTTACTGTAGCAAAATGAGGGCCTGCATGGGGGATCCTGGCATAATACGCTTAACGGTCTTGTTCTTGCAAAATGTTTCGGAAAGTTCTTTGGATTATTCCACTGTATTCATGGGGGGTCTGGCAAAACTAGGGTGCAAACAGCAAAACAACTGGGCACTGATTTTGGGGTAAACGGGAGTTTGAATACTCAATATGAAGAATTTGTCAATTAACGCTTAATGATGAATCTAGGATAACAAATAATATGCGACGTAGAATTATACGATAGCGAAAGAAGTATATTTTTTAACCTTATTAAAGAAAAATTCCCATATTTCGAATATCTTAATGCAACAGACAAATTCAAATATTTATTACGCCTGGATAATCCTTGTATAAGAAATATTGTCTGCTCATATATTTACACATGTACAAAGAAGCGAGAAGAAGTCGACTCTACTGGACTAGCTTAGTTTAATAACACGTTTTGTCTACACTATATGTTTACAGCTTGTATTGTTGTATTATGTCCTTGTATGTTCCATGTGTTAAGTTAGACGACCTGTAACTAGCCCCGCGGGGCATGAATGCACAATAAAGGTCTTTCATTCATTAAAGCAACTAATTTTACTTCAGGAAGAACTTACCAACAAACGCTTAACGTTGAATTAAAGAATTATGGCAACTCCATCCCCTACCTGTTTGTGCTAGGCTGTTTTCTCCAGGACCTGTAGTTTTGTTTTGCAGCACTCGGTGAGTTCCTCTGACAGATATTTACAGAGTTTCTAGCTCTAACTCAGAGGATTCTAGCTTTACAAGTCAACTCCATCCCTTACCTGTTTTCTCCTGTAGTTTTGTCTCCTAGTGAGTTCCTATGACTGATATTTACAGATTTACTCTATCGCCCTGTACCTGTTCCAGTTGAGCAGATTTTTCAAGTAGCTTTGTCTCATAGTACTCGGTGAGTTCCTCTCACATACCTAGAGTTTAGAAGATTTTAGCTCTATATCCTTAGTAAATACCTGTTCAAGCTGAGCCGTCTTCTCCTGCAGTTTTGTCTCGTAGTACTCGGTGAGTTCCTCCAGGGCCTGTTCCTTGCTCTCCTCCATCTCCTGCAGCTGCCGCTCGTAGTCCTCCTGCATCTTCTGAGACTTGGCCTGCAGCTCCTGGTACTTCTCATACTCTAGCATCAGCTTCTGGTTATTGGCAGATTCTGTGGGGGAGGGGGGGGGGGGGCAGAGGAGTTTCAGTATTACATTCATGTACATCAGTAAAGGGGTATGTCACAGCCTATAACTTCTGAAGGAAAGAGACTAATATGTCAATGTTGGTATCTGTTGATGCTTCTTAATACTCTACAAATCAGCTTCTGGTTATTGGCAGATTCTGTGGGGGAGGGGGGCAGAGGGGTTTCAATATTACATTCATCTACATCAGTAGAGGCCTGCTAGAGGGGACTAGATCACTTTCTTTAACTTCTGAAGGAAAGAGAATTTATGTCAATCAGCTTCTGGTTACTGGTAGATTCTGTGGGGAGGGGGGCAGAGGGGTTTCAGTATTACATTTATCTACACGCACATCTGATTCAGAGAAAGGGATGTCCCTATAGCTTGACGTAGTAGCCTCACAGTTGAGCTCCTGTTTCTAATTAGTTGCTAACTGGGAGACGCCGGTTCAATCCCGGGTTAGGACATCTCAGTTGGGGCTGCACCCATCTTTAGGAAGGGACATACATGTTAAATGGAGCTCCTGAGCGTGTTTAGAGGAGATGCCTCGAGCATGTTCAAGAGGGAGGGCTGGCAACCCCTGGACCCTGTTCGTGTAAAAATATACCCTACTACAGAAACAGCAAGGAAACTTGCTGACCTACATTGTATGTGTCACTAGGCACTACAAGTCTCTAAACAAAGAAACAAATTACTGCAAAAGAGATGGTGGTCTCAGTTTCCCAACACATCCTAAGGCTACACAAAGTAATTTTTATGGATGACGTCCTTTGGAGACCCTAAATCTAATGCGAGAGCGCAAAAAAACAAACAAGAAGGGCCGGAAAAAAACAAGATGCCTGGATTTGAAATATGATAGTTGACTACACATGTTAGCAATAATTTGAATAAATCAGTTGAAGTTGAACAGCATTTGTTGTCCTGTCCTGTTTCTTTCCATATCCCATTGATTTTGCAGGCCTGCAGATAAACATATTGTATCAAAAAGGAACTCCAAGTTACAGGAAGCGGAATTTCTTGGGGGGTTTTCTGGGAACACACCAAAATCAATGCGCACGCGGACATCATCCATAAAAATTACTTGATGTAGCCTAAAACAAACAAACAAACAAACATCCTACGCCCACCTAAGTCCTGCATCTCCTTGCTGTGTTTCTCCATGACCTCAGCAAGCTCTTCCTCGTGTTTGGCCTCCTCCTTATCTTTGTCAGCCTTCAAGACTTGGTTCTTAGTCTTAAGGGACTCCATCTCCTGGATGAACTTCTCCGTCAGCTCCTTGATCTTCTCATTGTAGTTCATGTCTTTAAGACGCAGCTGGTACTCGTTCTCCATCTTGAGTTCCTCCACACGAGTCTTCAGCTCTGCCATCACTTGGTTCTTAAAGATGATATAACATATTATTAGTAAAATATCTCATCTACAAACTCTTTTAAAACTTTCCAGAAAGATGAATACAAATATCAGAAGTAGACAAGACAAGACTTTAGAATTGGATTTGGATGGACTCTTTTGAATTGATGTAAGGCTTTTAAACGTAAAGTTGGTATCTCACCAAACTGTGCCAAATTGCAAAAGACTTTTGCAAAGTTGCTCAAACAGGCACTAATCAGTACCAATTTGTTTCCAAAGATATGCAATGTCAAGAATGCGTAAATCAGTGCAAAGTGATGCACAGCAGCGCAATTACTGCAAATCTCGTTTTGATGAATTTTAATCATTGTACAGTTGGGAGTTCAGCACCATGGACATGACTCACATTGGGTACATGTACTGGGATGAATATGTAAATAGAGGGAAAGAGTAATGCATTTTTGTGAATTCAAGTCCAATTTTCCCACTTTTTGTAGCTGAATGTACTTCACAGTGTTGTGTTCATTGAAAGAGTGGCACAGTGGTAGGATTGTTGAACCATTGTACGTTTGGTTTTTAATTCAGTGGTATCAACCGATGTGATTTCCAACAAAACTGAGGATGTGACAGTTGAGTGCTGCCATTTTGTTTGTGGAGGTCACCTATTTTAGTCGTACGCCACACATCCGTGTGACTGTGACGGAAAAATGGCGAAAATTTGGTGCATTCCAGAGAGACACCGCTTACTTTAGTGCCATGCAGGAATTCAGATCAAAAGACGTTACCTTTTCCTCCAGGTCGGACTTGGTGATGAGAATCTCCTCCGCGTACGTGATCTCCTTGTTCCCCTTCAGACCACGCCCCTCCTTGTCTGTAATCTTCCAGATCATGATGCAGGCGTCGTCAGAGGCAGTGATCAGGTACTGATCATCGTAGGTGATGTGCATCTGGGGGATAGAAAGCAAAGAAAGAAAATTTGAGTGAAGGACATTGAAGAAAAAACTTGAAGGTTTACTCCTATTGCTCAACTGGTGGCAGCCTCACAGTTGAGCTCCTGGTTCCAATAAGATGCTAACTGGGAGGCCCCGGTTCAATCCTGGGTCAGGACATCTCGGTTTGGGCTGACCCGTCTTTTGCAAGGGACATAAAATGGGGGTCCCGTGATCGAGGAGGTGCGTAGAGCATTTTGAGGAAGGGCTAGCAACCTCCTTGTAAAAATATACCGTCGGGCTGCTACTAAAACAGCAGAGAAACCTGCTGCCCTATGAGCCACTAGGCACTACAAAGATCACAAAGGTCTGAATAAATTTTGAAATAAAAAAAACAGCTTTCTGGCCAGAAAGCATTTTTCAGCAGAACCTTCCAAACATGACGTTCCAAACATAAGCCTTATGCACTATTGTATCCAATGTACAGTGTATCAATTTTACCAATTGATATGTCTTTTACCAGCACAAATAAATTTCATGCAATCAACTTTAATTTCTAAAAAAAAAAACTACATCTCAGAATCAAAGAAGAAAATGGACCGGTCGGTTACCTTGGTGATGGGTGAGCTGTGTGCCTGGTATTCCTGCCATTCGCCGGGTACAGTCAGGGGGAACTTGAGTGAGCGCAGCGTACCGTTGGACGTGCCGGCAAAAAGCATGCGGCCAGAGTGCGACATGGCGACCTGCGTCAGCATCATGTCGGCAGCGTCAACATCTCTGAGGATCTGTGGAAATATAGCAAAATTGTCATTAAAGAAAAACGTGTCAAATTGAGAAAGCAAGTTATACAGTGGTTGGTCAAAGAGCTTGCTGGGTCAACTTTTTGGACAGCCAACCAGCAGACGAGGAGACAATGGAAGCCACTTTAGTTTACAACATGTAGGAAGGTTAGGCCACACCAATTTAATTTTTTGGTTAACGGATTTTTTTCTTAATTTTAGCAACAAAAAAATCATGAAAACAGAAGGCTGGGGTGAAAATTTGCACCTGACCCTGAAATTGTGTGCACCAAAGTACAAACTTTCCTCTGAGATTCTGTTTTCCTGTTGATTTTCCAATCTAGCATTTTTTTAAAATTCCGTTAACCAAGAAATTAAAATGGTATGGCCTTAGACTTTCAGGTAAACAATATTCAAAGACAATTCAATCTTAACGACTGGATAAGAGTCAGAAATTACTCTTGGATGTTTTGGAGACTGAATTGTCATTAAATAACCCACTTGGTAGATGGTAGACAGAACAAAAAGAGATTTACTCTGCTGAATTGATCCTTGCATTTGGTGTTCTTCATTTAGTTCAACGTCTTTAAGCATAGTTTGCAATTTAATGTGGATTCTACTATTCCTTATATGCAGCTAACATTCAGTGATTCCTACCTGTGAGTCTGCTATCTCTTTGATCGTCTTGTCGGACCCGACAGCGTACGTTGTCTTGCCGTCGGGAGAGATGGCCACGCCCGTGTAGCTGCAGGACTTCAGGACGCTCTCCCCGTCGCGGTGTCCCGTCCGCGTGTCCCACTCGTACACGGCGCCGTCGATCCCGCAGGACACCAGCTTGTTGTCGTCCTGGCTCCACTTCACGCAGCGAACCTACGCAGAGAAACAGCTCGGAGTTAAACTAGAAAGGAAACATTTGCAAGCAAACACAAAGTGTTATAGAAAGACACTGTACTGCTGGGAATTTTCCCCTTCTAGGCAACCTACGCAGAGAAAAGGCTCAGAATTGAACAATGAAAGACAATGCTGGGAATCTTTCCCTTCTAGGCAACCTACGCAGAGAAAAAGCTCAGAATTGAACAATGAAAGAGATTGCTAGGAATTTTCCCATTCTAGGCAACATCACTCAATGGAATTATCATCATAACATGGAGTTCAGCACCATGGACAGGAAGTCACATTGGGTACTGGGATGAATATGTAAATATCATCATCATCATCATCATATCGGGCGGCTTGCCTGGACTAAGGTTGCTCTCTCCCTCCAGGCGTCACAGTCTGCCATTAGTTGGTCTAGGTCTTCAGACCTCACCCCTACACAATTTATTGCACGCTATGTAAATCTAGGGAAAGAGTTAAATGCATTTTGGTGAATTTTAGTGGCTTGGCTTTTCATGTCTTAAGACAGTGGGTCTCACCTTGCCGTTGTGTCCCTTCAGGTTGTTGATGTTCTCGAAGGTCGAGGAGGAGTAGATCTGGATCACGTTCCCGTGGACCGCCGCGAACATGTGGCCGCCATTACTGAAGCAGCACTGAAGGACAGATTCAGTTGCAGTGTAAGTATCTAACAAAAAACTATTAAACATACAAAGTTTTTTACCATTGCTTCAGGAATAATCAAGTTCCAAGAACATTAATCCGCCAGGTTATATAAATCTACCACTTTGAAAAAAAGGTATGCACAGACAGTTTAGATATACATTTTACTGGAGTGCATTGTACATAGTTGACGTAGGGTTGGAGATCTGTTTGGACGCATTTTTTCAGGGTGGTGGAATTATGTACCATGGTGAAAGGTACGTATGCGGAAGGCAGTGAAAGCCCTTCCTACACTGCACTGACAATGATTTTTTTGAGAACCTAAAAGTATCTAAAATTCCAATCCTTTAGGTGCAATTTCTATTTCAACTTCAACATCCTCCAAAGTTCTACATTTGTAGATGTATATTAGAAAAACTCTAATGCTTGAGAGTTATAACATTGTGAGACCCGCGGGAGGGCCGGGACCGAGGGTGATGAAGGATACAACGTGTTGCATCTTAATCGTATCATGCCCATCCGAGGGAACATGCAATTCAATGCAAAATGCTCCTGAAGTTAAGAAAAGTTGGTGTCTTGGAACAAAAATTTGTAACAGCCGCAATTCCAACGAGGGCCTCCAATTTCCTTTGTTATTTTAGTATCATGCGTCCAATTGACGTTTGGACGCATCCCTAGCTAAAAGCCTGGAATCCAGTATTCAAATTTTTGACAGCAGCGCACTCGGTGCACTCGAAATACATTCTAGATATACATGTATACTATGGAAGCCTGTGTGACAAAAGTAGAACACACGTGTCACGGTAAATTATCACACAATGCGGAACACCCGTATTGAACGTTTTGGCCGCCCAGCTATGACATAAATGTATATCTCACCTCCCTACACCCCCTGATGGTGAACTCCTTGAACGTTCTGATGTCGTCGATCAGGAGGTTCATCAGGCGCAGTTTATCGCTGAAGCCAACCAGGATGTACAGGCCGGACGGGTGCAGCGCGATGCTGTAGGCTTCCTCCTGGAACTCCTTATACAGCTCCAAAGAACTGGGGAAAAAGTGGTGGTAAATAATAATAATGGTTTTTATTGGTCAGAAATTACCCGCAATGGCAGCCTTCCTAGCGCTGAATTGATGCAGGGTTTACAGGTTTCACATAATACACAACATATACATATTTCATCCACACTTGCACTTTGTGGAACTGTCGCAAGGGTCTGGGCAGCTGCCATTCGGCGACACCAGGTGACCTCAATACAACCTTCCCAAACCGAAGTCAGGTACCCATTTACACCTGGGTGGAGTGAGGAAAGTCGTGTTAAGTGCCTTTCCCAAGGGCACAAGATCGGTGACAAATCATATGACAGGATTCAAACCCGGGACCACTTGGTTCTGAGCCGAAAGCTCTGCCGTTGCGCCACACGAACCCACAGGTTAGGTGAAAACTAGTCTTTACTTTGCTCTATTTTCCCCATCTACAAGTTGAAAATGGCAATTGGGAGTATCACTTTTTTAGTGGACTAATGTAAATAAGTTTTACAATGGTGTAAAGTTCATGGTTTTCGCAGCAACTTTTTCACTGCAAACTTAAAACCACTGAATATGCATATGTTTGATCTGTCTTCCCACACTTGCTTTAACCTCAAAGCATCACGAATACTCCATTTTCTCCCTACTGTGAAATCAAGTCCCCACCAACTTAAAGGTATTTAGTTACAGTATATCTTATGGTCTATTTGGTACACTTAAAAGCAATTTTAACTGCCATTTTCTCAATCTTTGCATGTATCTTGTACTGTTGGTAGCGTTCAAATCAGTATGATCAAATTACTCAATTTTGACATTAAGCAAGGGATAGACTTAAATAACAAAGGATGGGAACGTATTCACATACTTGGTTTCATAGTTCCAGATGCGGATGGACCTGTCGAGTGAGGCGGTCGCGATGAGAGGTTTGCGGATGCAGACGTCGGTACCGGTGACGCTGCCGTGGTGGAAGGACTGCGACAGGACCTCGAACTTGGCAAAGTCCCCCTGTGGAGAATTCGGTGGATCAGAATCTTGGCTTTTCCTCATGCCATTTGCATTTCACTCACTCACTCACTCACTTACTCACTCACTCACTCTCTGTCATAGCTCGGTCAGATGTAGGGGCAAAATAATCAATTTGTTTCATTTGTAAAACAAAATTAATCTCCAGACAAGTACAATTGTGCACAATCATCACCGTCACTTTAAATATGATCCACTGCTCACCGAGTCACGTGTTCTATCTGCATAACGCGACATCACAGAGACGGTGGATTGTTCATTCCTCGATAAGGACCGAAGTTGACCAGTCTAAAGTCCAAATTCTTGTGTTGGAAATTGAGTCAGTTAACTGTCATGTGAGGCATTCCTACCTTGCCAATGTCGGCGCTGGACAGAGAGATGTGGTACAGCTGGTTCTGGTCAGTACTGGCCACCAGGGTCTCCTCTGATGGACTGACCGTCAGACAGCGGACTTCCTGGGCCTCCGCACGGCTGGGGTCAGTACTGTGCTGGTCCTGCGGAATCTGAGGAAGACAAGGTTAGGATTAAACACAAGCATAACAACCAGACATATGATATACTATTAGGCTAGCCCCTGAGGCATAGGCAAATAAAATTAGGAAATTGCATTCAAGTTTCCGGTGATTTGATTTTGCAATAGGGAGAAAATGGGGGATCTGAGGCAGACAGGGTTGAGATAGAACTGAAGTTTAGACATTGAAAAGCATGAAACACAAGCATAACCAACAAACATATGATATACTATTAGGCTAGCCCCTGAGGCATAGGCAAAAACTAAAGTACTGTAAAATTGCATTCAAGTGTGCGGCGATTTGATTTTGCGATAGGGAGAAAATGGGGTATCTGAGGCAGACAGGGTTAGGATAGAACTGAAGTTTAGACATACGGTAGTCATCAAAATGGATGAAACACAAGTATAACCAACAGACATATGATATACTATCAGGCTAGGCCCTGAGGCCTAGCCAAAAAATAGGAGTCCTGAGGAAGTATTGTAAAATTGCATTCAAGTTTGCGGCAATTTGATTTTGCGATAGGGAGAACATGAAGAGTTTGCGGTGGTTTTGAGTCTACAGTTGAAACAAGGTGGTAGGCAGGCAGTTAAGACAGGACAATTAGCATTTTTGGGGTTGGTTTTAAGTACACGTTACAGCAAAAACTGCGAACATTGAACCACTACGAATGTCAATGCATTTAGTATTTGCTCTTAAATTTTAAGTAGTGTCTAGCAATATTTTGGAGTACTGATTTTATTCACAAGCTCTCCTTTTATAGTACACCACTGCTTACAGCAGAAATAAGTACATGTAAGAAAATATTATTAGCCATTCATATACAGAGATCTTACAGTTACTAAAGATGGTTATGACAAAATGTTTGAGTTAGAGTTAGAGTCTTTACCCTGATCTCTCTGGTTTTCTTGTAGAAGTCCTTGGCATCTTCGGTCTTCTCGTAGATGTGAACGGTCCCCGCCCCTCCCGCGCAGGCGAAGCCCTTGGAGTACGCGGCCACGGCTGTGATCTGTGGGGGACCGCTGGCCGCACCCGAACCTTCCGTCACGCTGCCGAGACTGGACCGGTCTCCTTCCCTGGTTCCCATGGAAACGGCAAACTCGCTCTTCATCTCGCCCGACTCGAACAGCAGCAGGCGGCCGTTGTCGGTTCCCACAATCACGCGTTCGTCAGATACCCATGCCTGGGGAATGCAGACATAATGTCTTTGACTTCTAAGGATATATTCTTCTAAATGAGGCATTGGGGGTGATTTTTCATACGCAACAAAATTGTATTGTAGTTGGAAATACAACATTAATTTTCCGGAAGAAAGTTGAATTGTAATTTCCAATACAAAGAATTGGACTTAGTCTCTGACTTACCCATATTTTCAAGTGCAGTCTTTGTCAGAAAAATTTGGGTAAGTCCAATTTTTTGTGTTGGAAATTACAGTTCACCTTTGTTCAAGAAATGTCACTTCTACAATGTACCAACACAGATGAACTTTCCAAATCTGTATTTTGTAATGTCAAATTGCAAAGAATTTCTCAACTTGCATTGTCAAAATTTTAGAATATTCAAGGTCAATTCAATTTGAGACACAGTGACATATATCTCAAATAGCGCCCCCTACCTGTGACAGGTAGTTCTGCGGCTCAGTCTTCTGAAAGGCGAACTGTTTCAGGTTGCCCTCGCTGTAGCGGAACAGTTTGAAGATACCGTTTCCGACCACGCAGATCTGCGTGTTGTCCTGGGGGTTAAAGGTCACCTGGGAAAAACATTTTAAAAAGTTCAATGTTCAATACTAAGCACTGTTTCATTAAAGTGTTGATATCACTCAAAATATCTCAGAGTCTAAACTTTTCTACACTGTTTATACCAGTCTTGTAACCAGGGGCGCCTAGTTATATATTAGTAACATTTGCATACTAGATTCTATCAAATTCGTACAAAAAAAAACACAAAGCATGAAGCGAAAATGTATGAATCTTATGAAAACTTTTTTATGGAAACCACAACATCTTGTATCTTGAGATTTTTCAAAGCATCCTGAGATGCGATGAAAAAATCTAGAGACTTTGAAACATCCTGGAGAAATCTTGATACCCTTTCTCATAAAATCTCAAGATTCATAACAAAATCTTGAGATTTTTAGAATAAATCTTCAGATTTTTTCATTTTCAACGAAATGTGAAGACTCCAGCTGGGGGTGATTATGATCCGTAGTGTATCAGAGAAGTGTTTTACAAAATATTGGATATGTACCTTTAAGCTGTGAACAGTCAGAAGCATAGTCCGCTCTGCTCATTCCAATAATAATGCGTTTTCCATAAGATTCATACAAATGCTTTGGAACATGTACCTGTTGATACTATTATGTTAATAAGTGCCATGTCCCTACCTGATAGATGGGGTTCCCTGTCTGGTTGGTTGTCTTGGTGAAAGCCATGACCTTTGACTTCTCCCAGGTCCAGTACACCAGGATCCAGTCAGGACGGCCGCCCTGGTCAGGAAAAACACACAAAAACTTCAATAAAGGGCAATTGGTTCTCATATAATGAATGAAAAGGAAACATGGATGGACTGTGACAATATTTGGTTGCAAAGCTATACATGTAGGTCTCTGCATAGCTGAAATTTAGGCCCATGTGTGTTTGTGCGTGTGTGACACTCAGTGTGTGTCTGTTGGAAGAACCCACACACACTCGAAGGTAGCCAAAAAGAATGATCAATGCATTCTCTCTTGACAGCGCTGTTATCTCCATTTCTTATCCTGAAATCCTCTCCAAAATGCAGAAAATGCCATTTCAGGGGGTTGAATTTTCAAGACTTTCTGTGGGAGCATGGCCCCTGATCTACACCCCTATACAGCTTGCACCTTCAGTGCTCCATTGTCCCAAAAATCTACAATCTCCAAAAGAACCCCACCAAAGAAAATCCTTGATACATGCATGTGTGACAATGGACTTGGCCTCATAGTCTAGACTGTGCGTACTCTAGCTTATTAAAAATTTAGGCACTAATATGCTCTGGCTACGGGACGGAATGGTCCCACACAACGTGAAGGTTCAACGTGAACCTGGCTACATCTTGACTCTCCTCGTTTCTAGGTCATACTACATCTGGGACCTCTCTCGGTCTCCTCCTACAGTTATACACTAGGTCTCATATAACAGTTATACACAGTGCTACACAATTTGCATAACATGTTCTTACCTGTGCTATCAGGTACTTGGAATCTGGGGAGAACGCCAAACTGACAAACTCTACTGATTGGACGTCGGGAGACGTCAGGACTTTCCGTTTCCGCAAGGAGTGCAGGTCGTAGATGGTGACCATGGCTTTCTCGCCCTTCTCCGCAATCGCAACGTACCTTCTGTTGGGGCTGACGGCCATGGCGGTCATACCTGGGGAGTGGGAAGACATTGTGTATCAAAAACTGGACCTTCATATCAATGGGGACTGGCAACCAAAATTGAGCCATGTGAATTCTAGTATCATTTCTCAGCTTGTGTTTTTACACTAAAATTAACATTTTTAACATTTACATACTATGTTGTGCCCTCAAGAAAGGCACTTAACACAAACTTCCCTGGCAGTGCAGTGACGCCCACCATGCCTCTTCAGCTAATCTGTCTAAAAGTGTGCAAAAAAAACAACACTACGGATTTGGTTGTCGATGTGCCAACATCTCAAGCACATTTGCCACCAAGAACTGTACAATTTTTTCTTCTCTCATTCCCTCCACCGTAACCCTTTCTTTCTTTCTTTCTTGCCTTTAATCCCCATGGTCTAATTGACGACCAACATTCTGGCATGTTGGGAAAGTCGTGTAAAGTGCATTTCCCAAGGGCACAAGATCGGCATCCTCCCAGCAGACCCGATATGCTCGTTACCTCCCATAGCGGCCCTGCCCTTCTGAGCCCCTGAACACGGTTCTGGCGACGTCACCACCAAACAGCTTTCAGTCAATCAGAGGGTTCGGTACAGCTCATTTTGAGCAAAGCCGCAAAGGACGCTGGTAAGCTATCAGCCAATCAGCTTGCATCTTACATCGCCACACGATCCCACACCCATGACCTGTGACCCCTGGTAACCTACCCTGGCTCTTGTCGGAGGCTGGGATGAAGCGTTGCACCTTCTGGTCGATGTTGTACAGGATGCACTGCAGCCCGGCGGGGTAGACCACGGTCTGCTCGTCAACGTAGCTGATGTTGTTGGCGACCGTGGACGCCATGCCGAACATGTGCCGCTGCTGGGCTACAGCGATCGCCATGGTGACGGTTGTATCTGACAGTTGATTGACAGGAAACTGCATTGGTATAAAGAGATTTGGTTTAGTTGGATCAAACATACAATAAAATTCGGGTTGAAAATAGTATCACACTACTAAATACTGGTGGACAACTACTTAGATTATCTACATGTAATACCAGCTCAGAAAACAAAAAGACATAGCCATGCTTTCAGGTACCAGAGAGTTATCAACCCAGACTTTAGGTGTTCAAAAATGTGTTTTTCCCGGGAACTATCGTAGAGTGGAACTCGTTGCCTGATAAAGTACATGTAGGAGCATTCTCACTAGATAGTGTAAACAACTCTTACAGTTAGATCTCCTTGGTTAGATGTGCAAATGTTAGGTGTGACAGGTCGTTCAGTGTAAGATACTTAATAACTAGCTGCTGCGCCCCGTGTGCCTGCGAAGCTGGTGTGTTATGCCGAAGGGTAGTTTTACCGGCTAATATTAACCTTCATTAACATTAATTTGCCGGTAACATAAATCCGTCACTTTGAAAAACAGGTTTGAAAGATCTCTAGTGCAGCCCCTTTAGAACTACTAAACAAGGGGCATTTTAGCAACAATATTTATTAGCCCTGCCTCTATCGTTTTTCTTTCTTTTTTTCTTATCAAGTTTGTGAATACATGTAACGTTAAGTTTAACAACTAACGTTACTTTCTACATCATACTGTAAAGTTTAACGTTATTCATAATACACTAAACACTAGTGACCAGCGACCATGGGGTAGGCATGTTTCACTAATAGGACGGACACTGTTGATACATTAAATGAAATTCTTTTTCTGATACACTGTTTGAAAGAGTCTTTCTCATAAGACTATTTCTGGTCTTTACAACGCTACAGGATCTTCCACGTTACTTGAGTATGCGAATCAAAGAAACAGCAAGAAAACAGACCATAACACAAAGAATCCTGCATGTTTTGCAACGAAAAGTAGCTCTAGATGTTCTCTATAGTTTTGGGACCAATATTTACAATGTCTTACGGAATAAACTCACCTTAAACTGCTATAATTCGTCCAAATAATCTCAGTACTGCAGATCGCTCGTCACCCGATCTCTGGTTGTTGTCGTCTGGCTCGTTGCCGCGCAGCCAACAACAGACTATACCATTAGAGAATAGGTAAGTCGACAAATTTTAAACTCCTACAAATGGTTCAAAACAAATAATAATACGACAAATATAGGTCTTAAATACATACAACTACATTTAAGCTTTAAAATGATATATTTGATGATATATTATAAATTAAAATATCTAAAAACATATAAGCTGTTTATACTCATCCTTTTGATGAAATGAGCTGTTCTTCATTCAATTCTCGTGTAGTAATCTCGCGAGATTCCATAAGGCTATCGGCGCTATCGGCGCTGGCGGTACAACAGCGGCCTCGTGCGAATAATGGCTACATTGCAGTTTAAAATGCGATAAATCGTTGTAACATCGGGTGAGATTCTTTTTACTGCGTGACGAACACGTGTGCTTACAACAGGAGGCAAAACATCTCCAGAACAGCTGTTCGTTTTCTGGTTTTGCAGTCATAAAGTTGCGTATTTTAATGGAACAGCCTTAATACAGGAATGAGACCTTAATAATAGAAATGAAAAAATATTCATAAAAAATCAACAATTGGTGCTAGGGTCGAAATTTCAAAACGATGTTTACCCAGGATCTAATCTACAATTTGTCAACGAAAGTTGCGTTACGTGACTAGATCAGTTGCCATGGTAACGGGCTATACAACCTTTTGTGGGGTTGATTTACGTGTTCTTTTTATCATACCAGTTTTACATGTGGATTAACAGTCATCCTAGGTTACGAAAAGGTCGATTTTTTAGCAAGATATGCACACATAAAACATCTATCTTGATTGTACAAGGTGTGTATGAAGCATGTACCGACAAGCACACACGCGCGGATTGTATGAAAAAACACTATAAATCCATTTTCACGGACAACACATTTAAGCGTAGATGGAAGAAATTAGCCTTTGTAGTTAACAACCGGTTTAACAAACTCCCCGAAATTCTCAAGTTTATCTGCAGGTGTCTATAAGACTATAAGTCTCTCTCTGTTTGTCTGCAGTAACTTATCTATAAACAGTAAGTTGTACCGATATTGGTGTAATTTTAATGATCATATTCTTTAACTTGTAAATCGTTGAAAGAACATCGTAACATATTACGATGAATTTGGATCATCAACAAGTATGATTGATACCAGTGTATGATTAACAAAAAAGACAAGTATGTTATATATGCGATTATTGATTTTACGCACAGAAACTTTTACAAACAGTATTTCTAATGGTCACGCTTGTCGGAAAATCAAAGCCATTAACAACAAACATTTTAACTGGTCTAAAGAGTACTCTAAGTGGTTCGGGTGGCACATTGTACAATATAAAGAGGTTACAAATCAAAGCGTTGTTTTATGCACCGGCTGCAACTCGAGCGCGTCGACCTAGTAACGCAATACAATCGGCCGTAATCGATCGCCGAGTAAAAACAAAACTTGACACGACAAAACTATAGAGGAAGACAGGAAAGAAGAATAGCGGCGCTGACCTGTTTTATGCGCGAAAACACGAGGCGGAACGAAGAGGATAGTAACGGTACTGTAAACATACGGACGTACCGCTGGAGTGGCGCTCCGCTCTAGAACACCGTTCGAACAGAACGTTTGTCTGCAGTAAATATAGAACGCATAGAACGTCCTCTAAGCTGTTCTAGAACGGTGTTTTCTGTACCATTGTTTCTTGCGGTAACGACGGAAAGCGCAGTGGCCTAGGCGGGAGCGTCCCCAACAACATGCCGCTCCCAAAGGTGTACGTGGATTACCTGAGAGAGTGAGTACAGCATATTTCGTTTTGTTTGTCGTCTACGTCGTTAGCGTTTAACTTAACTGTAGCTTCAAATGTAGGCTGTATACATGGTGTAAGATATAAACAGTTTATGTATGCTTTAGATCTTGAACGAGTGCCGCCGTAATCGTTGTATTTGTGGATTGTTTTAAGTAAACATATATGAATGCTTTGAAATCTCTAAACCGTTTTTAAACACAGTCACTTGGTCACGGGTCAAACTATGGGTCGGTGCTAGCAACCATGGGTTAAAAAAACGTTTAAAAAGCATGTATGCATACGAACACACATTCACAATTGTACACATTGTACGGTTCTGTACGTTATCAGTTAGACAACAACAACATTCATTCACTTTAGCTACTGGTATCCCATAAACAAACAAACAAAGAAGAGCATATAACGCTTCTTCTTTTACAAGATAACAGATGTAGCCGATGTAGATAAATTTAGATATCAACAACAGGGGACTGGACACAGATATACTAGAGACTACCAAACAACTTGAGCCTTGTAATGTTATTCCTTTTGCAAGCCTTGTGTTGAACAAGTATAGTGTACATCAAATAAAAAACTTGCAGTCTAAACTGGACGTCCGTTTAGAAACTCTATGACAGTATTTTGTAGTGTTACGAAATAAATAGAAAGACTGTACTATATGTAGCCATGGAAAGTGGTTTACAGCATTGTGGTTGGTTGAGTAGGCATGTAACAAGTCGATGGCGTTTTGTGGAATCTTGACGTGTTGTTACAGGCCGGAGAAGTCCAAACGGCCACGGAAGGAAGGCAGTACGCACCTCCCCAAGATCCCTGTCGTCAAACTGCGCAAGCCTCCAATCAGTACCCGGAAGGGCATCATCGACTGGGCTGACGTCGCCACTCTCAGGTTAGTGCAACAAACGGAACGCCATGTTTTGTATCGATCAAGACTGTTTAATTTACAGGGTCAGCAGAGGCCATCTCTTCAGCTCCATGCCCCCGAGGATAATCTTCAAGCAGACCATGGCTCCACGGAGCGCCGAAAATCGTATATGCTAGCCAGAGAAGCTCCAGTCAGCCAGAGAAGCTCCAGTCCGCCCCGTAGGTGCTTCTCTGGCTAGCATATACGATTTTCGACGCACCGCTTGGAGATTACCCGAGGAAACTTAGCCCCACTGATCATGGGGAGCCGACATTCCTCGGGCCATGCATGTTGGTCCTAGAGTCGAGGAACTGACCTCTGTAGGTAGTACTGGCAACAGTCTAGATTCCAGACTGGGGTGGAGATTATATATATATTAAAGAGGCATAGAAAATGATAAAAGTAGCCCACCCTCCACATTTTAGCCAAATACCACCATAGGATACTAGTAATGTGATAGTTTGATCATTTTTTTTACATATTTTAAAAGTACTAAGTCTAAACAAGACCAATTGCCTCGTCCCCAGAGTAAATAGATTACGTCATATATAAATCTATTCTTTTATTGTTTCAGCAACAATCTAATACCAATTTGCAACGATTATTTACATGATCATAAACTTGTCCTGTTGAGTTATCATTGCCCGGTTCTACCGTGACAGGAAAGAGCTTAAGGACACAGTGTACCATGATGACCAGCAGAAGCGCTACCGCTCCGACTACATCCGAACCTCCCAGGACTTTTACCGAATGCAGATGGACAAGCTTCGGAAAGGCAACCCGAAGATTCTCGATAACATGAAGGTTGGTGAAATATTTGGGTGTTTTGTTGTTTGTTTTGTTTTTCAGAACAAGTTTCGCGACGGGTACGGTTTTTGATGTTATTGCCTTGATAGTAAACTTGGAAATAAAAGCATCTTGGAGCTAGTAAACTTAACGCGCGGCTGTGAAGTGGTGTCGTAAGCCTACTTTGAGAATGACGTACAACAGGACATTATATGAAAGCTTCGCACCACACCAGACGCATAAGAAGCTGTCGTGACGACAGGCGGCGGTCGTATTAGTAACGGTCGTACGACAGCTATCGTACAACCGTTTTTGTGAATTGGTGTCGTACGTCTACTTTGAGAATGACGTATGACAGGACATATATGAAAGCGTCGTACGACATCAGACGCATAAAAAGCTGTCGTGACGACAGGCGGCGGTCGTATTAGTAACGGCCGTACGACAGCTATCATACAACCGTTTTCGCTAATATGTATCGAAACTGTTTTAGCTTACAGTGGCGGCTTTTTGTGTGTAGAGACTTAAAGAAGGCAAATCATGCGTTCTCTCGGCCCAGCAAAAACTATATATACATTCAGGCTACATTGTATCTGACCCTTACCTCTTCCCTCATGACCTCAATAAAAAGCGGCCTGCGTGCCAATTTGAGCTTATCATGAAAAAATAAAGGTTTAAACAAACAAACAAAACAAACAAACAAAGGCTTTACGAAGATATTACAATGACATACGAAACAACGCTAAAACAGAATACAAAAGGAAGGTTAGCGTTACTGATCCAAAATGGTCTAAATTAAGAAAACACAATGAAGAAATTGTTTGAAGGTGTCCAACCTTTGCGGTTCACATACATAAAACGTTTATTTTTGTTGCCATTCGGGACTGTATGGCATTGTTAGTTTTGAGAAGGCTACCCAAACAACGATCAGAAAATGAGCCATTGCAACAGTTGCTGAAGGTCAAACAAGGTTAAACAAATCTTTTGACAGTAATCACATATCACTGGCTGAAAACTGCTACCGTTATCCTTGCACAGGGGTTAAGTGATGCACAGAGACGAAGGGTTTTGGTGAAAAAGATATATAAGATATTTATAAACAGGCTAATTTATGTAGAATTACGTCATTTGTCTTTTAAGCCGATTCCCAGTTTTAACTGCGCATGCACAGAGAGATACAATGTGGGTAATATATCAAAATGAAGGCCCCTGAGATATAAACAAAGCACGGACATGTATTAAGCATGGAAATCAGTTACAATGTTAACTGAATTAAGGGACCACCCTAAAGATTAATAGATAAATAAATGGTCTAGACAATAACTGTTAACAAGTTAGGGGCCTTCACCTTAAACAACTTACCCACAATGCATCTCGCTGCTCATGCGCAGTCTTTACCATGAACCGGCTTACTGCATCGGTGTCAATATTTTTCAAAATTTTGTCATTCTAGGTGTGTTGCAACGTGTACCTGGGAACGAGCACGGGGTCCAGGAAGGCCATCAGAGACCTGGTCAAGGTGCTCCGGCCAGAAACAAGTGACCAGACACCGGTCACACAAGAACCCCTAACACAGCCTCCTGCTTCTGCTCCTGAGGAAGAACGGGAAACGAAGCAAGGAGAAACTGAAGATGAAAAACAACCTGACCCGGAACCGGAAAAACAACCTGACCCGGAACCAGAAACGACGGCCGATGACACGAAAGAAGAAGAAGAATGATTGGAATCTAGAATTCCAATTTTGTATGATATGAATTTCGTGGCCTTTGTAAGCACTAATACAAGAGGTTCAATTACATGTAGACGCGTAGTTGTAGAAAATGTCTGGCTGGCAAGAGCCGTTGTAAAACTATGAAATGAAACTACATTGTATATATGCCACAGAAGTGTCGACGTACCAATGAATGCTCCATCAGTAGTCAGATATCCTTGATCCAACAGGTTGTACCATTGTTATGCCGTGAAGCTGTAGTTAGCCACAGAACCGCTAGGCGTCATTCCTAAGTTGTTGCTGTACATGTGTATTCACGTTGTGTGTGTTTGTATTCTATCAGCAATACTTATAATTTCATCGTCAAAAGGCTGGTTTCGAGGGCTGTAAATAAAGCTGTTGTGTACTCTTTGGCCACCTGGCGGCGAGACTACATTCTGCAGCTGAATACATGTATAAGCTTGCAAGGGTTACAAATAAAGCTTGATGCATCTGCGGGCTTCCTAGCGGCTTTCTCTGGTGCTGCAGCAAAACTTCAAGTCTTCTGGTCTCGATCTGTACAGTGCTATGATATTGATTCTTGAGTGGCAGAAAGCTTTTGGGACCAAGAAGAAGGGATATCGGTCTGGGCACCCTAGCAGCTTGTTTAGGAACTACAGTGACGTTTTTGTCAGAAACGTATTGCAAAGACGCCCCTTGGTGGAAATCCTGTGCATGGTAAGTAGGGTGCTCAGCTGGCTGGATACTTCACTGAAGGTCAAGTTGCTCAGAAGGAAAGATAAAAAGCTGTCAGACAACGCGGTAAAACCCAGGTTCGTAAACTTAAAGTCAAAGTTTATCATAGCATAAACTGTAAACCAAGATATGATTGGTTTGCCATATACATGTATATTCAATTCAATAACATATAGCAACATCAAAAACATACACTTTCAAAAAAATATATTTCAAGGAGGTATGAGACTTTAAAATCCTGTTACAAATATATCGATTTCAACAGTGATTTGTGTTGTTGACACAGGTCATTTCATTGGTCGACAGTGGTCACGTGACAGAATACACCGGTACATGGATTTAGATAAGTAATAGCTTGTTGAATGCACTCAATATTATGACAACTCAGCTCATTTCGGACTGCACTCAATATTATGGACAGGTGACGTACACTAATACTCACCAATACAGATATTCCGTCCATAAGCGGAAAATAAATTATTACTACAGTTGTATCTAAAATCCTCAATATATATATAGGTATTCAAAATCTCTTGTTATTTACATTTCCATTTAAATCAACTGTCCATTAAAATCCATACAATGAATTATGGAAAATACAGCAAATTCCGATAAACTTTGGACGAATAAAATACGTCAACTTTGATACATGTACAGTTGAACATACAGACGATCACCAGTGTACAATCATTTATCATGTAAATTTAAACATTGAAAAGAATACTCCGGTTATTCTACATACATGTATCACGAACTGAATAACAACAAGCTAAGTTGTACAGCTGTCAAACAGTAAAAAAAGGAAAAGTCCCTTTACAAATAGTCGTCAACATGCAAGAACAAAAGAACAAAACACCGTTTAATTTCTTCATTAAAGCAGCTAAATGATTTGCACATTTCACGTGTTTGATTGCACAGTAACGTTTGTCATTTCGGATGGTGACGTAAAGCCGGCGGCCCCGTGTATGAGGGAGCTTCAGGCATTAGCCTCAAGCGTCAAACCTCTGCACGTAAAAGAACCCAACACACTTATCGAGAAGAGTAGGGGTGACCCGGTGCGCTTGGCCAAAAACGCGAGCCGTAGCGAAGCTGCATTGCACTTCCACTAGCTACTTGAAAAAGCATCATGCTTCACCTCAATTGAGGATGCCTTGAAACGAAAAAAAAAAACGTCAAAGTTCGGACACTTCCATTGTGTCTCCCGTCATGACTGGATTATCTATACCAGTAGGCTTTTGGTCTTTCACCCATTTGATCCAGGTGCGCATTTCTGGGGTAAAATACGGGTTATCAGTCCCCAGTTTCGGGTTAAGATTTGGAAGAGACGACGTGCGTTTAACATTGTTCATTTGTAGCGATTTATTCGCCATTTTAGATGGACTGAGCGAATGTGTGGATAGATTATTTGAGAGGTGGCCGTTTGAAAATTTCTTTGTCTGATTTTTCTCGTCTGCGATTTTGGTCTCGTTCGGTTTGGGCCCGCAGTCGGGTAGAATGGTCAGTAGAGCGGGGAGGATGACCAGTCCGTGCGCCGCGCCAAACGCCATAACCAGGAAAATGGTCTTAAAGAACGCTTTGAAAAGATAGGCAGGGAAGAAGGCAAGAACTACCATGCCAAGGATGGTAGAGAGAGAGGACTGAAGGATGGGCATACCGACTGCGCGAAACGCTTCAGCAAGCTTGTCCGCGGGAGCCGTAGCTTGTGCACTGACGTAAGCGTAGGTGATGTGGGCTGAGAAATCCACGGAAAACCCGATGCATATAATTATTGACGTCATTGAGACGATGTCAAGTTGGACCCCCCACAGCGCCATGTATCCCACAAGCCCCACGTCGATTGACACGAGAGCAAAGGTGACAAAGATAGTAGCGACACAGTGCGGAATGAAGAGGAACGACACCACAAACATGGCGGCTGCGGCTATACCTACAGTTTGAAGCGTACTCGGAAGAATTGACACAACCTGCTCTGCGAAAATAAACTCGGTGGCGAAAGCCACCATTTTGACTGGCCCCTTCTCTGCGATCCTACGAGCTTCTATCATCATGTCTTTCTCTCGCTCTTTGGTCTTGACGTCGTCCGGTATCACAAAGAACCGGGATGCCGTGATATTGGTATAGAAGTCTGAGAACTTTATGGAATTGACTTGATACTGACGTCCAAATTGTGGTAAAAACTGGTCAACTAGAATTTGCATAAAAGCCGTTTTGTTTGTGGCTGCATCAGAGTTGCCCGTCTGATTCAGAAAGAGAAGATAGTCCCGCAACCAGACCTCTGCGGTCTCCGATGTGTCGTAGAAATACTGGCTCTGGTCGAAAGCTTTTAGTTTGTCCAAAACAGCCTGTTGCACGTCTACTCTCCAATACTCCAGCGGCTCGGTCATAACTATGTCTATTTTAGGACCATACTCTTTAAAATATGCCTCTTCTGGATCGTGGAAAGCTACGACATAAGAGTCGTCCGCTGCGAGGTTTTGAAATCTAAGGCCAATATCTACTTGTAAACACCCCCAGATGGCCACTCCCAAATAGCCTGCGTACAATATAAAGAGAACAGCTTTTGATGGTGTTTTAACTATCAAAGGCGCTAGGTACTTGTACAGAAATGTGGTCAGTAAAGGGTCCTTGTTGACCACAGGGTCGTTTGGGTTGTCCTCTCTGGATACGCCACTTGCGCAGCAGAGTCGGTAGGCGGCGCTCTTGTCGCGTGCCTGTGATTTGGGGAGGACTGGACAGCAGGTGAAGCAGTGGCGGTTGGCTCGCTCCCGCCGGCCGGCTAGCGACATGATGGCAGCGAAAAAGGTGATCTGGAGATTCAAACGATACAATATTAGAGGTCACATTCAGTTTTTTAAATCTTCAGCTAATCTGATTTGCCGGCGGTTAAAATTAGCCCAGGTCCCGGCGGGGGCCCTGCCGATGTTTGAAGAAATCCTACAAGTACGAGTCTTCTACCAACTCACCTGATACAGGTAATCAAAGGCGACTCCAATGGCAGCGTATTTACTTTGATTTGGCGGCGGTTAAAATCAGCCCGGGTCCCGGCGGGGGCCCTGCCGACGTTAGAAGAAATCCTACAAGTACGTGTCTTCTACAAACTCACCTGATACAGATAATCAAAGGCGACTCCAATGGCGGCGTATTTGCAGAAGATGCGCACGGACGGGAAGACGCTGATGACGCCGACGGCGAACGCCACGCAGTCGGTGATTGACGTGATGGTGATGGAGGCCGCCGCGTCAGACATGGCGCGCCCCATGCGTTCCTGCACCGGAAGTCGTACGTCACACTTCCGCCAGGCGGCGATCATGACGAACATGTCGTCCACTCCCACTCCTAGGGAAGGTAAAAAGGCGAATGATTAAAAACTCGCCCCGCATGAGACGGCACATAAACATTTACGAAATCTTCAACACGCTCCAGGGGCTCGGGATCACCATAACCGACTGGAAGGTCTATGCCGAGAGCAGACCAGCCTGGCATGTCTGCAGCCGCCATGCATCAGACACTGATGCCTGCGAACGATTGGTTGATTGACATCATGTCAGTCATTCTGGTCGAAATAAGATGTCTCATTTCCAAACCAATGCCCAAACGCGTACGGGTACTCACATGCTTGACATGACACCTTCGTCTATGTAGCCATGATTACTCTCCAAGCGCAGAGGTCGGTGGGGGAAGATTGTGACCTTTTTATCATATGCCTCGTTTTAGCCGCTATCCCCCACTGTCAGTCACAATCGTCCCCCACCGACCTCTGCTTGGAGAGTAGCCATGATAGTCCATTGTAACTACGGGACAAATCTCAATTGGTTCAATGACAGGCTTAGTGTTTTTCTTCTTCTTTTGCTGGATCAGATGTGCTTCGCCAAAGATGGAAGTTTGAACATGGGGCTTATAGAAACCTACGGAAAACTGGGAAGCAGTAATGTGTATTACCAAGTAGATACATGTAAACCTCAGTTGGCAAACATAAGGCGTTTGTATGCTTCACTTACCTATCAGGAGGAATGGAACCACGGCGACCAGTGTTGAGAATTGTTCTCCCGTCAGAAGAACCAGTCCGAAGGAGGAGACGATAGCGAGAATGGCCGACAGCACGCCCATCAATGCTAACCACGGCTTGGTCAGAACCCAGTCCAACATCATACACGAAAACACAGAGAACAGGACCAACAATCCCACCGCTGCCGCCAGGTACGGAATCACCCTAGTCGGCAGGTCTAGCAGTTCGTCGTTCAAAGATCTGTACGTGTTGTAGTTCACCGTTATGTTCTCAGACTCGAACTCTGAACAGACTTGGAGAAACGTGTCCGTCCACGAGTTCCAAGACTCTGTTAATATGTAGACGAACTGTAGGGCTCTACTGGATAAAACTGTTCTTCCATCCGTTCCAAGCTCTAGTCCCCCGAGCTCGTTCCCAAGGTAAAGTCCGAGGCTATAGTTTAAGCCGTTTGGGTTGTAGTAAGGGAAGGTGAGGTTCATCTTCGTGAGGTTCGTTCCAGAGCCAGTGTCTATCATCAGCTGGAGAACGTTACTAACAACACACGAACCGTCGCCGGCGCGGATACAGAGATCGTCGAACGACCTGGACGTTGTGTTTGAAGTCCGTAAGACGTTGTGAAATCTTAAGACTTCTGCGAAGACGTCGTCTCGAAAGAGGACGTCTCCACCGTCGGCGGCTTGAATGATGACCCGCGCCGTCGACCCCCAGGCCACGTTGTCGGTGGGGAAGAACTCAACTACCTCTAAAGCGTCGCGGTCTAAGATGGCTTGGTTGTTTTCCGGAGTGAAGAGGTATTCTAAGTCGTCGCTGATGGCCAGTTTTCTGATCCCGAAGTAGCCGAGGAGGCCTGAAGCGACGAGCGGGAGCAGAATGAAGGGAGCCGGGAGGAAGGCAACCGCCCTGCCGACATGGTAGAACATGCGACGTAACTTGTCGTCGATCCACCTCGCTATCATGATGTAATGTTTTGTTGTTCGGATGCGGTGTGTCAGTGGTTAATGAAACGGCCAAGATGTCATGGATCAAACTGGTAGGAGTCAACGCGGCATCCAAACCGAAATCTTTTCAGTCCTACAAAACAAAAGATCACAAACAATCGTAAGAGATTAAAAAATAATATAAACAGTCAATTTATCGTGTACGAAGTGACGCTAACAGTTGAACTATATGGATAACTCGCGTGTTATTCTGAAGGTAGATTATACCAGCTATACAATAATGCAGCCTGATACAGATAGCCAGTATATGATATTGTTGTAGTCCAAAAGAAGCAAAAAAGCCTTTTTTTGTATCAATACCATTAGATGCAAGAGTTGTGTTTACTTTAGTTACGTATATCATAAGCTAACGCCTGGAAACATGTCAAAGTTGCTGAATTACCAAGGAAGTCAAGTTCTTTGCAAACTTCGTTAAAAGCAATGTCAAAGATGACCATTATAATGAATGAATTATAGCTACCAGTACAGTCGGTGTTTCATTGTTGAAGCACCATGGGGTTATGATGTCGTTAGTGGATAATGGATGTCATTGGCCCCTTTTAAATCTGAGCGTGCCAATCACGTGGGACCATGGCAGTGACGTAGGTCATGAAGGAAAGTGGTTGATGTCAGTGACCTCTGTATAACTTTTGTGATTATAAGTTTATTGTAAATAAGGCTAATTGCAGATAACATAGATAAAAGAACAGGGTACAAAATAGGTATTAAAGCGGCAAAAATAGATTACAAAAACGCAATTGTCTATAACTAGTGAGGGGTTTGATTTCTCTTTTGTAAGCAATGGAAGACGTAATGTCCCACCTTTTCTATAATTTGTGGGGTTTTGGTAGTTAAAAGAAGAATAGTCTTTTCTTTGTCAGCTTAGAGAAATCCTGATACATTTTACTGGTCTGAATAGCAGCAACATTGTATAGGAAATTCAGTATGATTTCCCGTTCCTGTTTCAATACACATTCGGCTGTTTCCTGGTTGGGGAAAGGATTGGTAACCCCTTTTTATACCCCATCAAATGCTTGATAACTTATTGCCCTGAGTTAGCCTCCGATGCAGACTCAACCCGGCTGTTTTCTTTTTCAAGTTATTGTATTTATACTATTATATTTTTTTCTTATTCCCGGCCAGCAATAAGAAAAAAATATAATAGTATAAAAACAATAACTTGAAAAAGAAAACAGCCGGATTGAGTCTGCATCGGAGGCTAGCCCTGAGTGCTATTAGCCACGAAACAGACTAAAACATCGCGTGTTCGATTATAGGAACTGAAATATACGGTTATGCATCAGTAAGCGTGTTGGATTTTATCGTTGGATCTATCTGGCGTGAGAATTTACATAGTTACCATTGCTCGAAGTGTTCCAAAATCATCATATCAAAGACGCGTTTGCTGTTGAAGCATCTTTTTTATTTATTTATTTTCTATTTTATTCACATTCATTTATTGCGCATTAGACAAGAAGCATATATGCTTATGAGGGTCTTCTGTTCATAAAATACAGATGACGGTCAAAAATAACAAAATGAACTAATAATTACAACGTAACAAATAACTCAGGTTAACAGCAAATAACAAGACAAACTACTAGTATGTCATCATAACATAAAAATAACAGTAATACAGCGAAAGGAATTAATAATTATAAAGGTTACATATTAGTCTAATTAACAGCAATAACAAAACGAACTGAATCAAGATTATGAAGTATTTTCTTGTCTAATGTTGAAAATATGCTATAGAATATCCCACAAAGGTTGACAAAGAATAATAATTATCGGCAATCAATCGTACCAGACGCTAACAAGGCCTTTATAAATCATTCTTTGTGTTGGAGTCATTTCTTTGTTATTTGTCTTGTCAAACTCACATATATCTCGGCACAACTGTATCTGTACGTGTGAATCCCTTGAAAATCGACCTATTTATGTATCTATGAAAATAGTAGACGATCTTGTTTATGTCAATCCTATTGCAAAAATCTGATCATGAGGAAAAAAAAAACATCTTTTGAATATGACAAAAATCGTCAATTTTATATACCCTTATTTGAAAACCAAGACCACTTTCAATTCCATACTTAAAGCTCGTTTCTCGATCGGTAAAAGAGTGAACTTATTATAAGTTGCTAGAGTGTTGAACTCCTGTGTTGTTGAATCTTTGCCAATAGAACCGTTCTTTAAAGGAAAGCTACACAAAAAATTGAAAATCCTTCTATGCTATGCTTAATATATTCCAAAGTCAAAATCTTACTTCAAGTTGTTTCACATAAGTCCGTCATAGTTCTGGGATTTTGCACAGTTTGCAACTTATGCCGTGCTGACGCCTTCTCACCTGATAATTGAATTACATGACGTCAGTGTTTCAAATTTTTCACCTGATGATTGTATTATATGACGTCAGTGTTCTAAAATTCAATCATCATGTGAAAAATTTGAAACACTGACGTCATATAATTCAATTATCAGGTGAGAAGGCGTCAGCACGGCATTAGGTGCAAACTGTGGAAAATCCCAGAACTATGACGGACTTATGTGAAACAACTTGAAGTAAGAATTTGGCTTTGGAACATATTAAGCATAGTATAGAAGGATTTTCAATTTTTTGTGTAGCTTTCCTTTAAGTCATGCGTCCACAGAAGCGAATTGATACAAAACACATTTGGTAAATTGTCTACCACCATTCGTCCTGGGCACAAATCTAATTCTAGTCACGGAACACGAATGTTTCAAACAAGCTTTCGTCCCCCAGGTAGACGATTGGCGGGGGCGATTGTTCTTCATTAAGTCAGAAAAGTGCTTCAAGCGTCAATGAAATGGATGTCTCGTGTTAAGGTCCACCCCGGTGTAAGTGGGTCAAATAAATCTGTCTGGATATGCAGCCCATACTGTTCAGTACAAATTTGATGTGTTACGCCATGAGGTGGTTTACTGGGTATCATACGGTAATACAAACAAATGAAATACTGGACTACAATCATAGTGTATCCTTAGGAGTCGTATATGGAGCATATAGAAAAATACTCTTGTTCGATAAACGATTTTATGTCCAACAGAATCACATGACACAAGGAAGCGTACCTTAAAACTGCGAAAGACGTACCATGAAAGTGTTTACATAGAGTAGTCTTCTTTCCGTGCTCTATCACTTGCGGCTTAGCCCCCCCTCCCTTTTTCGTTTTTTTTTCTTCACCTGCCAAGAACAATGCCAGTACAAGTGTCTACCTATTCAAACTATGGTTTGGTTCACTAGCTAGTTAGAGCTACGCCATCGTGAATTTAAGTGTTATTCAACACAACACACGAAACACTTACGTGTGGCACTGGTTAATACAGAATATCTTATGTCAAAAGAATCCTTAAAACTACCTTAAATGTTCTTATATGTTTACGTACTGAATGACAAGTTTTTCGACATCCAAGACGTTGAACGAGGAAGTCATGAACTGAGACAGACCCATACATAAGTACCGGTACGGCCTGGTACAACCACATGACTGCATCGAGTACAAAGTGTTTGCCTAAGGCTATTGACGCGAGTACATAGTGACAAAGGCATGTAGTAAACTAGTCTCTACCAGACTAACTACGCCGGCTATAGGGAGGATATTTGCCAGGGTTTCATTTGCAGGCTCCTACTCGGGCGAAACGTGATCTTCACAGTAGACTGACTCTACTGGCTAATTATTCATTTTTCTGACGAATTCTACCATTCATACGCCTGTAGGAGGGCCTGGTGGAGGCTAGTAGTAAACTCCCTTCTGCTAACAATATTAGAAGATCGGGGTCGGACTCCCGCGTACGGTGATGCGCTAACACATATGGAATGACGTAAACTGATGGCGAAGGACGGAAGGGCGTTCAATACCTTCGTCACTTTTTGGATATTGTGTTGACCTTCAGGAGTTAACATAATTTTTCAGATACCACAAGTAGAATATCTTCATATAGACCCGGTATGATTTGTATTTTGTTTCATTCACATGTACGACCTCATCTTTCCAAACATGAATAGTTTTACCTATCTAGCGTTACTGTACTTAGTACAACCCCCCAAAAATAGCACGGAGGTCACTATGGCTAATATACACATTTTAGTTCAGTTCCTGAATATGCGAGTAACGTTAAAATGTTATCCCACAGCGTTAAGCAAACATTGGGTAAAAGGTCATTAAGGTTTACCTTAATTCTTTTCCGCAGCCCTGTGCTATCTTCTAAGAGTCTTCATAGTGAGTTCCCGCCTTAAGGAGTGATATTTCTCCCTGTTTTATAAGATGTCGGCTCGGCTGAAAGTCGACCGCGGCTCTGTGCGCTGTTCCTTACCTCAGTGACTCACCTGTATATTGTTGTTAGGCAGGTGTGTCGGGGTCAAATTGACAAGGATTATGGGTAGCAGCATATTCCACTCCAATTCGGGGGTGATTCTGCTTTACAATATTCAACATTTTCATAAACACAATAAAACCTTAAACATTCATTTTATGTTAAGTTGCTATCGAAGGTATGCAGTTTTTCTTTAAAAAGTTATCAATATATTGATGCTTGAAGAATATCAATGTTCCGTCCCTCGGATAAAGTGGGATGTTCCAATTTCAAGATGGCCGACCAAGAGCAAAAAGAAAGGTGTGCGTTCTTCTTGAAAAGAAAACAGCGCTTTTGCAAGCTTGTTCCTGGCCCGGGGAAGAAGTTTTGTGGTGAGCACGCCAACTTTGCACCAGAAGACGAGGTAAAAGTGGTGATTTTATATTTTCCCCCGACAATACTGTGTTTCGAATGTACTTTGTAAAAACTCGTGGCATGGGGAGGGGGGCATGTCAAAATTATGAGGTCGAGTTGTTTACCTGTTTTGTTTCCTAAATTAAATGTGGATGTGTTTTCTTTCTGCCTGCTAGACTGGTGGAGGGCGAAAACGTGTCAACTGTCCCCTGGATCCAAATCAGTAAGTATCTGAAACGGGAACAGATTCAGTACATTGTCCGACTAGAATTATGAATAACATATGTCAAAATTTCGTTCTCTTTAATAATGATAACAGTTACCTCTTAAACAATACAATTTCTTCCCTTTCTTCCAGTACCTGTTATGAAGACCAGCTGAAGAAGCATCTGAAGAAATGCAACTCCAGACAAGGACCTTCCCCGGTAATTCCTTCAGCTTCTTAACCATCAATAATTGAATAAACATATGCTCGTGTACATGTGTTGGATTAAAATCTCCAAACAGAATGTTATGAGTTCGCTGTGAATCGTGGCAAGAAATTAGATTTAAAAAGTTTGGAAAAACATGTTTGATTTCAATGTGGAAGATAGCCCAATGATTATTGTGTTCTAATTTTGCACCTGTATTTTACAGTTGTATCTCCAGAAAGGTGTGAACTCTGGTCTCACCTGTGGACAGAACAAAGAAGAGGATGTAAAGGTGGGAACATCATAATGATAAGGACCACTATAAGTATTATCCTTTTTATGTTGTGCCTGGGCTTGATACGGTTGTTCCCGACCGTGTGATAACTATCAATGTCACATGAGGTTCTAGAGTTGTATCACACGGGCTTCCATAGAATATTTTGACTGCATTTCGAGTGCGCCGGTTGCGCTGCCATTGAAAATTCGAATACCGGATTAGGTGGTGGGAATCAATGTTGTTACAGTTTTGTGTTTGAGGACACAAAACTCCCTCAACTTTCGGCGCATTGCGCATTGAGATGTGTGTTTTCTCGGGTGTGTATGACAGAAATAAAATACAACACAGTGTATTCCGCATCACCCTCGGTCCCAGCCCTCCCGCGGGTCGGGCTGGTACCTCGGGTGATACGAAATATCCGTGTTGTATTTTATATTTATCACATTGTTACTGAATAGAATTTGCATCTGGTCAGACATATTCCACAATTCTAGAAAAAGTGATGAAGCCAGTGAGATGCACAGAATATGTAATTCATGTACTAGTAAGGCAAAGGACAATTGAATTAAGATAGAGTCTTGGCCATAGATATACATGTGTACTAGTAGTGTGCTTTTTCAAATTCCTAGTACCTACATGGTATTTTAACTATTTACTGTATTGTTACTGTGAGGTGATATGTCTCTAACAACTCCTTTGTCATTTGTATTAACATGTTTTATTGTTGTTTCAGATTAGTCATCATTCCATGAGCACAGAAGAGCTGATGTCATTTGTAGAAAGAGTACATAAAGCATACAAAGGTAACTGTCAAACCTGTTTTTATTTTCAAACATATTAGCAAACTGAAAAGAGTATACATAGATCTACATAGTACCTCCTTCTTCCCAAGTAAAGACAAACTTGACAAAAGATTAGTTTGGGTTGTTTTATTGCCTGGTCCAATAGATATCCTCTAAGTTCTCTAAATATAACACCTGTATTGTGCTAAAAGTTAAATGTGTTCACTAAAAACTGAGCACAAGAAATGTTTCACTACTTTTACAGCGAGTGTTTCCAACATACCTGAAGCCGTGCTTTCTCATCAGGGAATGAAAGCTATGCTTGAGGACCCAGACAATGGAGCATCAGCACTCAAACATCTTAAACAACAGGTATGTCTACCTGTACTCATCTTCAGTCAAAGTGGTTCAAGTAATACATTTATGAGTCTTGAGACACTTATAAGAGTTTTCCAGTTGCCAGTATTAGATATCAGTCTGCTATTAGGCCACACCATTTTAATTTCTCGGTTAAAGGAATTTAAAAAAAATGCTAGATTGGAAAATCAACATGAAAACAGAAACTCAGAGGAGAGTTTGTACTTTGGTGCACACAGTTTCAGGGTGTGAACAGGGTCAGGTGCAAGTTTTCACCCCAGCCTTCTGTTTTTCATGATTTTTTTTGTGCTCAAATTAAAAAAAATCTGTTAAGCAAGAAATTAGATTGGTGTGGCCTTGCAGTACAGTTTAACATCACAGAAACTATTCATTGTGTAAAGGTTTACGGAAAATACATGGTGTGTTATGCCGAACGGCATTTATACAGGCTGTACAGATACAGGTACACTTCCAACTCATACGAGAACTCATTAAATATACTGACATTACTGTACATGTATGTTTTATTTCATTTTATTTTATTTTATTTACAGGCTTCCCTTATTGGTCACCTAGATCACCTAGATCTTTTAAAGTCTGATGTCTGTTTTATAGAGTTTGGAGCAGGGAGAGGTGAGAAGTTTTACTGTTAATCTTGAAATGTTCACAGTGGCTTTATTTTCATGTTTTTTTATGGTGACCTCTTACTTGGAAATTGTGACAACTGCAAACTTCAAACACAGCAAAACATCTTTTCTCTTTTACCCCAGAATTAAATCCTCACAAGAATACATGAATTTACAGTATCATGAACCTCTGACTTTATCTGTGGCATCATGTGGCGCAATCGGTAGAGTGTTTCACCCCAAAGAACCAAGAGGTCCCGGGTTCGAAACCCCGATATGCCCCGATGTTGTGCCCTTGGGAAAGGCACTTTACACAACTTTCCTCACTCCACCCAGGTGTTAATGGGTACCTGACTTCGGTTGGGGAAGGTCGTATTGAGGTCACCTGCTGGCGCCGAATGGCAGCCAGACCCTTGCGGCAGTTCCACAAAGTGCAAGTTTGGAGCAATTATGTATCTGTTCTGTATTATATGATGTAAACCCTGCAGCAATTCAGCACTGGCTGCCATTACACGGGTGATTTGTGACCAATAAATCATTATTATTATTATCTAGTCATCAACAGTTGCTGTTTGTTTTTTTACTTTGCTGTTTGGTTGCAGGAAGACTGTCTCACTATGTCCAGATGTGCCTCCCAGAACAGGCCACCTCCCACTTTATTTTGATTGACAGGGCCAACACCAAGCACAAGGTGAGAAAAACAAGCAAATAAACAACACACATGTAATTTCATAACATCCTTTCTAGCATGTATTGGTTCATTGTTGTATGAGGGTGACTCCACAACAGTGTAGCAAAAGTGTCATTTTTTTGTTGGTAAAATGCTTTGAAGTTAGGCTAGATGTTTCACTTGTCTGACGAATCGCGCTCCTAGTGGCCGGCCGGTCCTGTAACCGCCATCCCCCTGGGGGGTCAGTAACCGCCATCCTCCTAGGGTGGGGGTCAGTAACCTTGTGTAAACACAGGCTAGATGTTTCACAAATTCACCAGCTTTCTCCATCTTACTACTGTATGTCTTTTTTTCCAGTTTGATAAGAACATCCGTCGCGGTGAAAAAGGACCTGATTTTGAGAGACTGAAGGTTGATATAGAGGACCTAAACCTGGGTAAGTAGTGCTCTTATCCTAGTGAGATAATCCAAGTGAGTATAGCCTGGATGCCAGACCACCAATAGATATTATAGAGATTGGAGGTCTGGCATCCAGACACTTGGTACTACTACTAGTGCTGTGTACCGGTACTGTGTACTGGTTCTGTACCGTAAGAATTTATTCGGTACAGGTCCAAAATACCGTATCATGAAGTACTGGTACTGTACCAATATAAATATATGCTTATTTTGTGACTGATCTCCTGACCTCAATAGACATGCAACACCAAACGCGACCAAAGTGATACCTTGGAACAGAGTAACTAATATGCAACAGATCATTCAGGCAGGCCGGGAGTTTTGATAGTAAGACCAAGGGAGTTTGGCGGTAGGAAACCTAGTTATGTTCTTTGAATGAAGATACTGACAAGTTGAAAACAGTTTATGTTTTTGACATTGAAGAAGTTCAGAAAAACACATAATTTTTTAAATTGTTAAGTTACAGGTACAGGTTCCTAAACCTCTGTGCAGGTACCTGTACCTGATGTTACATTTAGGAACGCCGCACTACTTGGTTTACATTATGTTAGTGATATTTTTTTCAGCTATTGTGTACTGTGAAGGCAGAAATGTTTGCGGTGGTTTTATGTTCATGGTTTTTGCGGTGAACTCTTTACCGCGAACCGCAAAAAGCCGTTCCATTGTTTGACTGTAGCGCTACTATTGTTTCAGATGCGAACTCAAAACCCCTACAAACACTCAACTTTCTCCCTACCATGAAATTAGATCCCCACAAACATTTCTGCATGCATTTACAGTATTCTATCAGTAATTGAACTTACAAAAAATAACATGAAAATCTGTTGCTCCTTTCTTTAGTTATTCTCCTTAGAAGATTTTGACAAATTGAAATAGGCCATTGCAGTTCCAGTGACACATACCAGGGGGCCCAAAATCAACCTTGACCTCCTCCCAACACCTACCCACATACCAAATATCATTACAATCCATCTACACGTTCTTCAGTTATGCTGACTTTAAGCATCCGGAGATACACACATACACACACGCAAACACACACGCAAGCACACTCAAAACAATATCCCCATGATAAAGGCTTTTTTCATGGAGATAATTATGTAGAATGTAAGTAGAGCACATCATCTTACATATTTGATATCAATCTGTGTATTGTAATTAGGCTTGGTGCCAAGTATGGCCGAACAGAAGGGACCAGTAGCTGCCATCAGTAAACATCTGTGTGGGGCTGCCACAGGTAATGTCAGCTTCTTATATTACTTCTTTTCTCCCAACCTGTCTTATTTGTTTCTTCCTTTTTTTTATTATTTTGTTATAGACACATTGTGGCATCGTGTGGCGCAATCATTAGGGTGTTTCGCCCAGAACCGAGAGGTCCTGGGTTGGAAATCACTGCTTTGTCCCGCTGTTGTGCCCTTAGGAAAGGCACTTAACGCGACTTTCCTCACTCCACCCAGGTGTGAATGGGTACCTGACTTTGGTTGGGGAAGGTCGTATTGAGGTCACTTGCTGGCGCCGAATGGCAGCCGCCCAGACCCTTGCGACACTTCCACAAAGTGCAAGTGTGGAGCAAATATGTATCTGTTCTGTATTATATGATTGTAAACCCTGCAGCAATGCAGCACTGGCTGCCATTGCACGGGTAATTTCTGACCAATAAACCAATAAACCAACCAAAAAAAATACACTTGGCAATGTATCAGCTATGTTGTGGACATTACATGAATTACAAATATTCATTATCGTTAAACATTCGTCTTGTTCACGGAGTGGCCTAGTCTCGCGAACAAGTGAACTCCGTGAACAAGACGGACAGGAGTCGTCGAAAATTTGGAGGTGCGTATTTTCGCTACCATTTTCTAGTCACTGTTCGAAGAATGTTCTCGTAACTGTCAAGTAAACGTGACTGATGAATTTATTCAACGTTAAACATTCATTATCGTTACCAAAAATAATTGCTGCACATTTTATGTTTTACCTTGAAAATTCATATTCCATTCTTCCTTTCTACAGACCTCACCCTAAGATGTCTTATAGAGACCCTTCACTGTAAAAGTCCAAGAAGCAGTCCCAAAGAAGTTTCCCCTAGTTCTTCTGTAAAAAAAACAGCATCTAGAGAACTCCAAGTGTCAGACAGCACATCTCAGGACAGCAGTGCTAAAGAAGGGCAGTTAGTAGACAGTACAACATCATCAATTGTCACTGGTATACAGGAACAAAGGGAAGACTTGGAGGATGTATTGTCAACATCAAGAACAGATGACAACTCAAGTCCTCCAGCTAAGAGATTAAAGGATGAAGATGCTAAGAATACAAGGTGAAGAGTACAGTCTATTGGTTTTGACTTAGTGCTGCGTACCGGTACTGTACTGTACCGTAAAAATTGATTCGGTACAGGTCCCAAATACTGGATCATGAAGTACCGGTACTGTACCGAAATAGATTTACACCAAGTATGTGCTTATTTTGTGACTGATCTCCTAACCTCATGGCCTCATGCAACACCAATCGTGACCAAAGTGACACCTTAGAACAGCGTTGCTAATATGCAACAGATCATTCAGGCAGATAGCAAGTCCAAGGGAGTTTGGCAGTAGGAAACCTTGTTATTATGTTTTTAAATAAAGATACTGACAAGTTGTAAACAGTTTATTGATGTTTCTATCATTATTGAAGAAGTTCAGAAAAACACATTTTAATTTTTTTAATTGTTCAGGTACAGTGCGGACCTGTACCTAAACCTCTGTACCGGTACCTGATGTTACGTTTAGGTACGCAGCACTATTTTGAATGCATGATGGCGTTGTGGTGAATGTTGTTGGGTTTGAATCCTAGAAGGTCCTATCATGTTTTGGCTTTGGAAAAGGCACTTTTCCTACATTTCAACCACATTCAAGTCAGTATCCTTTTCCAGCATCCATTTTCAATGGATTTGCCATAAATGATGGAATTAGTCTGGGGAATGACTCGCTACAATTTATTACAGGTTTGTGTAGCAAAACCTTTGTTTGATCCGTTGGCATGTGTGGTGGCCGCCATCTTGATTTTGTGACGTCGCAGGGTAGCTATACCATTTCATTGGGAGGGGTGTTTTTTGGGGTCGCTAGCGTTCTCTCTATTTTTAACAAATCGGCACGCAACTATCACACATTCAACTCAAATAAAAAGAAAAATTCAATACCAATTCATATTTATAAAAAGACCCCGTAATCGCTAAGCTAACATAGCAAACCTGAAGTACATGTAGCTCAAATACTTAACTCTAGTTCCATTTGTTGTTGTCTTCTCCAGCCATGTAGAAGGGATCCTGATAGCCCTATGCTGTCACCACCGCTGTACTTGGACCAGTTACGTGGGGAAAGGCTTCTTTTCGAATATAGGCTTCACAGAAGGGGACTTCCACATACTGAGGAGCATGTCAAGCTGGGCAACCTGCGGGTTCGCAAGAGGTCAAACAAAGAACGAGGGAGGGAATGAGGAAGAAGAAAAAGAGAACAGTGAGGAGGAGGGCGAGGAGGAAAAGTATGAACAATCAAAGTAAGTATTGTTGTGATTGATAGGTTAGACTTTAGTTGTCTTTGTGGAGCAGGAAATAAACGTTTTTTTTCAATACTTGGATTTCAATAAGTGTTTTTTTTAACCAATTCTTGTAAACATTAGGTAATTCATTGCTTTCCCTGTCCATTGTGACCACCTGTCCACATAGACTAGATTTTCTTAGTCCCCTCAGTGGTCTTTGACTGTGTAATTATTATCTTTTGCCAAGAAGATTATGTTTTCGGTTACTCCAACTGCCGGGTGGGTCTGTATGTATGTCAAGAGCATAACTTGAGAAACCTTTGATGGATCTTCATGATTTTTGGTGGGTGTGTAGCGGTTGTACAAAGGAAGGTCATGTTCGAAAATGGTTCACCTGGCGTTTTCCAACAGTATTGCAGCAGACTTTGCATATTTGTGTGTTTGTATGTACAGTCAAACCTGTATTAGCGGTCACCTTTGCATAGCGGCCACCTGCCCATAGTGGTCACTTTTTGTCGGTCCCTTGGATTTTTCCCATTGACATAAGCATTAAGAATTAGGCTATAGCGGTCACCTGTCCAACGCGGTCGCGGCCACACGATTTTTGGTCCCGCGGGTCTGGAAACACTGCCGATAACGGTCACAGCGCATGGTCGCCGCAAGATTCGGGAGCCTTCTTTCAAATCCCCGCAGAAAAAAATGTCATTATAGCTGCAATGTTACCCATGAAAATGTTGTACATGGTTTTATTTTGCTCCTGATGTTGGTTTTGAATTTCCAAAACCGCTAAGACGGCAGAAATTTGCAGACAAAAAGAGCCTCTTGGTGCGCGGTCCTAGCGGGACGCTTTGTTTACTTGGGTTACTTCACTAGTAGTACCATGGGGGAGCAGTTTGTTAAACAAGACAGACGCCTTTTATCCTCTAAAAAAGGTTATAAAGTCATCCATTCTTTGTATATTCTGTTCTCTTTATTCAAAGAACTTCTTTGACGAAATAAGTTTACATTTTGTACTATTTAATGTAGAGTAAAATCAAAACTCACACATTGCAGCTGCACCCACATTACAGTGGACTATCCGAATGACCCTATGACCTCTCAGGCGGCATCTTGCAGCTGTTGTTTTTTCTCCCGGCAAGGAATCCGACCCAAGCAGGCTGATTTTACCGTGAAATTCCGCAATTATTTGCTGATAAATGATGTCACCGCGCAATTGAAAATGACACGGTTGTCTTTGGCAACATTTTGGTCGCATGTGCTCCGGATTGGGGGCGGATCGATGGATCGACTTGGACTTAAATTTGCTTGTGGAAAAATCCGGACCTACCGAAAGCAGTCATCTTGAGCCGATGGTCGTCTCGTGGAAGTGGTCGGTAGACCAAGTTTGACTGTACATGTATGTGAATAAATGTTTTTCAGTGGGTACAGAAAACATGTGCCACTTATTGCTCGTAATCAATCAACCGTTTCTATAGAGCGGCCACCTGTCCATAGCGGTCGATTTTGGCCAGTCCCTTGAGTGACCGCTATAGGCAGGTTTGACTGTATTAAAAAAAAGTGACGGAAACGTTAATGAATCTTCATGATTTTCGGTAGGTAAGTAGCGGTTGTGGGAACGAAGGTCAAGTTCAAAAATGGTTCCCCTGGTTGTTAGTGATATCAAGTTCATTTTCTTTTCTCGACACCTCAGGGCAGCAGCCATCTGGACTGTGGAGGAAAGAGAGGAGATCGGGAGACAGTGTAAGAGACTGCTGGACCAGGGTAGACTGTGGTATCTACAGCAGCGCGACTTCCACTCACAACTGGTGCATTATGTAGAGTCAGACGTGTCATTAGAAAACATAGCCATTGTTGCAACAAGGAGAAAACCAGCAAACACAACATAGGCCTTGATTTGTGATGTATTTTTAATTTCCAAGCAGATGTAAGGAAAAATGTTGTATCAGTTCCTACCTGCTCAGAGACTTGGTGTTAGAAAGTAAGAATTGGAGACCATGTGATTATATTTCCCTCTGAATCATAAAGAGAAATATATTGCTTCTGCTACCTACCGGGTTTTATTCTTGTTCTGCCACTATATCAAAGACTCTTCTATTATGTGCCACACTGGTAACTTTAGGCAAATGACATGAATTTTCATGTGTTAGTAGTATGTATGATTATATATGCTCAGACAGGCTTTCAAAATCAGTTTCTTGAGATTTTTTTTTCTTTTTCTCTCAAAACACACAAATTGTTGGTGCTTGTCAGTTTTTAAGTAAAGACAAAGCAATTTTATCTAAGCCATATCTTTGTTTTAACTGAGCTTCTTTTTTCCTGTGAAAACTTAAATGCTTCATGTTAGTACTTTGGAAATCGAAATCTTTTTTTGTGTTGTACACATTTACTTTATTCCTTTAACACTGCTAAAAATTGAATATTAATTCCTTCAATAATATCATCACTACATGGTCATTGTATGAAATTCTTTTTAAAATGTGCCAAAATTTTGTATCTCATATCATAAACAAGATGTGTAAACCTTTATGTCCACAAAAGAATATCTAGCTAATCATTTATAGAATAAATGAATGATGATTTCATCAATACAACACAACTTTCATATTGTGTTTCCCTGTACAAGTATCATGTTTATATGTTGACAGCTTTGTAGCTTTTATATTTACGACAGTTCATAAAAGTTGTTGACATCTTCCTCCATACGAAGAGAGTGCAGAGCACATTCCTGGTCTAAAATTAGCGGATCAGAATGGTGGGCGAGCCAACGTGACCATTCATACAAATACTCTTCCAAAGAAGCGGTAAATTTAGATTGAAAGAGATGACTATGAATCTTCAATATATACCGGTTTTTAGAGTGTATCACACAGTATATAAAGGATACGAAAGATCTAGGCATTGAAATATGGATATAGTAATTCTTGAAATTCTACAAGTACACATAGAGACGTTCTATTGCATATTTTTCTTTCCTTTTTTTACATTCTTATAAGTACAAATTGTTGTTTGTAAGTACATGTATATATTAATCATTCGTGGCTTGGTACCGATCGCGGCAAGAATCGCTGTGCTGTCTGGACTGGTATGACCCAACTGTTAAACCGGTAAGCTCAGATGACCTCCGCCGCCCACTGTCCAATTTGGCTGTCAATCAAATGGCTACTCCAAGCAGAGGAATGGGTCTGGCTGGTTTTTGACGTGTTTTAGGCGTTTTTGTCGGTCTTTCTATTTTGTTTCAATTTCTTAATGTCGCTTACCCAACCTCGTATGGGTTGGCAACGTAAAGAAAACGTTACAAAATAGAAAGACCAAAAAAACGCCCCAAAACACGTCAAAAAACAGCCGGACCCACTCCTCTGCTTTTAGAGTATCAAATGGCTACCATGGCCAGCCAACCATCTATTTTCTTACTGTATCTGTTAGTGATATCTTTGCAAGATTGACACAGGGTTGTCCATCTCGCCACCTCAATTAATCACTAATTACTCTATCGTCAATGCTACACCACCCAATATTCAATGTCGTTGCCGATTCTACTTTTATAAAATCTTGATATGGTCTAGGTCAATATTTGGAGGATTTATTTGTGGCATGTACATATGTGCCTTTCTAGTAAAAGAAAGAAGTCGTGTGAATGTCCACGTAAATGTTGTCCTGGATTTTTCAGAGTAGTTTTGGTGTTAGCATGATTTATAAAAGGTCGTAACGGAATTTTGCCGACCGCATGGCCGGGCGGAATGTTGCTGACGGGAGTTTTGACAGCTGTGCGGCGGACTGGTACAGAACCGAGGACAGTTAGTCAGTCCTGGCCAGCGGATCTTCTATTTTGAACCTTTACTGCTTCAAGGCTGCGCATCAGACTTTGATCTAGCCGTGACACCGCCCTGCTGTGAAAGGAACACTGCCTTGACTGCTACACTGGCTGAGGTGACCCTTTTCAGTCAGCTTTTGGACGGCGAAAATTTGTTGGTCCGTCGCCACTTTCAGCCACATAGGCGTCCTTGGGTGGTGTCCAGTTGAAAGGTATGTATCTAGTTTTGAAATACAGTATTGTGAAATAACGTTTGCCATTACATGGTTGCATTATGTTGTCGCGTTCAGGATCTTTTCAACAATGCCGGAACGGTCGCCAAATACCTCCAATAAGTTAAGCGAGAGAGGACAACACTGTCGGCAACTATAATGATAGGTTTGAATACTTGGCTACCAATAAGCTGATTGCATCAGCGTTAATTCCCATTCAATGGTCACCGTAATTTCAATCAAGAAAGAGAGAACCAACGCTGTGGACGACAAGACCAATTAGGTTAATGGCATGGGAAAATTAAACATTTAAATATTTCATGAAGCATTTGACATGTATGTCACGATACCGTTACCTTGGCAACATGGTAAACATTGATATTTCAAATTTCATAACTTACTTTACTATTGTATGTATTACTCTTGTGGGAATGAACAAAACAACTAACAGATATGAATAATATGAATAGACCAAGAGACAGGGAGATAATAATGCGTTTGCTAAGGACAAAGATAGTAAATGTGAATATTTTTCAGATATTAAGATAATTTCTAACTGTCTCTTACAAGGCAATAGACTTTTGAAATCTAATTTGATTTTTTTAGCTTTAAGCCACCAACAGAACAAAGACCACAGTTTGGAGTAAAGCCTCCGTCACACATAGCCGACAATGTCCTAACGACCTTCTCCAGACCATATTTGTGAGTTAGTCGTGAGCAAGGTCATCTGTGGTTGGGAATTGGTCGGTGGTACTGCCTACTAGTCTTCAAACGTTGTCTGCGTCTTCAGCCGGCCTTGAATTTTGACCAATCAAACTCGTAAAAGTCCTATTCTGCTTGGATGCGATGAGAGGAGCGAACTGGAACCAGAATAGGATGGATTCCAGTCTGACTTCCAACCTAGCGCCGACCTTGGTGCGAGCAAAGTCGTCAGAAGTTCCTGTATGTGTGACAGAGCCTTTACTAACATGTAGCTTAACATTGTCGTCCCCCCTGGGGCTAGAGAATGTGATAGATGCCATGGTGGCCGCATGGGGGGTGTGGGGGGGGGCACACTACTCATTCTTGACGTACTGCCACAAATCATCATCAGGGAATATCATACGACTACTACTGACGGTCGAGCTACGTTAGACCCGGGAAGGGCTCGACAGTTTTGTAGACCTTTTTGAGAGTTATATGCGTACATGTAACCTGTGTATCTCTGTTATATTGTATCTAACCCTTTATACCTCTTCCCTCATGACCTCAATGAAAAGCGGCCTGCGTGCCGATTTGAGCTTAATATCATGAAGAAACAAAGGTTCAAACAAAACCGGTCAATCTTATAGACAGATTCAAACCATGTTTGCCCGCCTAAGTAGTGCGGACTTATCTACATGTACATTTCGTATGCGTTTAGACAAATTTTACCTTCAGTAACAACACCTATCTATTCTTTCATTTCCGTCATCATAAAGATGATTATTACAAGATTACTGTAAACGCATTAAGTTTGCGTGGTTTTTATTTCGCGGTAGGGAGAATATGGAATGTTCGCGGTGGTTTAAAGTTCGCTTTCGAAACAAGAGTAGCGCTACAGTCATAGGTGGGCAAAAAGGTCCGCGGCAGTTTTAACTTCGCGCTGAAAGTTCACCGCGAAAACCGCGAACATAAGACCATCGCGAACACTTCTGCATTTACAGTACTAGATCGACTAGACGTTCTCGCACTAGCTTGTAGATATGTATTTTTAAACTCTTACTTGCCCTATTGAGACAAATAAATACAAGTAAGGTTTCATTCATTCATCAAACGGGAAAATAATCATTTTACGGTTTTTGTTTGTCTCTTCCACAGTTTGAAGAGCGAGATGTCCGGACCGACGTTCAACTTCTGCGGACATGACGTCACCATACACGAGGAGCTGGTGGACTGCGGAGTCGGATCGACGATATGGGACGCGGTAGGACCCGAAGTTTGATGTGGAGATCCATAAGAATTTTTTTTCTTTTTTACTTCGGTTTTGGACAGGCAAGGACGACGGGGTACTGCACTCAAGTTTTTTATAACTTATATTAACAGTGCCACGTACAGATAACAACACACCCATTGTCATTTTTATACACCTGGGCGAAGTGAGGAAAGTCGTGTTAAGTGCCTTTCCCAAGGGCACAACATCGGTGGCGTCAGGGGATTCGAACTCGGGACTTCTTGGTTCTGAGTCGAACATCCTGCCGTTACGCCACACGACCCCACAACCAATCCATAAGAATTTGATAGATAGATACAACTATATTTTAGGGGGAGATAACCCTTACTTTATACAAATAGGGCAATATATCAAAGAATGTCTAGACCTCAGAACCAATTGTGTAAATGATACGTTAGAATCAACATGCTGATTTACTCTTATCTAGTCATATACATTCATGTACAGGTCAATTCACTTGTATGCACTTGACTGTTTGTGTGTATATGTATATATTTAGTAGACCTTACGAAAATCGCTGTACTTTGGATTTCTGTTTCTGTATTGACGCGGTCACACCAGGCGTAGGTCGTGATACGGTTTTGATGCCGAACCGTGAATATTTTCAAGCAGACTGTGACAGAACCAATCGCAACTTTATAACCACCGACAAGGATCGATCTAAAGACAGTTTGTTCCGTTCAAAGACAGCTGAATTTTGCACAAAACATGCACGACTATATCAAGAATGTACGATGATCGTACGCATAGAAACTTGTGCATTGCTGAGTTCAATAAGGATGATATTAGCATCAACACGTTGCTAGGTAACCACTGGCAGCAATTTCTCTGTTGGGTTAAGGCAGCCCAGGCTCGAAAATTCGTGTTCGAGTTCGGCCGCGTGCCTGGCCAGCGGCGCGGCCGAACTCGAAGACGGTTCGAAATGTTCCACTACGGAGCAATTCGGGGAGCGCAAGGTCTATTACACAACACAATCATATGTATCATCTCAGGTGTACGTATAAGTACAAAATTGTTTTATAGACCAGGATTTGGATTGTGATACATTCTAAATGTTTCAATCAAATGATTTGGAAGTTGTCTCCTCCACAAATGTTGCATGAGCCGCGCCGAGTTCTACTAGCGCTGTTTTTGACGGAGGTGTTCTAAATAGAATGGGAGGTTCGATATGTTCGATATGGTGTTCGAATGGAACGGCCGTTACGTCATAGGTGTTGGATTACGCGGGAGACAACGAACTGCTTGTGTCGGATTTGGGTTATGACTTTTACGCAATTACGCGCAGCTCAAAACAACAGAATTCAGCTTTTGAGTAATCAAATGTAACTTATTATCGCTTTCTTATCAAAATTGTCCGAGGCTATTTTGCATAGATTTTATCTATTTTTAACTGGGGCGAATTTTCAATAAACAAATGACTCCAAAATAGCTGTTTCTGATGTTTCTGACCAAAAAAAACAATGTAATCGTCATTTTAAACAAAATAGCCTCGGACAAAAATAATTTGTATGGGGTTAGCTCTTTTCTTGTAAAATATTATGATGAAAGGTGGTGTTACCGCCTGCGCGCATAAATCCATAAAATACACGTTTTTTTAACCAAAATGTGTGTTTCTAACCCAAAATCCAGCAGTAGAAAAAACTCAAGTCACCTTTATTCAATGTGTTTTAAGTAGCTCTAAAACTGTGTCAAGTTTCATCGTGGTGCGACAAGACTATCGATAGTTACAGAACATAATCAATATGTACAGAATAATACTTCCTGGGCCGCCTTAACCCAACTGAGTTTCACTCCGTCATTTGATACGCACTTTACATTATGAAAATTCACATTTGGTCGATCATACCTCTATTGATATTTCATCAATTTCATCATTCTATGTATAGTTGAAAATCTTGTTTAGTACTCTTCAAAATGACACCTTAATTCTTTAATATGATCATATATTTGTGAAACAACCACCAGGGCTGACTCTGTGAGTGTGTGTGACAAAACAGTGCCCAAATTTCCTCGATCATGTGTATCATTTTTTCTAAAAGCCAGCATTGCGTCTTATATCATTTAAAGGTTTGCTTCTTATTCTTTGATATGATAATAAAGCTTTGAGAGAGAAAAATCAATATTTCATCACTGCACAACAACTTTTCCCATTCTCTTACTTAGATGGTTACCGTATAGCTCTTGATACATGATGAGCCCTTGGCATGGGTTGTCTGGGTTCACTTGATCATGACTTGCCATGTTAGCTGTTTGCTATTACATAACTAACATAGCCCTGGAGTCCGTTACAACAGGTGAAAGAATATGACTCCGCTACACTGAAACTATACACTGGCGACACTCAACAGATACATGCACAGCCATTTATAATTCTAGAAAGTATTTCTCCCAACATTCTGTGATATATTGGGTTGTCAGTAGGATATTTGAGACGTAGTTGTGAACTGTAAGAATTTCTGCGGGCGTTGGTCAAGGGGATGACTTGTTGTCGCTTACTAGCGCCATCTAGCGGCTACATTAGAATGGCAGCCTATCACCCCATTTATAACCCCACTCCAAGCACTGAGGAATGGCTAGTTTTCTGCATGTTTTAGGCGTTTTGTCAGGCTTTCTATATTTTGTCCCGTTTTCTTTATGTCATGCGGCTTGGCGACATAAAGAAAGCGGGACAGAATAGAAAAAGAAGCCCGACCAAAACGCCTAAAAACACGTCAAAAAACAAGCCGGAGTTGGACCTCTGCTTGGAGAGTAGTTTAAAAAGTGGTTTAAAAAGTTTTTCTCTCCTTTTTTTGTTACACAGGTTTTGCCTACGTAAAGCCTTCTCTGTCGACGAAACGTCACGATCACCAAAGAATCAAGCCCGTGGAAGGTAACACTAACTGTGATCAGCGGGAGTTTTGAAGATTATTTCTCGGTTCAGAACATCAATCATCTTGCTAGTCAATGTGCTCATCAGAAGCGACCTCTGGCGGCCTGTTGCATAACAGCAGTCTTTACCTAGTCCAAACCCGAATCACCCCAGCCCCAGCCTTCACCCGGATACCCGCAACTACAGCCCTCGTCGGTATCACATTGAGCGTTACACCTTCATATTTCTCTCCTCCTTTTCTCCTCAGTCCTTTTTGTTCGATCCCGATAGTGGTGCATCTCACTCTTCATGCAGTGACTGTATATTGCGGACCAGAGAAATTTCTGTCTTCTTCTTTGTAAAGTACGTTTTGGTGTCTCTTTCCCAGTCGATCATACTGTCCCGGTTCATGGAGCAAACGGAACTAGAGTTAGAAGACAAGTCTGTGCTGGAGCTGGGAGCGGGGACTGGGCTAGTCAGCATTGTTGCAAGTCTACTGGGTAAGTACACGCTGTATTTCTACCAATTGTTCAGCCTTTGTCACATATAGCCGTAGCCTGAGTACCAGCCTCCGTAGTGACCGCTGGCTCAAAAAAAATCGCTTGCTAACTCGGTGCTAACTACGCGTGAGGCTGGTACTCAGGCTAATATAGCCGATAATGGCCTCCCGAACTTCTTCAGGCAGTGGTTGGGAGTTAGTCGTGAGCAAGGTCATCTGTTGGGAGTCGGTTGGCAATGTTGCCCACCGTCTTTAAAAGTCGTCTGTGCTATGCATTATGAATTTCGACAAATCGATCTCGGGAAAGTGATGTTTTTCTTATAGTAATTAAGAGGCGACCAGAAGAGCGAACTGGGGTTGGAATAGGATGGGTTACAGGCTACTCCAACCCGGCTTCGACCTTGGTTTGGGATTGGCCGGGAGCAAAGTCGTGGGGTGGCCCTGAATGTGTGATTTAACCATTTGATCACGTTTAATACTACGCCTTTGAAGGTTAGTAGTGGATCAAATGTAGCAGACAGCTTATAGCGTCCCCCGTCTCTATTGTTGCATAAACAGGTGCTAAAGTGACGACCACGGACTGCGGGGAGACCCTGCCTTGCGCTCGGGGGAACGTGCCGAGGAACACCGAGCTGCGGTCCAAGCACGCGCCGGTCGTGCGCCGCCTGGAGTGGGGCTCCGCCGACCTGGACGACTTCGGGCCAAAGGTTACTACAAATACACGCATGCGCGTGTTTGTAGCCTATCTTACTCACTTTGGGATCCGTAATCATGTAAATCCCTATAGGCGAAATAATGTGGTCTGCGACCTTATGGCCTTGTCACACTTGTGCGTATCATCAGTGCAAGTGCGTATGAGTTGCGCATGAACATTTTTTTGTGGTTTATGTAAAGTTTACAGGGAAGAAGTTGTTTTCTATTTTGACCCACCGCTGTGCAGCATAGTTATCGAACCAGAGAAATTACTTCTTCGGCTGCAAACTTAACCTAAAACAAAAACAAGATTTTGGTACACTTTTTGCATTGGGGCCTGTGAGGACCCCTAAATTGAAATACTAGGCATGACGTCACAGATTCAAAATAGCGCCAACATATGAAACTTTCATCGTACTTTTCTGCCGTATAGAAAAGTTTGAATTTGACATTTTGGACATAATACTAGTATTCATTGGTTAGGCTGCTGTGGGGAGTGAGTTGTTTATATTTATTTATTTATTGAGATTTACCACATTTGTGGAAGGATTGACATAACAGGTGACTATCACCTTTTCAAGATGTCAACCCAGACTAGACTGTAAGGTTTGGACCATCGCACACCGGGGCATGCCCCTACTCTTTTTCGAAAGGTGTCGGTGGGTGCTTTAACGTGCGCGGGGTGTGGCTCTCCCAAAACACGGGACCTTCATTTAACGTCCTATCCAAGGGACGTCCCTAACCGAAGCTAGGTACCCATTTACACCTGAGTAGAGTGATGTTAATTAAAGTCTGGAATGATCACGGGTGGCAATATGATACCCTGTATTTGCGTATTCTTGCATTACATCGAATACAGATTTCAATTTATATACTTTTCTCTTCGGCATGCAGCAGTACGACTACATCATGGGATCAGACATCATCTACAAGGAGGAGACCTTCGCGGACCTGTACAAGACCATCATGCACCTGGCCGGAGCGGAAACAGTTCTGTATCTAGCCGGAAGGATCCGGTTCTCTGTAGACGAAGACTTTCTGGACACGTTAAAACAAGACTTCTACCTCAGTTGTGTTTATGAGGACACAGTCAGAGAAGTGTACATATATCGCGGTGAAAAGTTAAGAAATTCATGATGGAAAAACGCCCTGTTGTAAAGATAGTTGACCAACTTGCTTCCACAACTCAGGAACTTTCTGAACATTTTGCATAGCGGTTAAATATTTTTTCTTGTAAAAGAAACGTCGCAGTAAGCTGTTAAATGTTACAGTCAAACGACGACCTTTCACATACTATAGTCTCAGTCAAGCGTCAAACCCCTTCACCCAAAAGAACCCAACATGCATATGTAGATGTTTAGGGGTGACCCGGTGGGCTTAGCTATAAAAGCGAGTAAAGCCGCATTGTATCGAAAGAGAGATAGCTGAAAGAGAAAGAGAGAGAGAGAGAGAGAGAGAGAGAGAGAGAGAGAGAGAGAGAGAGATAGGTAGGTAGTACCGTGAGTGAGTGAGTGAGTGAGTGAGTGAGTGAGTGAGTAAGAGTTTGTGTATGTGTGTGTTTGTATGTTTGTGTGTGTGTTTGTATGTTTGTGTGTGTGAGAGAGTGAGTGAGTGAGAGATAAAGAGAGGGAGAGAGAGAGAGAGAGAGAGAGAGAGAGAGAGAGAGAGAGAGAGAGCTATGCATTGACGATAAACATGAGATAAGTAAGACAATGAACGCAGGGTCTGAAATTTTATTTGATCAACAAAACTTCAATGCAGACATGGACACTTTGCGAAATTAAATACAGCATATCTTAGTTAACTCAGTTATTAACGAGGTTAGAAGATATCAACTACAAAGTCTCAGACCATCGTAGGTTAGCGTTTATTTGGCTATTTTAAAAGATACACGACGTGTATGACAATTTTCTTCTCATAATATTGACTATACTATAGAAAGAGAGGACGGTATTCTAAAGCACACATAGACCACCATATCTTATGTCTTTAATTAAAGGTGGGAGACAGACATGCCGCAGCAATACTTCAACAAAAATATTTAGACAAAATAACCATCTGATTTGTTAGATATATAGCTCTATTATCGTTATCTGGCAGCATTTTCCCACATAGGCTACCATTTTACCGCAAGCTCTAAGGGCAAAGTTGCAGTTTCCAACGTCCTGGCTGGGTGCCGATACCTTTTGAAACAGCCTGGACAATCTGGGGGCCCCCATTTTGGCTATTCCCTCCCTCCCTCTGGAAAGCTGGCTTCTCAGGCCTGGCTGTGAACACTGCACAGATCCTATGGGTAATCTGATACCACAACCGGATTGTCTATACCCGTCTTCTGCCTGCCCACCCACTTTATCCATTCGCGCATTTCCGGAGTAAAATACGGGTTATCTTGTCCGGCTTTAGGGCGTAAATTGGGTAAGGACGTCGTTGGTTTCGTACCATTAATAGCTGATGCTTTGCCGGGTATATACGGACTGACCGAGTGGGGTCTAGGGTAGGAGGGCCGGGGAAAGCCTCCGTTAGAATGTGCGGTAGTCTTACTACTTTCCTTGACCGTTTCCCTCTCGTCTTGCCCTTGACCACACGGTCGCAGGGTGGTCAGTAGGATGGGTAGGATGACCAGTCCGTGAGTCGCACCGAAGACCATCACCAGAAAAATGGTCTTGAAAAACGCCCGAAAAATATACGCCGGAAAAAAGGCGAGAACTAACATACCGAGGATGGTAGAGAGAGAAGACTGGAGAATAGGCATGCCGACCGCGCGCATAGCTTCTGTCAGTTTTTCCGCGGGTACTGTGGCTTTGGAAGTGACATAAGCGTAGGTGATGTGCGCAAAGAAATCTACGGAGAACCCGATACACATGAGAATAGAGAGAACAGAGACGAGGTCGAGATTGATCCCCCATAACGTCATGTATCCCACAAGGCCTACGTTAATGGACACCAGGGCAAAGGTGATGAGGAAAGTAGCGACACAGTGCGGAATCAATAGGAAGCACACCACGAACATGATCGCTACGGCAATGCCAACAGTTTGTAGCGTACTTGGAAGAATGGTAACGACTTGGTCTGAGAGGAAGTAATCAAAGCTGTAAGCCTTCATTTTCAAAGGTTCCCGTTCCGCGATACTACGAGCTTCTGTCATCGCGAGCTTCCCTCGCTCGCTTGTAGTGACGTCCTTGGGTATGACAAAGAATCGTGACGCGGCTATACCAGTGTTGTTGTCTGCGAAATTCACAGACCCGTAATATTGACGTCCAACCGTTGGAAGAAACTGAGAAATTAGAACGTGTAAAAATGCCGTTTTGTTTGTGGCTGCATGAGAGTTGCCCGTCTGATTCAGAAAACGAAGGTAGTCTCTCAACCAGACCTCTGCGGTCTCCGATGTGTCGTAGAAATACTGGCTCTGGTCGAAAGCTTTTAGTTTGTCCAAAACAGCCTGTTGCACGTCTACTGTCCAATACTCCTGTGGTTCGGTTACAAAGATATCTACTTTGCGGCCATATTCTTTAAAGTGTGTCGCTTCCGCGTCGTAGTACCCACGGACGTGTGAATCGTCCGCTACTACATTTTGGTACTCGAGGCCCATACGGATTTGAAAGCACCCCCAAATCGCGACCCCCAGATACGCAGCGTATAAAATAAATATGACTACTTTTGATGAAGGTTTAAGGATGAAAGGAACAAGGTTATTATACAATAGCCTGTTTAACAAAGGATCTTTGTTAAACTCTTCGGAGGAGGGGTTGTCGAACACGCCCTCCTGCTTGGACACGCCTCCTGCGCAGCAGAGTCGGTAGGCGGCGCTCTTGTCGCGTGCCTGTGATTTGGGGAGGACGGGGCAGCAGGTGAGGCAGTGGCGGTTGGCCCGCTCCCGCCGCCCGGTCAGCGACATGAAGGCAGCGAAGAAGGTGATCTGGAAGTGGAAGAAAAGTAAATTACATGCATAGAGTACAGCAGACTTACGTGTTATGATTTCAATTTTCGATAGTAGACCAGTTTTGTCACAAATTTGATGATAACGGTGTGGATATAAAGGCGGTCGTCCCTCGGCGACATAACTCCCTTGGCAGCGAAAGTCCCTTGCCGGCATTAGAGAACCTTGGCCCGTGAAAGAAATGCCCCCCCCCCAAAAAAAAATATATATACGCCGCCGTTATAGGAAGTCTGCGAAGGAGGCTAGATTATAAGCCCAAAAATGGCCGCCAGAGAGCCTGCTATGGAGGCTAAAGGTGTGAACGTATGACGTACCTGGTACAGGAAATCAAAGGCGACCCCCGCAGTAGCGTAGATACAGAAGAGCCGCACGGACGGGAAGACGTTCCAGATGCCGGAGACGAACGCGAGGCAGTCGGTGATGGACGTGATGGTGATGGAAACCCCCGCGTCCGACATGGCGCGCCCCGTGCGCTCCTGCACCGGAAGTCGTACGTCACACTTCCGCCAGGCGGCGATCATGACGAACATGTCGTCCACCCCGATTCCTAAACAACAAGAGCACTATTAATGAACAATACAGGCGGGTTTAGCTATCCCAAACCAGTAATTAGCGACCGGTACGGAAAGGATAACATGTCTTAGGTTTTCTTAGATGAGACTGGACATATAATCGTATATGGTGTACTTACAGTTCACCATTAGAATATTGTATATGTATATCTACAATGACATCGTAGAAAACCCCTATGGACATAGATCGAATGCATTGGTGCAATTTTTGAAATATTTTAGAGCGATTGTAATACTGTAAGAAATGCCTACGCCCCTGTAACGTCGCCAAAAAATAACACTGATTCGCGATATCTTTCAGTATTTTTATGTATTAGACGTCATAGATCAAACATTAAGCCGCTAGAGGTGTGCTATATGATATTCATACCTAGGAGTAGGAACGGTATTGCCACGTTCAGTGACGAGAAGGATTGCCCTGCCAGGAGGACCACTCCGATGGACGAGACGATGGCGAGGACGGCGGACAACACGCCTATCACCGCCAGCCACGGCTTGGTCAGTACCCAGTCCAGCATCACACACGATAACACAGAGAACAAAATCAGCAGTCCTACAGCCACTCCTACGTACACAATTATTCTTGACGGTAAAGATGCCAATTCGTCATCAATCGAGCTGAAAGTAAAGTAGTTCACCGTGATTTTGTCCGACTCGAATCCCGAACACACCCGACGAAATGTGTCGATCCATTGGCCTAAGGTTGTTTGTACGTTGTAGACTAAATGAAGAGCCTTGCTGGATAGAATTGTACTTTTGTCTGTGCTAAGTTCTACCCCACCAAGTTCGTTTCCAAAATACGTGCCGAGATTGAAGTCTACGCTGTTTGGGTTGTGGTAAGGATGGGTTAAGTTGGTAGAGGCTCGAAGTGCGGATCCTGAACTGGCTGTTACCATGAGGGAAAGAACTCCACTCAGAACACAGTCAGTAGTAGCGGGGTCACGGAAACATAGAGAAGAGAACGTTTCCCCAGACGTTGTGTTTGTTGTTATCAACTCTTGGTGAAGCCGGAGTACCTCTTGGACCACGTCATCTCTAAAGAGGACGTCGCCGCCGTCCTTAGATTCTACGATTAATTCCGCCACGGCGTCGCCTGAAGGAGAGAATCCGGCCGCCGCTAACGCTTCTCCGTCCGGTAGCGCTTGTCCATCGTCCGGGACGAAAATGTAGGCGTCGTTTATGACGAGCGTGCTGAGACCGAAGTACCCGAGAAGCGCCGACGCAATCAGAGGTAAGAGAATGAAAGGGGCGGGCCATCTGGCGACTGTCTTACCCAAGTTGTAGAACGCACGCCCGGAGGCCGCGTCGATCCATTTAGCTATCATGTCGTAGGTACACTGGACTGACACGGAATCTTGAAAGTCTCTCGACTAGCCTTTCTTTTATTATTGTCAACAAAGGAGTTCTGAAAATAAAAGAATTTCATGATTACCACTTGGAAGGAAAATGAAAAGAAATGGTCGTAATTTCTAGGTGTGAACATCCTCCCAGCAGGCCCGATGTGTAGTAGCGATGTAAGACGTAACCTGATTGGTTGATAGCATCCCAGCGTCCTTTGCGATCTTAAGCCAGCCCTCTGATTGGCCGAAAGCTGTTTTGGTGGTGACGTCGCCAGAAGCGAGTTCACAGGCTGGAAAGGGCAGGGCCGCTATGGGAGGTAATGAACCGAGCATATCGGGCCTGCTGGGAGGATGGTTGTGAAAAGCCACTTTTAACCGCTTAAGGGCGTAACATACCAGATTTGCACAGTAAATACAAGCCGTGTGACACCAGACGGCAACGTGTAACCCGCCCAAACCGGGGTGGACCCTAATCGAGAGTTTCTTTACCTCGGAGTTGAGCGAGGAAATTGGTATAGAGTGATTTTCCCAAGGACAACACCAGGCTAAGCATTCAACCCTGAACCTTCAGGTCATAAGTCAACGACCCTATAAGCCAGTTCACGGTTGGTACTACGCATGTGCAGTGTCAAAGGTGAAGGCCCCAGGCTTGTTAACAGTTCTTGTCTCGACATTGTCTCGATTTGCATAACAACGCCCCGACGGGTTTTGTTTATGTCTTGGGGCCCTTCACCTTTAACGCTGCACATGCGTAGAAGCAACCGTGAACGAGCTTATAAACCACAAGGCCACCATGCCGCCATGTTGATCCGCAGGTCATTGAACTATGTACTGTGGCTAATGACGGCAAGGCCATCTGAGGTCATCCAACAACAATTACTATCTCTATACAGTCTAAAACTGGTTCGTCTACCCACCAACAATGGCGCCCGAAGGCTTCCCTCACAAATCACACCTTTTCCACGACTCACGTTCAACGAAAAGAGCTAGACACTGCACGAAACCTTTCACAAACTAAACACGAATTCTTCTTGCTAGAGATTCACCTTTAGAACGTCTCTTTTTTCAAAGCTACATTTGTGCAAACTCAGTCGTCTATGAAAGTGCTATCCCCAAGGTTGAATAGATCGCCATATTGTCCTCTCCGACAGTGGTTACGAAGACCCCAGAGGTAAACACATTTGACAAGTTTCCCACTAAATCACAACATATAGTTTAACGTAAAACTATATATATATATAGATCATTGCTTCTCATGCACGGCTGCTAAGTTTACATTTTCGCCCGAAGTCATTATTTTATACGGCAGTGGGGCTCGGACCTAAACAACAAGGCATTGGTGGCTGAAGATATGACCATAAATGAAACGTGAATTTTTGAATTATACACATGTAGCTAGGTTTGATATAACTATCGTTAAGATATTCATACATGAACTGCTTAAGCGTACAGAGAATATGTACTCACCCTAGTCCCTCCGCTGTCTTTGTTGAGATATGGTTGTATTACAGGTACGTATACGTTTGTTATGAGTAATAGTGCCTACGTCTCTATACGTCACAATAGTACAATACTGGGTAGGGCACCGACCCGGACGGGCGAGAGACTGCCAATGATGCCTTCGGCTCAAGGTGACTAAACTAGCCTGTCATAGACCCAGCCACACTCACAAATCTGATCAGGAGGCACCAAATATTCAAGTTTGACATTCATTTGGCAAAACTCGTGGTGCAGCAAAAGGACTACATTGACATGGTACGTCATTTTAAAAAAATATTATTATTGTTTATTGTTTCGCATATGTACAAGTATTTTAAAACAAAGAAATACAGGGCAAAAAAATATGCAGGGGGGGGGGCAGAAGCCTAGGTGGCTTTTCGTGGGCCTCCCATCGAAACTTAACAATAGGAATTATATCATAAATTGTACATAACTCAAAACTAAACAAAATTAACGATAGAAAATAAGTTGAACTTATATCATAAATCCTAATAGATGAACAGATACGAGGAAATACAAAATGAATTTTAAGGTATTAAACATAATAAGGTATGCTAGTATGCATCAATGAACAAAAATTAAACAAAATATTAATCATCAAATACTAATAATCAAATATCAAGGGAAAAAGGAAAACATCTTGGTTGTGAATCAGAGAACTCTAATTCTGCTATCAATTTTGCAAATTTATCATAAACTGTGTGTCCTGCCGTAAAATATGGAAATCGTCGTTTCTCCCCACTTCCAGATCACCTTCTTCGCTGCCTTCATGTCGCTGACCGGGCGGCGGGAGAGAGCCAACCGCCACTGCTTCACCTGCTGCCGCACAAGAGCGCCGCCTACCGACTCTGCTGGGCGTGTCCACGCAAGAGGGCGCGTTATGTGTACCGCTCCTCCAAGGATCCTTTGTTCTTTAACAGGCTATTACATACTAACCTTCATTACAGGTTTGCGTAGCAAAACCTTTGTTGGATCCGTTGGCTTGTGTAGTGGCCGCCATCTTGAATTGTGACGTCACAGGGTCGCCATACCATTTTTTGGGAGGGGTGTTTTGGGGGGTCGCTTCCTTTACTTTCGCTCATCTCAGTATCTGGGTGCATTCGCCTAATCTCCAAGCAGATCTATTGGTTGCATAAAGACCGTATCAAACTGGCAGAGGAAGTACGTTTTGCAACCCAAGCAAAGGTTAACGTATACTTCTTACTTGCATTGCTGGTCCAAATAAAAACCAAATTCTAACTAAAGATACAAGAATGGCCTGCACGGACTATTTTATCTGAATACCTCTACAATATGATAATATATATCAATTCCCTTATTGTATGGCGTTGAAAATGATGCTGCCAATGGTGAAGAATAAAATAAGTAGAACAGTAAGGCTCTGAATGTTCATTTCCTTACAATCTTAGTGAAAAAAACAACTTGACACATCAGTGGTCGCATGGACACGTGCGTAAAAATGAATACAAGTTATACAACACATCTTAGGTCGACAGCTACTACAAAATGACTATAGTAGGTGCTGGGCAATGATATATCGTAGTGTGTTAGCGTTTATTTGGAAAATTTACAAGATAAGACAATTGACAATGAAGGTTAGTATGTGATATATTAATTATTTTATGAGGCTTGAAACTTGAATCAAAAACCCTCCAATTTCTAGTCATTCCTACACATAGTATGTTTCAATAACACTTTACCATAATGATTACATATCGACATTAGAGGAGCAAAGATACGATGTCGTTGTGTGGTGAGAACTGATAGAATATTCAAGCCCTGATAGACTGATCCTGACTGTCCATCACGATCAGCGGTTCGACCAATGAGAGAGTGACTGCATGTCCGTCAAATATTTGCATTTTCATGTTTTAATTTTGCATTTTTACGTTTTGACGGTATATTTACACTAGGCGCGTGAAACTAAAAGGTCACTATGTAGTTTATTTTTGTGCCGCTTTTGAGCACTTTTGGCATTAAATGTCAATTTTATAAAGATTACTGCAACTAGAATATTTCCAGTTTTCTAGCCTCATAAATTGCCCTGGATCCTTGGAGGAGGACACGCCCAGCCGAGTCGGTAGGCGGCGCTCTTGTTGTGTGCCTGTGCAGCTGCTGGTGAGGCAATGGCGGTTGGCCCCCTGCTCCCGACGCCCGGTAAGAGACATGAAGGCAGGCGAAGAAGGTGATCTGGAAGTGGGGAGAAACGACGATTTCCATATTCTACGGCAGGACAGTTTATAAAAAAAATTCAAAATTAATAGTAAATGTTCTCTGATTCACAACAAATAGGATTATGCCCTGTCAATGTAGTCCTTCTCCTGCATTACATTAGTTTTTGCTATACGAATGTCAAAATAGTATATTTGGTGATCAGATTTGTAAGTTTGGCTGGGTCTATGACAGTCTAGAGTTTAGTCACCTTGAGCCGGAGGCGTCCTTGGCTGTCTCTCGCCCGTCTGGGGCGGTGCCCTACTGATCCAGTATTGCACTATTGTGACGTATAGAGACGTAGGCACTATTACTCATAACAGACGTATACGTACCTGTAATACAACCATATCTCACAAAGACAGCGGAGGACTAGGGTGAGTACATATTCTCTGTACACTTAAGCAGTTAATGAATCACTAACGATAGTTATATCAAACCCAGATGACCTAAAATTCAAAAATCCACATTTCATTTATGGTCATATCTTCAGCCACCCATACCTTGTTGTTTAGGTCTGAGTCCCACTACCGTATAAAGAAATGACTTGGCGAAAATGTAAACTTAGCAGTCGCGTATGAGAAGCTGTTGTCTATATATCTAGGTTTACGCTAAACTATATGTTGTGATTTAGTGGAAAAGTTGTCTAATGTGTTTACCTCCTGGGTCGTCGTAACCACTTGTGGAGAGGACAATATGGCGATCCTTGGGGATAATAACACTTTCATATACGACGGCGTTTGCACAAAAGTGGTTTTGAACCAATAAACATTTAGAAACGTGGATCTCTAGGTGTACATTTGGGGAAGGTTTCATGCAGTGTCTAGCTCTTTTCGTTGAACGTGAGTCGAGGGAAACTTGTGATTTGTGAGGGAAGCCTTCGGGCGCCATTGTTGGTGAGCGGACGAACCAGTTATTGAGATGGTAATTGTTGTTGTATGACCTCAGATGGCCTTGCTGTCATAAGCCACAGTACATAGTTCAATGACCTTGAACATGGCGGCATGGTGGTTAGGGTTGTTGACTTATGATCTGAAGGTTCAGGGTTGGAATGCTTAGCCTGATATTGTCCTTGGGAAAATCACTCTATACCAATTTCCTCGCTCAACTCCGATGAAATGAGATACTTCGATGAGGGTCCATCCCGGTGTGGGTGGGTTGCACGTTACCGTCTAGCGTCACACGGCTTGTACTTTCTGAGCAAAACTGGTATGTTACACCCTTAGCGGCGTTCAAAAGTAGCTTTTCACAACTAGAAATTACGACCCTTTCTTTTCATTTTCCTTCCAAATGGTAATCATGAAATTCTTTTGCTTTCAGAACTCTTTTGTCGACAATATTGTAAAAGAAAAGGCTAGTCGGGAGACTTTCAACATTCCGTGTCCGTCTAGTGAAACTACGACATGATAGCTAAATGGATCGACGCAGCCTTCGGGCGTGTGTTCTACAACTTGGGCAAGACAGTCGCCAGGTGGCCCGCCCCTTTCATTCTCTTACCTCTGCTCGCGTCGGCACTTCTCGGGTACTTCGGTCTCAGCACGATCGTCATAAACGACACCTACACCTTCGTCCCGGACGATGGACAAGCGTTGCCGGACGGAAAAGCGTTAGTAGCGGCCGGGTTCTCTCCGCCCGGCGACGCCGTGGCGGAATTAATCGTACAATCTAAGGACGGCGGCGACGTCCTCTTCAGAGACGACGTGGTCCAAGAGGTACTCCGGCTTCACCAAGAGCTGACAACTGCGAACACAACGTCTGGGGAAACGTTCTCTTCTCTCTGCTTCCGTGACCCCGCTACTACTGACTGTGTTCTGAGTGGAGTTCTTCGCCTCATGGTAACAGCCGGGTCAGGATCCGCACTTCGAACCGCTACCAACTTATCCTATCCTTACTACAACCCAAACAGAGTAGACTTCAATCTCGGCACGTATCTTGGAAACGAACTTGGTGGGGTAGAACTTAGCACAGACAAAAGTACAATTCTATCCAGCAAGGCTCTTCATCTTGTCTACAACGTTAACGTAACAACCTTAGGCCAATGGATCGACACGTTTCGTCGGGTGTGTTCGGGATTCGAGTCAGACAAAATCACGGTGAACTACCTTACTGTACGCTCGACTGATGACGAAATGGCAACTTTACCGTCAAGAATAAGTGTGTACATAGGGGTGGCTGTAGGACTGCTGATTTTGTTCTCGGTGTTGTCGTGTCTGATGCTGGACTGGGTACTGACCAAACCGTGGCTGGCGGTGATAGGCGTGTTGTCCGCCGTCCTCGCCATCGTCTCGTCTATCGGAGTGGTCCTTCTGGCAGGGGAATCCTTCTCGTCACTGAACGAGACGATTCCGTTCCTGCTCCTAGGTATGAATATCATATAGTAATAATAGTCTTTATTGCCATATTTCTGCCCAGATTGGCTAAATGCAGAGATGACCACACGTGGTCTAGAGGATACAAATTGTAAAACATGATAAACTAGAAAAGAAATGCCACATTCTAACATTACAAAGTAGAAAACGAACAAGACTATGAACTATTCTTGATCTAATGTTAAACACCTAATTATTTCTTCTCTCTTTTTGAAACGCTTGGAAACATATCTATATACTTTGTCAAGTATATGCTCATTCGTACATGACATCAGGTAAATGAAAGTGTCCTGCTTTGTCATTTTTGTACATTTCTTGTCTAGTTCTATTGTATCAAACAGCGATTAGCGCTCATTTTCATAAATGTTTGATCTATGACGTTTCAAATGTATTGGACAAACCCAAGTCAACCGTACACACTCATGCCACATCCTCAGAAAAGACGCTGCATGTAGCCGCATAGTCACCCCCATGAAACTCCTAATGGGCCGTACCCGGAAATATGGGCCGTACCCGGTAAAAATATGGGCCGTACCCGGAAATATGGGCCGTACCCGGTGAAAATATGGGCCGTACCTGGAAAATGGGCCGTACCCTGTAACTATGGGCCGTACCCAATGGCGGACATCGCCCGGCCACACTGCGTAGTCGCGTGAAAGTCGCGTCTAGATACCCTGTACCGCAACGATACACAATCACACATAGCCTATGCTCTGGCAAACATTCCTGGCCACCTCTCTGCCGAGTGGCGTTGTACAAATCACCCCCAATTTCGAAATTTCGAGAACACTCACACAAGCTGTGGCGAGATGCCGTCTGTAGTGCTCATCTGCATATTTTTACCGGGTACGGCCCATATTTCCGGGTACGGCCAAGATCTTTACCGGGTACGGCCCATATTTCCGGGTACGGCCCATAAGGAGTTTCATGGGGGTGATAGTTCCCATTTAGAATTCAATTCTAGCCCACGCTCAGACAATCGTTTCGCCGGTGTGGCTTTCTCAATACAAAGGCTCGAATGGTCTTCTACTGCACTTTCTCTATGACGTTTTGTATTTAAGGTTATTGAAAACTTTTATCGCAAAGCATGCAGCTGCAGTGCTAGTTTTGGCGGCGCCTCAGGGACGGTCGCGCTTAAAATATTTCAAGAACTGTACCAATGAATTCCAGCAAATTTGCATTGATGTCGCTGCAGGTTTGAAAATTCTAACGGTTACAGTCAAATATTTGCCGTTTTTCATTGCGATTACAAGTGCGTCTGTCCAATCTTCTTTGTAAAAACCCAAGACAGACATCTTTTTTTCTAAAAATCCCGGTTATAAATTACAGGTCTGCGATAATAAAACCTGTATTGTTTCATCAATATTCTTGTTGTTTAGGAATCGGGGTGGACGACATGTTCGTCATGATCGCCGCCTGGCGGAAGTGTGACGTACGACTTCCGGTGCAGGAGCGCACGGGGCGCGCCATGTCGGACGCGGGAGTTTCCATCACCATCACGTCCATCACCGACTGCCTCGCGTTCGCCGCCGGCATCTGGAACGTCTTCCCGTCCGTGCGGCTCTTCTGTATCTACGCTTCTGTGGGAGTCGCCTTTGATTTCCTGTACCAGGTACGACCTTCAGACCTTTAGCCTCCATAGCAGGCTCTCTGGCGGCCATTATTGGGCTTATAATACACTTTTGGTGATTACTCCTTTTTGTACTGGGTCGTTTGTAGAAAAAGAGGTTATCAGCAAAAGTGGATTATAAGCCCACAAAAAAAGGCCCAGAGGGCCTGCTATGGAGGCTATACACATTCGCCTTGTCCCATCCTCATCTTGAGGGTCGGGGACCATGGCCGCTTCCAGCACAAGCTTTCTCCATCCTTCTCTGTCCTTCGCCCTCTGTGTGCATTCTGACAATGACCTGCCTGCCCAGTCCCGGGCTGATGTCATCTCCCAATCTCTTGCGAGACCTCCCTGCATGGGCCTCCACTTCTGGTGCCACAGATCTTCCCTTGCAGGATGTGTGTTGAGAAAAAAAATGTCCTGGAGTCTGGTGACATACGCATGTTCAAAGCACAGGCTCTTCATTCTTTTAACCATACATATACATAGAGTCATTAATTTGTTAATGGAGTGTAAAGTTCTTTGAAACACAATAGAGAGGAATTGATAAAAACATGCACTCCTGGCATCAAATAATGATTGAGGAGGGGATACAAACTTAGTCATGTTTGGGACCGCATTCTTCCCGCTGCAGCGCCACCTAGCAGTGTAAAGTATATTGCAAATTAAGTTATTATTGACCTAGTTGAGGAAGGTAGTAGAGGGTCTACTGAAAGAAAGGTCCTCTTGGTTGCTTACCAAAGAACTTTACCATCAACTTTGCAAATTTGTTACAAACTGGCCTGCTATCGAAAATTGAAATCATAACACGTAGCTCTGCTGTACTCTATGCACATGATTGACTTTACTTCCACTTCCAGATCACCTTCTTCGCTGCCTTCATGTCGCTGACCGGGCGGCGGGAGCGGGCCAACCGCCACTGCCTCACCTGCTGCCCCGTCCTCCCCAAATCACAGGCACGCGACAAGAGCGCCGCCTACCGACTTTGCTGCGCAGGTGGCGTGTCCAAGCAAGAGGGCGTGTTCGACAACCCCTCCTCCGAAGAGTTTAACAAAGATCCTTTGTTAAACAGGCTATTGTATAATAACCTTGTTCCTTTTATCCTTAAACCTTCATCAAAAGTAATCATATTTATTTTGTACGCTGCTTATCTGGGAGTGGCGATTTGGGGGTGCTTTCAAATCCGTATGGGCCTCGAATACCAAAATGTAGTAGCGGACGACTCACACGTCCGTGGGTATTACGACGCTGAAGAAACACACTTTAAAACATTCGGCCGTAAAGTAGACATTTTTGTAACCGAACCAAAAGAGTATTGGACACTAGACGTGCAACAGGCTGTCTTGGATAAATTGAAAGCTTTCGACCAGAGCCAGTATTTCTACGACACGTCGGAGACCGCAGAGGTCTGGTTGCGAGACTTCCTTCGTTTTCTGAATCAGACGGGCAACTCTCACGCAGCCACGAACAAAACAGTATTTTTACACATTCTAATTTCTCAGTTTCTACCGACAGTCGGACGTCAGTATTACGGGTCTGTGATTTTCGCAGACAACAACACTGGTATAGCCTCGTCACGATTCTTTGTCATACCGAAGGACGTCACGACAAGCGAGCGAGGGAAACTCATGATGACAGAAGCTCGTAGTATCGCGGAACGGGAACCTTTGAAAATGAAGGCTTACAGCTTTGATTTCTTCCTCTCAGACCAAGTCGTTACCATTCTTCCAAGTACGCTACAAACTGTTGGCATTGCCGTAGCGATCATGTTCGTGGTGTGTTTCCTCTTGATTCCGCACTGTGTCGCTACTTTCCTCATCACCTTTGCTCTGGTGTCCATCGACGTAGGCCTTGTGGGATACATGACGTTTTGGGGGATAAATCTCGACATCGTCTCTATCGTCTCTATTCTCATGTGTATCGGGTTCTCCGTGGATTTCTTTGCACATATCACTTATGCTTACGTCACTTCCAAAGCCACAGTACCCGCGGAAAAACTGACAGAAGCTATGCGCGCGGTCGGCATGCCTATTCTCCAGTCTTCTCTCTCTACCATCCTCGGTATGTTAGTTCTTGCCTTTTTTCCGGCCTATATTTTTCGGGCGTTTTTCAAGACCATTTTTCTGGTGATGGTCTTCGGTGCGGCTCACGGACTGGTCATCCTTCCCATCCTACTGACCACCCTGCGGCCATGTGGTCAAGGGCAAGACGAAAGGGACACGGTCAAGAAAATTAGTAAAACTACCGCATTTTCTAACGGAGGTTTTCCCCGGCCCTCCTACCCTAGGCCGCACTCTGTCAGTCCGTATATACCAGGGAAAACATCAGCTATTAATGGTACGAAACCAACGACGTCCTTGCCCAATTTACGCCCTAAAGTCGGACAAGACAATCCGTACTTTACTCCGGAAATGCGCGAAGGGATAAAGTGGGTGGGCAGGCAGAGAACGGGTATAGACAACCCGGTTGTGGTATCAGATTACCCATAGGATCTGTGCAGTGTTCACAGCCAGGCCTGAGAAGCCAGCTTTCTAGAGGGAGGGAGGGAATATCCAAAATGGGGACCCCTGATTGGCCAGGCTGTTTCAAAAGGTATCGACACCCCGTTAGAAACTGCAACTTTGCCCTTGGAGTTTGTGGTAAAATGGTAGCCTATGTGGGAAAATGATGCCAGATAACGATAATAGAGCTATATATCTAACAAATCAGATGGACATTTTGTCTAAATATTTTTGTTGAAATATTGCTACGGCATGCCTGTCTCCCACCTTTAATTAAAGACATAAGATATGGTGGTCTATGCGTGCTTTAAAATACCGTCCTCTCTTTCTATAGTATAGTAAATATTATGAGAAGAAAATTGTCATACACGCCGTGTATCTTGTAAATTAGCCAAATTAACGCGAACCTACATGTACAATGGTCTAAGCCTTTGTAGTTGATATTATCTAACCTATGTAATAACTAAGTTATCTGAGATAAGTTGTATTTATTTTTGCAAAGTGTCCATGTCTGCATTTAAGTTTCAAGTTTTGCTAATGAAATAAAATTTCAGACCCTACGTTCAGTGTCTTACTTATCTCATGTTTATTTTCATTTATTGTCAATTCATAGCCTCCTAAGCAGCCTTTACTCTCTCTCTCTCTCTCTCTCTCTCTTTCTCTCTCTCTCTCTCTCTCTCTCTCTCCCTATCTCTCTCTCCCTCCCTCACACACACGCACACACACACACACAAACATACAAACACAAATACACAGTCACATAAACTCTCTCACTCACTCACTCATTCACTCACTCACGGAACTACCTACCTACTCAACCACCTATCCATTCTCTCTCTCTCTCTCTCTTTCTCTCTCTCTCTCTCTCTCTCTCAGTTATCTCTCTTTCTCTACAATGCGACATCGCTCGCTTTTATAGCAAAGCCCACCGACCCGGTGACCCACCCCTACACATCTACATAAGTGTGTTGGGTTCTTTTAGGTGCAGGGGTTCGACGCCTGACTGAGGCTATAGTATATGAAATGTCGTCGTTCGACTGTAACATTTTAGAGCTTACTGTAACTTTTTTTTTACAATAAAAATATCTAACCACTATGCAAAATGTACAGAAAGTTCCTGAGATGTGGAAGTAAGTTGGTCAACTATCTTTACAACAGAGTGTTTTTCCGTCATGAATATCTTAACTTTTCGCCGCGATATATGTACACTTCTCTCACCTCCTCTGCCACCGGGTGCCAAATTCGACCCAGGCGGAGAGAACTTTGCGTGCCCCGAAGAAGGATTGGCCACCTATACCATTTGTGCTACGGGCCTCACAAGAGCGTTGCGTTTTCCTTAGGCCTTAGCTCGTTTCAGTATAAAAACACTTGTACCACCGTGTACCACTTGTGCCACGGGCCTCACAAGAGCGCTGCCTTTTCCTTCGCTCGTCTCAGTATAAAACCACCTGTACCACCGTGTACCACTTGTGCCACGGGCCTCACAAGAAGTTGCCTTTTCCTTCGCTCGTCTCAGTATCTGGGTGCATTCGCCCGCGATTTCGTGATGTCGACCCACACAAGTCGGGAAACATTTACGTGCGAGCAAGGGACGTTCGTAGCGCCGGTAATCGGATCGGAGGTCGGCATGTCGCCGTGTATCTGGGTGCATTCGCCGGCGATTTCGTGATGTCTTACATGGAAGCTCCGCCCTCAAATTAGAGATATGGCCCGGGGCTATTTAAGGGGGGTCCGGCAAAACTGCTCCCAAAGGATGTGATTGACAACAGCATCACCATGGAGACGCCCCACACCTGCCGTGAACCCCTCACCTTACCTGTACACCACAGGTATGACCGCAGGTGAGGGATTGTTAACCGTCACGGCTTGACTATTGTTCTCCACCTTGTAATCAAGGTACGATTAGGGGCAGACTGTTTTTATGCGTGAGTTGTCTCGCACAGTAAGTGATCCGGTTGGGCCAAGCCGGTATAGCCCCAGGACAGATATCCATGTGAACGGAGTCACAACTCGTTTTGCATACGGCACAACATTGTCTAGAAGAATAAGACGTGAAGAAAGCTACGGGTTCACTGCACGCAGCTTCGATTCCAATAGAGCGTTTTATGTATAGTTTTCCACCTAAACAGCTGAAGCGTTCAAGATACGATCTTGGTTTGGACTTCCCGAGTTGAGATATGTCGGCCGCGCCACCTATGTCCGGCGATGGACAGGGTAAGTCTTCGAGTCAGTAAACTGGTCAAGGAAATGCCACCAAACGAAAAGTCACTCCTTGCACCAACGATACCTTAAAGAGCCACTGAACTTTGCATAACGTTTTAAGATATTGTTAAAGCAAGCATCTTATAAGTAACTGTAAGGTCATTGTAATATGTCTATGTTTAACTTTATTCACATGTTGCGTAACACAAACAAGCTGATATTGGTCAGGACAACAAATCTTACCACGGCTTGCGCCAGAGCGAACTTGGGAAATACTGTACATTTCAAGACGATTTATGATATCTTTGAGGGAGAGGTTATAATACGTAGCTATTGGGTTAAAATCACTCATATTTGTCAGTATGGTAAAAAAATACAGCATAACTTGCTGTGTATGTGCAGTGTAGTGTTGACAACTAGCACTGAGTATGCTTGCCACATGTATGTTATTCTACGGCGGTTTCATCCCCCAAACAACAGCGAACCAAGTATCTATTTTGTCAGCATAATGACTAGATACCCGTATACATGTCGGTCGTGTGGAGTAGTGTTTCAGGGGACGTTTGTTCACACAAATCCGTCCTCTGTGACACCCGTCCTCGCATGTCACCAGCCACTTGTTTGTGTTGTTGCCGAGATATTTACATCTCAGACGTCACACACGCATCACTTTACAATGTTAGAAGTCCCTGTCACACATATTCAGGACGCTCTCACGACTTGCTCCCGACCATTTCCCAACCAAGGTCGGCGCTGAGTTGGGAGTAGCCTGGAATCTATCCTATTGTAGTTCACTACTCTTATCGTATTTTAGTTGAATCTGACTTTCCTGAGTTTGATTTGTCAAAATATGTAGTCGGCTGGATTTTTAAGACAAGTGGGCAAACTACACAGATGGCCTTGCTCAACTCCCAACTATATATGGTCTGGATAAGGTCGGGGGGGGGGGGGGGGGGGGCTGTGGTCAAGTACTAGTACTGTATGTGTGATAGGGGCTTAGCACAGATGTGATGTAAAGTGCTTGCCTGTGAGTGAGTTGATTTAACATTATTCACGCAAACCTTGTTTTGTAGTCTGGCTATTCGAGTCGAAGCTGTGATAAACTTTATTGTTGTTACGAAGCCAATACAATGACACTGATTGCCAAATTGTCTACACCTCGGGTAATTTGTACTAAAGACGAAACCTAGTTTTAGGGCGCGTAATCTTCAATCCCGGGAGAGCCCGAAAGTCGGTGCAATTTGCGCAAATTAAGGATAGAAAAGAAACAAGCATAGAATTGTTTCCCTACCAATATCTGGAAACAGAACAAGTCGAGTTTCAATGTGTTTTTTCCTTGTTTGAGCACACGTAGTCTGTACATGTACCTGGACTGTATTTTCAGTGTTTGAAATTACATGAACGTACTTTAAATAGAAATCAAATGTTTAGGATTGTGATGTTAAAGGCACTCCATATTCCATATATATACATTTAAGGTCTCCCTTGGAAATCAGTTACAATGTTAACTGAAGGGACCACCCTAAAGATGAATAGATAAATAAACATATCTTCAACATTTCGAGCCGTTTCATTTACCATTCGAATTTGACCAGTATTGACCATTGCGCGCTCGATTTACCCAGAGTTCGACGAGCCGACTAAAAACTATCTAGAGTAAAACGTGTTCCTAATACCGGGATGTAAAAAAAAAGCACCTCCAGAAAATAACCTTAAAGAAGATGACAGGATAATGGCGATTAAGATCAACCAAGAAGCTCCTCGGATTGATTCTAAAGAAAGTTGTATCTGTTTCAGACAGCTTCTTTCAAAAGCGGGGTTTTCCTGGGGCCAGGGCGGTTGTGGTATCACGTTTCACATCTCTAGTATTGTACGAGGATTAAACTCAGCATAGTTTGGACAGGAATCTGATCGATGCATGTGTAGGGGTAAAAGGGGAATAATTAAAGGATCATGCAGTTAAAGCACCCAAACGGAACGGTAGCTGCAGTGCGCTAGCTAACCGCTAGAGTTATTTCGTATTGTTGTTTGTCAGTGATAATGAGGAAGAGTTATGCTGGTCACATTTTGACGAAACTACCACCTTAGCTAACGTTGTGTACACGCTTTGTTGTGAGCATTGTTTGCAAGGCTTCTTTGCATGGTGTGAAAACTGGCTCACATCTGTTCAAAACGTTACATTTTCCAAATTTAGGGCTCCATGGCAAGAGTTCGAGGATCGCATACCTCCGTGAAATATTTCCTATTTCAATTTCTTGTCTTAGTCATGATTGTAAATCTCTCACTGAACAGCTTTTTTCCCGTCTGGCTCCAGTATTTAAGGCCCATAGGGTAACAACAGGCATGCATGTATTAGGAAATTGAAGACAGGGAACTTTGATAGCATTCTGGGACCTTTCAAGAACCTTTGACCTAACTTCCTGTCAGTGTCTCCACATAACTAGCATGTAAATAAGTGATTAAACACAAATAGATAAACAGACACACCGAAAAGAAAACCTTCCGTTCCACGTAGATAACCATAACACTTTTCTATATTCCATATACTATTCTATATACCATGTAGTTATAGTAGTAGTCCTCTGTGTTTGTTTGTTATATACATTTCTAAATAACTTTTTCTCTATATTCTCCACAGGCGGGTTGGTCGAGTTGTCCAATGGGCACAGCATGTCTCTACAGACGGCCCGCATGATGAACGTGTCGCTGCAGCGCCGCCTACACGACAAGGTGCATCGGATTGAACTGCAGCACCAGAAGACCCGGCTCGCCCGCAACATCGAGACTCGTGATCTCAAGGACCTGCTTCTTGCAATCAAGTCCCAACCCTTGGAGTACCTTGAGCCCGAAAACAACCCTCGTGCAAAACAGGGGAAAAGTGCGAACGGTCCTCAGCGAGTGTCCGCACAAAATGGGGGTCATAGACCTCAGATTCCGAGATTGCCACGAACGGCAGATCCCGATTTTGCAAGGAAACAGCAGAATTCGAACGCCGTCGAACTTAAAATTTTAGAAAAAAAGTCATCTATACGCTGGCGTAACGTAGCAGAAAGGACCCCACGGCTTGTAGCAAATGGTATGTCCCTAAATGCAATGGAACAGGCGAAAGCCCAGGACAAAGGCGCGCCCGAAAAAACGACACAACCAGTTTTACCTGGGTTATTTCCGGGGCAAGTTTCGAACAATATCAAAAGACTTTCTCCCACGAGATCAGGAAACGAGCCAGTTCGAAGCGCATCAGTGTCCAACATGTACATCAAAACACCTTCACCAGGGGGCGCTTCTCAAACTGTACCGACGTTAAGCTTCATTCAGCTCGCCTCGCAAATGAAGGCCTTTAGCCTCCCGAACCTGAGGAAAAAACCTGTGAATAACAACGACAAACCGTCCCAGATTGCCATGGCAACCAAACTGACCAGGAAGCAGAGGTGTGCGTCCTATTCCATTGGGATGGAGGGGGAGGGGCCAACAAGCCCCGCCCCTCTGCGCCTGCCCTCCTTGGCCAATGACACGAAGTGGAGCCTCTCCTTGCGTAAATGATTGACACTTAATGTGACTATGGCCCGATTAACACACATCTCGACTCGAGGCTGTGTATGAGGAGCTTTGGGCTGCTCAAGTGGAGTTTTCCAACTAAAAACTTCTCGACTCCAATTCGATTCAAAAACCCGTGTGTAAACCGGGCCTATGAATGCTAGAATAGACCGATCCCGACTGTCCATCACAATGAGCAATTCAACCAATGACAGCATTGCAATTAGCGGTTCGACCAATGAGAGAGTGGCTGCATGACCGTTGAAAATTTGCATTTTATTTTGCATGTCTACGTTTTGACGGAAGTGGGTGGGGCTATGCAGTCGGTCTATTGCCATGAACCCATGATTTTCATATGAAAAACAAGAATATGCTATGACCCAAATTTCATGCTGGCATATCTTATTTGGGCAATAGTGCTTTCATAAATTAAAGAGATTTAGGTTTGAAGTGTTTCTTACCTATCAATCACAATATTATACTGGCTTGAAATCTTTATTATCAGTAACTTATATAAAATACTACAAGGGGTTGAGGTTTTATATATTTGGTTTTATATATTATGCACAGCAAACTAAGAAAGCTATGTCAATATTAATATTTGTGCAATGTCTTCTAACAGTGACTCAGAATTAAAAGGAAATGAAAACAAGTTTTGTTGCTCAAAGCACCTCTGGTTTATTCACTTCGAAGCAAAGAACAACTTTCCTATCACAAAGCATACCAGACAACCATCACATCGAAATGCTTGTAAATTTTCTGCATGGGAAAAGACAACGAAACACAGGAATGTTGACAGTCAAAACCACATGCTTCCCAATGCCTTTTCAATCTTTGAAATATTTCCAAGTCTTCTTACCTACTGAACTTACAATTTGCACACCCGATACCTTTTCTCATGATGCCACAATACTTTTAACTGTCTCTCCATCCTACATGTACTTCTACACCACAGAATAGTTAACGTGAAAAAAATGTACACAACAACCAAAACAGAACAAGTTCCTTTGATAATTTAACATAGGACTTTCTATGCTCTATATAATAATCTACGTTAAGGTTTTTGATGTTTTGAACAAAGAATTCCTCTTTATCACCTAAAGTTCAAAGATATTTCAGTAGGATTTGATCTAGAAGTTTGAGAATGGTTGCATAATCTCCAAGCAGATGTTGGGGTGAAAGATTACAGTTGAGAGACTGTCAGAGATGAGAGAAGCCCAACCTTTCACCCTACATCTGCTTGGAGATTATTGTTGCCCACTCTGGAGTTTTAGAACTACTGCTTGGAGAAGTATTCTTTGCTGTCCTTTACGTCTGGCTTGATGGTGTCTGCGCCAGGCTTCCAACCAGCGGGGCACACTGAGAGAAGAAAAAAAAAAGGATTGTGATATTTAAAGGCATCCAGAACATTTTATGAGACTTGAAACTTGAATTGAAAAGTCAACTTTGTAGTCATTCCTACAGATAGTAAGTTACAATAACACTATACCATTACATATCAAAATTGAATGAGCAAAGATACAATGTCGTTGTGTGGTGAGAACTGATAGAAAATCCAAGCCCTAATAGACTGATCCTGACTGTCCATCACAATTAGCGGTTCGACCAATGAGAGAGTGACTACATGTCCGTGAAATATTTTCTTTTTTATGTTCTAAATTTGCATTTCTACGTTTTGATGGAGGTGTGCGGGGCTATGGTATCTACAGTATTTACAGTAAGCGTGTGAAACTAAAAGATTACCATGTAGATTATTTTTGTGCCGTTTTCGTTTATGTCTCAGGGGCCTTCACCTTTGACACTGCACATGCATACTCGAATCTAAGAAAGGGCTTATAAATCTACGCAACAATAGAGCCAACCGACCTTCGCCGTGTTTGTCGGTGAACTGGAAGGCCTGAACCAGACGCAGCGTCTCGTCGACCGAGCGCCCCACCGGCAGATCGTTGATGGTGATCTGCCGCAGCGTGCCCTTGTCGTCAATGATGAACAGACCACTGAATCATACACAGAAAAAAATGATATGAGATTAACATAATGTAGTGATATCTCAGACTTTAGAGGTTTTGGCTTCAAATCCCTGGCAGATCACCATGTTGTACCCTTGGGAAAGGCACTTTCACAAATTTCCTCACTCTGCTCAGGCGAAAATGAATACCTAGGCTTGGTTTGGGACGTAAAGCTAGGAGGTCCCATGTTTGAGGACAGCTACACCTAGAGCATGCTAAAGAACCCACCACACTTACCAAAAAATGAAGTAGGGGTCCTTCCAATAGGTAAGTGGGTCAAACCCTACTGTGCTTCAGTCTGGTCTTACATAGCTTGTACTTTAGTTAATACTGTACAGAATTGGAGTGTTACACCTTAAGGTGGTTTATACATCATACAACCATGCAATACAAACGAAACAAAAATGGCTAAAAAACGTACCGGAAGGCGATGCCCTCATCCTCCATCAACACTCCATAGTCTTTGGAGATGGTCATGGCTTTGTCTGACAGGATTGGGATCTGCATCTTACCCAGACCTCCCTGCTTTCTGGGGGTGTTTGTCCTAGATAAAAAATTATAAAAAATTAAATACAAGTCATGCAATGCTTCATGTATTTTTCCTGTGATACTTGCCAACAGATACTAACAAACGTACTAAGCAATTGAATAAAACTTCTTTACAATAACACAAATATAAATTAAAACATGACATTTATAAAGAATCAGTTGGAAATAAACACAAAAGACTTCTTGAATCTCTCTGATAAAGTCTGAAATAACTTAAAGTTTGACATTACAGAACACCAACTAAGATTTTATAAATGCTTTCTGATCTACAGTAAGCATCTTGGAGAACCAGATGCATCCTTTTATAAGAAGACATCGAGTGCATAAAGGTGTTTATTACACACCATGCCAAGTGGGAGAACTGGGAGTCTGTCGAGACCGCGACCACCTCGCAGCTGATCTTCTTGAACTCCTCCACGCGATCGCTGAAGGCGATGATTTCTGTCGGACACACAAACGTGCTGGAAGAAACACAACATAACAAGTCAATATAATCCAGATATACAGTCCATTTACTTGTTCCCTAATCAAAGAATTTAACATATTTACAATTAAATTAGGCAGCAGACATAAAATGTCATATATTGTACATATTTTTTGAGATGGCTTAACTTGTAGAAAAAATACAAAATTTGTATGGTACACAAGATGAATTCATGCCACTTACAAGTCCAGAGGGTAGAAGAAGATGACCAAGTATTTTCCTGCAATAGATAAGAAACATGCTTCCATTTCAGACCTACATTCTTACATTATTGCTGATGAATTGAAAGACTTAAGAAGCATATTGTGCTGACAGAATACAAAAGTGTACATTTGATGTAACCTAATGTCTTCTTAAGCTGAAACCAAAATATCTCCAACTAAAAATCAGCTGGCAATTTATGTATATCGTCATTAATCAAGCGTCCCTAATCCCCAAAGTATCCATTTTGAATACTGAAATATAAATGCACAAGCAAACAAATATATGTCAAACTCACCTTTGTAGTCAGACAGTTTGATGGTCTTGAACTCTCCAGACGGCAGCACGGCAGTGCTCTCAAAGTTGGGGGCAGGGTGTTGGAGTTTGGCGTTTCCGGCAGACATCTTGGTTCAATAGATCTACAAATGCAAACAAACCATAAGGTTAATAACATTAAGGTAAAGCAGTCATCCTCATTTGAGGTGAAGCATGATGCTTTTTCAAGTAGCTAGTGGTAGGGCAATGCGGCCTCGCCACGGCTCACGTTTTTGGCCAAGCACATGTACACTGGGTCACCCCTACTCTTCTCGATAAGTGTGTTGGGTTATTTTACGTGCAGAGGTTTGATGCTTGAGGCTTACGCCCGAAGCTCTCTCATAGACAGGGCCGCCGGCTTTACGTCACCATCCAAAATATGACGACTGCAATCCTTTACAACATGTCCGAGCTCGAGTCGACCCTTAGGATCGAAGGCGGACCCTAGGATCCACAGAATTTGATCCAGATGGCGAAGCAACGGGGTTGTGTTACTGCTTGCGCCACAGGGACATGCCTTGCAGCACCATATTCTCAGTACTCCATTTTCAGAAGTAAGTTTTTACCTATGTTCATGCTCCCACCAGAACACCAGAAATGATCTGTCCCTTCTTTATCCTGCATACTATGATCAATAATGAAACTTCCCTAGCCTTACACCATTCATTAACCAGCAATGATCTTTCCCTTACAAGTTACATAAACATCCAACCCCTTCCCACCACCAATGCCCTTTCCCTTCCGTTGACGACAGCGGGCTCTGTGATCTCGGAGACCACTTGAAAAATTGTGCAAATCAAACGAATATAAATCAAAATAGGGCTTGTAATAGTACAAAGGCGAAGCATCATGTGGAAGAAATTCAAATTAACGGCATGCCAATCATGGCTGTGTGGAGGCTTCATACTAGTTCAGGGACCAAAAGGGTCCCATCTCAATTTTGCCTTAATATTGCTTGATGTAAAATGCAGTTGTGGCATGAGAGTCCTTCCAGTGTTCTCACCAGGATTTTTTCACAGCATAGGGGTCAGGTACAGAAGGCCAACTTTACGCGGCGCAAGTCACGCGTGGAGTGACCAGAGTCCGGCATGTTCCCCCGGAAAATTTGTAAATTCATAACCCAATGAGACATTATTTCATGCATTTTGAGGGATAAATTTTGTGAAGTAGAGTTTTTCCTCTGTCACAGCCTCATTCTAAAGCCAAATATGAACTTTTTATAAGATTTATGAAGGGTCAAAAGGTTTGTCCCAGAAAGAAACACCCCTATGCTGGTTGAAACACAGCATAGGGGTCCAGATCACAGCATAGGGGGTCCAAATCACAGCATACTAGTAGGGGGCCCCTATGCTGAAAAGGCCTGGCAAGAACACTGCCTTCACACAAAGATAGCAGAACGAGAAGGCCTGTTACACACCAAATTGAGGCACAGAGGATAGTTACAGTCAATATTGGACAAATCTGGCTATCAAAGATATCTTCGTGCTCCTGACAAGTTGACAAATCTCATTGAATGCAATATTACTGTATTACCTAAAAACAAAATTTATAATGATGGGTTGCAACTGCAATTCAAGCGCGACAGGTATCCTCCAATATTTCCTGGCAGTGTGTGCAAATATATCAGGGATAATACCAGAAAAACGGTATGTAAAGTGGGCATAAGTCTCACATGTACATTTTTGTATTTAGTAAAGACTAGTCAACATACCAACCAAGCCTAAACCAAACTGTATTTATATAACAGGTAGCCAGTCTGGAAAATTTTACACCCTACAATTCAGCTACTGTTCATCTTCAAATGTTTGCTACATCGGTTATATAGCTGCGGTATTCATTACTATTTCCTGTGAAACATGCATGTACTATATCTTACAATATTGTTATAAATGTTAAAGAATACCATACCTTTTTGTTGGCCTAGAATCCAGTGCTTATAGTTATGTTAACTAGTAACAGATCTCTACACCCAATCCCTGTTACACTGACTATATAAGCCAGAGATTTTGCTGTGTCATTCTTACTTGTCCTACATACATGTGTCTAATTACTACACTTCCTGCCCTAGTAGTAGAAAGCGCATGACAACTACATCCTGGGTTCCCAGAAATATACATCATACATAAGTCTTTGCATGATGGTGGCGCTGGGATATTTTCAGGGGTTTTTCTTTGAAAATATTGCGAAGGGGATCATTGCGAAGGGGGGGAGCGACCAAACGATAGGATGGTGTGGAAGGGGGGTTTCAGAGTTGATGTTGAGTCCAGGGTCTTTTTGGCATTTTCCCAAAAAGACATACAAAATGCCACAAAAATGTACCATTTCAAATAAGCCCAAGTTCCATGTAATCTCCAAGCAGATATTGGGTAGCCAACCCTACATCTGCTTGGAGAGGACTGAAACATACAACCATCATAAGATTCAGAAATGGGAGTGCTTACCAGGAGACCATGGCATGCTATTTAGACTCAAGCACTCCACTGAGTATTTTAGTCTACAGTTAAGAGGTATGTTTACACACCAATACCATCATACAATGACCAAACAGGCAAGGACAATTTTTAGTCTTTTCAAATTCAACAATGTTTCCAGCCCACTGATTGTACTATTCATCGCTCACTTAGCAGCCTTTCATCCGCTGACAAAATAGCCCATGATAACCATTCTTTTTTTTTTTGCTGTGCAATTTGAAATATTTGTGGCGGTTTTATGTTCGCAAATCTTATTATCGACCTGACCCAGGGATAAACCTTTACACTACATTTTTCTGTGGCCAGCACGAACTTAAATCAGTGCGAAAGCCTCTTTTAACCCAGTCCTGCAAAATCCAAGGCAACCCAAGCAATATAAGGGCCCGAAAATCGGATTTCAAAAGTCAATTTATTTAGTCATTTCTATACAGTCATTAGTTCAAACACTGTCATAATGTATAGTGACGTCCATGATGCAAAAATATGACTTCGTTGTAATGTGAGAACTCACTGAAAATCGTCGCCGGGGTTTTTGTAGGCTCACGAAACTAAGGGGATCATCGCATGGCATGTTTTTGCACAGTTTTAAAATGCTCAAAGTATGAAGTTTTTACACAAATGTGCTAGACAGTGTTAGTAAATGTCACTACAATTAAGATCTAAGTATTTTTTCAGTTCCATTTTTTGGTCCCTAATAATATTGCTTTGGTTGCCTTTAAGTCCCTCAACCATGTATAATACAGTAACTCGACTTGTAATATGTTCTATGTTTACAGGAGTCATTCACCTCATAGTTATACTACACCTAGCAGCAGTAGGAGCAAATATTTTGTCAGCAAATATAAGTGTGACAGTCATGAGGGGTTTCCTTATCAGTAATGTAAGCGTTTGCACTGATTCGGACTTTGAGACCATGATTTGACAATTTATTAGAAGACAGTCAAAAAAGTCTTATGTTAACACAGACCCAAAAAAAATTGATAAATCATAAGATTTATTCAATTTCATTTTATATTATTAGATAGTAAAAGGAGCTTACAGTAAGTTACACTACATATAACGTTATCACAGTTAAGCATACAATAATACTAAGAATGGCCGCATGGGGTTAAATGTATAGAGATTACCCATTGACAGCAAAAGCTTTTAAGAAGCTTTCCGTTTTGAAATACTTAAGAAGGCATCATCCCATTACCTTCCTAACAGGCCGGCTAGCTAGGAGTTAAGGTGTCACGAAATGTCCGACAAAACAATATTATTATGTATTTAAAAACAAGCGCTCTATGGGAAATCTAGCGTGCAGTGTTGATGGTAGCCCCCCATGCATGCCCCCATGAAATAGGCCTCTGGCATAGCTACTCCGGCATACTTTTCTGTCAGAAGTTTCTGGAATGAAATCTGGCAATGATTGATTTTGGTCTAGATCTCCTTGTAATCTTAAAGGCAATCTAAAATTGTGTACACTAAATGGCAAACACTCCAAACTGTTTAGAGCTGAGTATTAAACAGCTAAAGATCCCATTTATATAGAGCAATACAAATCTATGTAAATGCATAAAATGGCAAAATATCACAAAGGGAATCTCATACCAGTATTCATAATTCATAATTCTATTTAAATGCCCAAGCTAGCCTACCGGCACATGGAAATCAATGTATTAAAGAATGTCATGATCAATATTTCAGCTAAAATGCAAGTCATGGACTGCACCCTTTTTTATGGTAGTCATCAGGAAATCGGCATACTTCAAAGGAAAACCGGAAATCCGTTTTAACGTTTAAAATGACATTTACAAAACCCCCCTCCCACCCTCTTTATATCAAACCACTTTTTGCAGTGCTCTCATATAGCACACGGGCTATTGTTCTATTTCTAAAGTCTTTCCTTCATCCTCTTATGTCAGATTATAAACAGTTGTTTGTAGTCGTGAACTAGAAGTATTTTTCTAGCATTCCGTGACATTTGTGACACAAAAGATTGAATTTGAAGGACAATTTGCGAAGTCACGTTCTGAAACGTTACGTAAACTATAACACACATGTGCATGTGTTAGGACGACTAGACAGTAAACTCTCTGAAACATCTCAATGTTTTGCTCGAAATAAACATCAACAGACCACAGCTACACCTGAAATCGAATCATAAACACCTAAAGATTCATAGAAATGAAAATGAAGCCCTACCTGTCGTTCTTTCTTGCAGAAAAAAACAAGGAAATGTGGGTGTTTTGTGGTCCGCTCTCCCTGGCTTACCGGCGAATGTCAGAAGGCAGTCACGTGGTTCAGGCACGCGCGGTCTTTCAGCGGGCGATACCATTCAGCGGGGAGGGACAGGTTCAGTTTTTTACTACATTTGCCTAAAGTTGATGCACTCACTTTAGTAGATTTGCCAAGCAATATTAGGGTCCGAAAAATTAGATTTGGAACATGGGAAAGTCAATCTATTTAGTCATTTCTATACATGATTAGTTCAAACAACACTATCACGACGTATATCACGATGTCAGTAGCGACGTTCATGATGCAAAAATACGACATTGTTGTGATGTGAGAACTCACTGAAAATCGTGGCCAGAGTTTTTGTAGGCTCGCGAAACTAAGGGGATCATCGTATGGCACGTTTCTGCACGGTTTTAAAATCCTAAAAGTAAGAAGTTATTAAGCAACTGTGCTAAACAATGCTAGTAAATGTCACTACCATAAAGATTTCAGCATTTTTTCTATTACTATTTTTGGCCCTAATATTGCTTTGGTTGCCTTTAAGGGAATCGTAGATGCTAATAAATTATAAACTTCTTTTATCATCATAAAATGAACAGCTATAGAACAAGAAGGTTATGTTTTATACCGGATGTAGCTTTGTGATTTTTCTTTTGGTTAAACAGCATATCTCAAGAATCTATTGATGGATTGTTATGATATTTGGTAGGTGGTTGACAAAACAAAGGACGAGCGTGATTATGGGCCTCCTAGCGGCTTTATTTGGTACTGCAACAGAACTTTCGGGTTGGGTATCCCATGTTTTCAACCTGCCATGCTACAAGTTTGAGTTAACTTGCAGGTAGCTTTATATGGGGTCGGGAATAAATGGTATAGGGTTGGGCAACCATGCACGACTTTTCTTGGAACTGTGTCGCTAGCTTGTTTTTGTCGGAAATGTTGTTTCAAGTAGTGTACGTGCGTGAAAAATTATTCATATCAGAGATTCAGTGGTTCGATATCATTTACGTCTAACTCCATATGGTCGTGTCTACAAAGTGAGTGCATGCCACTTAAAGGAAACCAAAGCAATATTAGGGCCCGAAAATCGAATTTTGAAAGTCGATTTATTAATTAGTCATTTCTATCTATACAGTACAGGGCTCCCTTGGAAATCAGTTATAATGTTAACTGAAGGGACTACCCTAAAGATTAATGAATAAATAAATAAATAAATAAATAAATGAATAAGTACATGATAAGTTCAAACAACACGATCACCATGTATAGCGACGTCCATGATGCAAAAATACGACGTCGTTGTAGAACTCAATGCTTAAAGTATGAAGTTATCTCGCAAATGTGCTAAATAGTGTTAGTAAATGTCACTGTCATAATTTTGTGTTATTTCCATATTCTGGGCCCTGATATTGCTTTGGTTGCCTTTAAAATGTTTTGCCCAGGAGCAGGTGCGGATGGGTTTCTAATGATCTCTCTAATGGGTGCTACGGTCCTCTCACGTGAGTGCTTCCGGTAAAGGGCAACCACCAGAAATCCTCTCGTTTGTGGCACCCCACCCACACACATCGCGCCCAGAGCGTACTTCCTGACAGGACTGACATCCATAAATGGCTCCGGTACCCGTGGGCCCTGTCCGGTACCCGTGGGCCCTGTCCGGTACCCGTGGCCCCTGTCCGGTATCCGTGGGCCCTGTCCGGCACCCTTGGGCCCTGTCCGGTACCCGTGGGCCCTGTCCGGTACCCTTGGTCCCTGTCCGGGACAGCATATCGGAAACATATCGGAGGCATCTCGAACGCATTTGTACTTTTCGCAGTTTTGATTTCCAAGAACTGTCGGATTTAGAGGGCCACATTTTCTAGACTTTGTTGTTTTCCGATATCCCCTTCCCGACACCTACGTCCATGTTGACGTTAAAGACTTAAGAGATCTTTGGTATATTCTCATATGTCACGATGGAGGATTTGTTGAACACGAATGACCTTATACCGGGATCAGCAGTTACTTTTGAGGCTCGAAGTTGATCCCGCTGAGACGTCATTTCCCGTCGGCAGTTGTAACACAACAATGGGTTTCACATTAATTCCTATGATGTTCTTTTAAATGGGTTTCGAATTCATATTATACATGTACAGTTTTATAATGTTCTTACCTTTGTAAAGAAGGTTATGTTTTCGTGTGCGTTGTGTTGTGTGTTTGTGAACAATATAACTCGAGAAGTCGTGGATGGATCTTTATGACATTTGGTATGTTGGTGGTATGGGTTGGCAAAATGAGAAAACGATTCGTAAAAGGGTCCTTTGCGGCTTTCTGCAGCACTGCAGCGGAACTTCCTGTTTCGATACCTCGTGCTCAAGCTAAGATCGTGATTCTAGAGTGGTAGATAGCTCTTGCTGTAAATGTGTTGTTCAACAGTCAAGAATACTTTTAAGCTAATGTGTGTCCCACCTGATATTCATGCTCTAGATCTGTCGTGCAGTATTTCATTGCCATTTTGGCGACGCCTCAGGGACAGATCCAATTTATCAAGCCTCTTTATCTTTAAACATTCGGGATAACATAATCTTACTAGGCCAAACAATAAAGATTTTAATAATAGATTTATTGCAAATTTATTCCGATACTTCAAGTGCCTTCGATGATCGCGGCTAGTCCAATACAGGCTATAATTATGCCATGCAACTGTACGTGAACTCAAACGCTTCCACCAATATATATTCTTTGGTACATAGTCTATAGATACATCACAGTTGCAAGCACCATGTTGGAATTGATAAGCATTACATAGTTAATTGAAGACACGAGGTACAGCCTACGTCATCCTACGTCATCAACGGGCAGCCGACCAATGAGCGGTGGAGCGCCACAATTTCCTCTTCAAGTGCGCCCTTCAGGAAGGTCAGTGTATGCCAAGAGCTACTCTCCAAGCAGAGGTAAGATCCGGGGTATTTTCGACGTATTTTCGCGGTATTTTATACGTATTTGCACTTTTCCGTTTTTTGTTGAGTCTTCCTCCTCTTATGAGGAAAAGTCGAAAGACGTTTAAAAACCACGGAAATACGTCGAAAATACCCCGGATCTTGCCTCTGCTTGGAGGGTACCCAGGATCATCTGAAGCCAAGTAATCGTCATGTCTTCAAGTTAAGGACGCCAAAACGCTACACTGAGGGACAGCTGGAGCTTAACCGTCGTTGGTCGGCTGCCCCCCCCCCCCCGCCATTTTGATGACGCAGGTACCCCGTAAAGAAGAGCACTTTTTATATGGCTTAAGCCTTCCTTTCTTTCCATGCTTAGCTCTAGACGGGCATGCCTTACGAACACCAAAGCACAGCCTAGCGATTCAGCAAGGCATTGCAGCGACGTCCCGTCTGGGTAGTGTGGCTTTATAGATCTTCACTTCGTCCTCTTTGACCTCCTTGATGACCCTGACGTCATACTCCTGACGTAACATGTTGAAGAAGCGTTCGTCCCGCTCATAGCGGATCTTACTGGCCAGGAGGATGACCGTGTCCTTGTCGCACAGGTGTCGGAGCGTGCGCAGTAGGTCAGGGAAGGTGTCCTCTGTAGAGATAAAGAACAAAGCGGAGATAAATCAATTCCGATTTTATCGAAAGCTAGACTGTATACAAAAACAACATTGTAACAAAAACCTTACCGAATTTTCGGCGGCCATCTTGGCTATAGCCTTTGTCACTGAGGTTCGAATTTTCGATCTCTTATGAGAAAGGACATGACGTCAGGCAATTACCGTCCGCTTCCGGAAGTGTGACGTCAGCAACGGGTCAAAGGTGATTGGAAGTCGGTACCGACCCTCGACTTTGTCCAATAGTAAGTTTAATCCTTCTTCCTGATGGATTAATTTTATCTACCACAACTGATGAACATTCATGGCAATACATGACACATGTCTCTACCGATGTGTGTAAGTGTGACGTCAGCAAATGGTCAAAGGTTATTGGAAGTCGGTACCGGCCCCCGTCAATGTCCAACAGTAAATTTAGTCCTTCTTCGTAATGGTATCCATCTACCACCACAGATATACCTTTATGCTAATACATGGCACATGTCCCTACCGATGTATGTAAGTGTGACGTCAGCAACGGGTCAAAGGTGATTGGAAGTCGGCACCGGCCGCCGTCAATGTCTACTAACAAGTCTGGTCGTTCTTCGTAATGGCATCTATCGACCAAGGCTAACACAGATGAACTTTTATGCTAATACATGACACATATTCTCTACCGATGTATGTAAGTGTGACGTCAGCAATGGGTCAAAGGTTATTGGAAGTTGGTACCGGCCGCCGTCAATGTCTAACAGCAAGTTTGATCCGTCTTCGTAATGGTATCTATCTACCACCACAGATTAACATTCATGGTAATATATTACACATAATGGGTTAATATATTATCTACCAGCACAAATAATATTTTATGCTAATACATGGCAATGGTTTGATATTTATCTACCATCACAGATGAAATTTCATATTAATACATGCCACATGTCCCTACCGATGTAGACGATGTCGGCTCCCAGGATGTAGTCGTAGTGGTCCGAGTCGGGGTACATGTGCAGGTCCGCCCCCCATCTCAGTTGCTTCACCAGGGGAGTGTGCCTGACGTCCTTTGTGTTCTTATGAACGTTAACCGATGTACATTCTAAAGCCTCTTTCGTGTCGGTGATGGTCACCTCCGCCCCTGTAGACAAGATATGTTTTAACAATTTTACCTACAAATTAACAAATTATTTCATAGTGCCCTTCGTTCAAGTACTAGCTCTGCAAGACTTCTGTGCGGCAAATATAGAAGTCATTCAATACCTTTTCGAGTGGCATAAATTTTTCCCATTCACTATGCAAAAAAGGACCTCATTTGCATAAAGTATGTCATATGATCATCTCCCCTACCGGAATAAAACAATTTGTTCAAGTATGAGATTCCGTTATGTTGGCAAAGAAGGCTATTGTAGTATTTCCTCATAAATGATGTAAATGAGGTCCTCATTTGTATAATTTATGTCTGATAATGTCCACATCTACTAGCCGTCACCCATGGCCAACTGAAGACAGAAGACACAAGAGGGCGAACCTTACCAAGCAAACTCGCCACAATTCCCGTCAGGGCGGTCCCGGCTCCCAGCTCGATAACTTTCCTATCCACGATTTTGTCTTTATTGGACTCCAGATATCGTCCCAGAATGATGGCCTACAAACAAATTAGACAAACGTGTCATGATTTGGGAACAGTAATAATAAGAATAGAGAGAACGCTGGCGACCCCAAAAAACACCCCTCTCAATGAAATGGTATGGCTACCCTGCGACGTCACAAAATCAAGATGGCGGCCACCCCACATGCCAACGGATATCCAACAAAGGTTTTGCTACGCAAACCTGTAATCACCATCACGACTGAGGCATGCCCAGTGTTTGGACATGTCTCACTTTGCAAGAGCGCCTCCTGCCTGCAGTTCTGCTGCTACCCGCATTACGCCAACATCAATAAAACAGGTGTGTTTGCCCCCCTCCCCCTCAACTCCTCAACTGTAAACACCAGTACCACCATCACGGATCGAGTGTCTGTTCTGTCACGTCTGCCGCTGTGGCTGACTGAATATCAAAGACACAGCTATCAGAGCATGTCCTCTTCGACAGCCACCCTCCAAGCAGAGGTTAGGCTCCGGCTAGTCCGCCATAAAGAAAACGGGACAAAATAGAAAGCTTGACAAAAACGCCTTTAAAAACGTCCAAAACTATAGCCGGAGTCTAACCTCTGCTTGGTGAGTAAGAATCCCTAGTAGTTTGTTGTTTTTGTTTGTATTGAATACCCGGTAAACCGCATCATACACACATGTACACCAGGTTTGTACTGAAGAGTACAAGCTGCATATCCGGACAGATTTATATGATCCACTCACACCGGGAAGGAGCCCTACTCTTTTCGATAAGTGTGTTGGGTTCTTTTACGTGTTTGAGGAGAGCCACACCTCTCTCGGAAGGGACGTCCCTAACCGAAGCTAGGTACTCATTTTCACCTGAGTGAAGTGGGGAAAGTCGTGTAAAGTGCCTTTCCCAAGGGCACAACGTCAACGAGACAAATCAGGGAACCCCGGATTCGAACCCGGTACCTCTGGGTTCTGGGGCCAAACAGTGGACTAACTGCCAGACTCGAGTATATGTCATTGTGCGTGCATGTTATATTTAGGCTTCACACACAACATACATCAGAATTTCATCTGACTGAATTTTTGATCGAGCCTTCCGTCTTCTTTAGTGGCAAACGTCTCAACGTCTGATCATGTTACCTACTGGCAGAAATGGGTTGACACAAGCGCTGTAACAACATTTCCAGAAAGTTCTCAACATGGCAAAACAATTCAAAAATTGCAAGTCCCGTCTCAACGCGACATACAAGCCACATGTCAGGTCTCAAATGTCCAATCCTATATCTTGAACAAATTGAGACATAAATATTCTCAGGAAAGCCTCAATTCAAATTAATATCTTCACACATATCTGTTCAATGATACGGTAGATCTATGACATGATTCGAAATTGCTTGAGAAGTGTTAACACGCACTCAATGATCATACAATACATTCGTTCTTGACCCCCTCCTTATCCTGCGTCACTGTGTTGTTTCTAAATAAAACCTTTATCTAGTTTTGGTAGAAGGCCGGTTGTTGTGTCTGTCCTATCACGTCGACATTGCAGATGTAGACATCATTTGATACTGACGGTACAGTTGACAGGCATGTCGTGTATGTGGATATGGCTCAGCGACGTTATGTATGACACCCTGGTATGCGAACTATACCATATGCATCAGGCCTCTCAAAGTTAGTTCTGGGATGGCCATCATAACAAACGAAAACACAGAGTGTCATCGTTTCCAATTAATTCTATTTTACGTATACCTCGCTATCTTGAACTATGAGACCAACGTGAGACGAGGTAAAATCTATGAAATAAATACTACACATTGAGAGGTTTTCAAACTGTAGGCGACAACTCGTGGGAAATCTGACAAAAAAACAACCAAACTACAGTAAAAACAACCTGAAACTTTACACTGTAAGTCCTAGTTTTACCTCGCTATATTGAACTATGAGACCAACGTGAGACGAGGTAATATCTAAGAAATAAAAACCAGAAATTGAGAGGTTTTCAAATTGTAGGTGACAACTCGTGGGAACTCGGACAAAAAAACAACCAACCGACAGTGAAAACAACCTGAAACTTTACACTGTAAGTCCTAGTTTTACCTCGCTATCTTGAACTATGAGACCAACGTGAGACGAGGTAATATCTATGAAATAAAAACTAGACATTGAGAGGTTTTCAAACTGTAGGCGACAACTCGTGGGAAATCCGAAAAAAAAAAAACCAACCTACAGTAAAAACAACCTGAAACCTTACGCCGTAAGTCCTCTCTGTTTACAGTGAGCTATGGTGTTGTCGGTGATATACCGGTGTCAGTAGCCGACGACACATTTGGTCTATTTTAGATTCCAAGGATGGACTTGAATCCTGATAAGAGACCGTTCACCCATGGCCAGATATGTATATCTTGTTTGCGTGCGCAGGAATTCCCGGTCGTTTTTGAGTTCGTGCCACTTCGGGCGTTGTTTTGATTTATAAGGTGTTTACGTACGGTTCAAAATTCACAACCAAGGCGTGGCTGTCTAACATTTACGGAAGAACACTATCAACTTGACAACACAGCATACTTGAAATGTATGGGACTTACAGCTTTCATATGAAATTATGGTATCACAAGAGATTTATCAATGTTGGCATAGGAGGATATGCCTTTCATGCATACCAAGAAGCTCCCCCTTGCGAAAGTTGAAACAATTGCATGTTTTTGTCGCCTTTCTTTGAGCAATGAAAAGATACATGCATTTTCAAATTAGCACACTTTGCCTAAAGACATGATAGCTTTTGTCCACGAGAAGCTATATATTACATTTTAATATTCGTTACTTGCAAAACGATTGGGCGATAAAACAATGAATTGAAAATAAACATTAGTAAGGGTATATGTTTTTTTAAGAACTGAAAATTATTTTTGCAGGTCTACACAGAATAAATACGTATCAAAATTCCTTTGTTCCTTTATAAGAGGGAGTGTTATAATACAGATATTATTTGCGCTATTGCGTGGAATTGGAAAAGGGGCTTGTCAATATCTTGCTTCCGTGAATTTGATAAACTATGTGTTTATCAACAAAGCCTGATACATTTATAGATACAGAAATGCAAAGCATGTATGGTAGTTTGAAAGCAATACTTATCGTCATATTGGTAATATCAGCCGTTTGACAAAACGTATGACATGCATATGGCCCGGCATGATATTGATGACAAACCGACAACTGCTTGAGAACGTATGTCCCCGTGTGGGGTCATCTTCACATGGAAACGGTTATTTTTGCCCACAAATATGGCAGATATGGGGGCGCGTCTTTTTGAACGGCGGCAACATATATCAAATGGCTTATTTATCGTTCGTACTGTTGCAAGCTAACCGTCTTTCTGACGTAAAATGGAGGTCCAGTGTTCGAGGAGGTTCCTTGAGCACATTAAAGGGAAAGGGCTAGCAACCTGTACCTGTAAAAATACCCTGCTACTGAAACAGCAAGAAACCCGCTGCCCTAAATGTGCCACTAGAAACTACAAGGTGAACAACAACAACCGTTACAAGCTACTGTGATAGCGTGTTGATAAGTAACAGCAATTAATATTGAATGGATCATCAGTCAGCTCTATCGCAACAAGGACGTTTTAAAAAGTCGATTTAAACCTGTTTGGTAGAAGCGGGCAAGCAGTTGCATGATCTTAGCAAGAATTGAAAAGATAGACGGTGTTAATCAGTAAAGAAAGAAAAACGCTAAGGATGTGGAGAGATGTTTTTAAGGCAGGTATTTAGACAGCAATAAAACAGAAATAAAAGAAAGACTGTGAAAAGAAAGCAGACATTATACGATGTGCATGGTGCAAGCAACTGGCTTTTTCAACCAGACCATAAGAGACTTTTTTTTTTATAGCAGCAGAACACGATGCTGGGTGACAGAATAATAACAAGCAGGGCGTGTTTGAAGTAGGTGGCAAAAGTACACAAAGCACGCAAGGTGGCCGGCCGTAAAGCCTGATCTATACGGTACCGAACGTCGCCCCTTACCGCCGGCCAGATGATCGCAGCCTCCCCGCCCCCTCCGATACTCTCCTGGATAACGACGTCGCGATCACAGAAACTAAATGTCTCCTGGGGAATCCCACAGCCCCGCCACACGTACTTCTTATTGGGATCGCAACGTAGCGCACTCATGTCTACACGCTGAATCTACAATACAACCAGAGCTGTTTTGAAACTCGGTGTGGACTCGCTTGTTGAGAGACCTGCGCGTGTGTGTCCAAAGTCTTTTCCCCTCGACTGGTGGACAAAGCTTGCCGCTCGAAGCCTCCAGAAGGCGTGTCAAGTTTCGCTCATGTTCCCACTGCACCCTGTACGGTTTCCAACAACAACGCGACCCGGCCGTATACGGTTAATCTATCATTGCCGATCTCGACATTTCACCAGTATGTTTCTATTTAGGCGCGGGCCTGTCGTATATTACCTTGAATTTAGCCGAATCACGCAGAGACAAAGGTCACGTGGTCTTTCACCCGCCCTTTGCGGATTCAGATGGTAGTTATAAATTTTAATAGGTCAAATAAACATCCAGAGACTGTCTAAATATGATAACGGTTTTACGAACTGTCCATACGCGCGATATAAACGGTGTACGGTATGTATCATTAACTCTAAATGATCCGTATCGAAATACGGCCCTTACTTACTGTAAAAGTCAAGGTTGGGGTCCTGACAACATGCCAACAGTGCCGTGATAGATGGGCTTGATACCGGGCAGGACATTGACCCGTTTTGTGACCTTCTCTTTTCGTACTCGTGGCGTCTGGCACGTTCGAGACACCACAAACGTAATGCTTTTCATTACCTCCATCGAAACTGGAGGTATTGTTTTGGGTCTGTCTGTCTGTGTGTCGGTTTGTGTTTTTTCCTGATATTTGTAGTCAGCCTGAGTGTCATCCTTTTTAGTTCCGTGTTCTTCTAGGACCTCTGGGTGGATTGTGATGATATTTGGTATGTGGGTAGGTCTTGCGAAGACAAAGGTCATGTTCTATTTTGCGCCCCCTGGCGCGTGTGACCTTGTTTTGTTCTGTATTCGACCAAGGTTTATGCCTTGGCTTTATACAATTCACGAGCCCTGCGTACTGAAACAAAGAAAAGACGTGAAAGAAATATTGGGTAATGAAATGTTAAGTTTGATGCTATAACAAGGTATGAAATAAAGATACAAATGATCTGAAGAGAAAAGGAAAGGAAACCAAAGCAGAGATGGCCTTCCAATATCAAAGAATAGCACATCTGAGGACGCACGGCAACGCAGCATTGTGTATATATCATTGTGAAATGCAGACAGACAGACAGACAGACAGACAGACAGACAGACAAACCAAAAACTAGTTGTTGTTCAGATCTCCACTGCCTTAAATTGTGCAGCCATATCAAACCATAAACGATTTTTATCTTTAAATTCAAATCGGCAAGCCGAGACAGATGTGGCTTCGCTTTTGTTCATATAAGTTAGAAACAATGTTGGTGCTTTGCCCATAGATCTTGTCGTCCAAAATTCCGACGTCGTATATGACGTTAATTGCTTTTTTGCATGTACAACCGGGGCGTGGGACTCCCATATTAGGCAGTCTTTCCCGCAGACTGCAATCCTCGCCCTTCAGTAAAATTTCTTCTAGAGTGTCCCAGAACATTTCTTGCTTTTGGTCAAGGTGCATCACAAGAGAGCAACCATAGATCTGCTTCTTTGAAATCCAGCAGGCCAGTTGCTTGAGTAACTGTCATTTGGTCTATCTTATTATCTGTCTAACTTTCATCTGCTCCGCAGGACCACGACAGAGTATTGTTTTCCGAGGTGAAATTCCTATATCACATTCTTCCATTAGACGACTTAAGCCTTTCTGGGCCACATTCTCAGACAGCAGCTGAAATAAGTTGAAGGTAAAATCTTCCAGACAGTCCTTTTCCAGCGGAGCTGACGTGGTATCGAATATGCATTTGAGCAGGAGCTCTCCTAGCGGTTTTAAAAAGTACTACAATATACTACTACTCCCTAAAGAACGAGACCATCTTGCTAAAATCAGTTTTCCACTTAGAAGGCATAGAAAGTATTCTTCGCATGGGAAAACTTGTCGGAAGATGAGACTGATACAAAGGATATAGATTCCGTTTTCATTATCATTTCATTGTCATTTTATTACTCATCAGGCCGTACATATCCCACACATTTTGGACTCATCTGACGACAATATTTTGAGAGAAAACAGAAAATTAGTTTTAAGCAACAAACCAGAACACGGTGATGATCTCATTTCTGAATTATTTTGACAGTTCAGTAGCGAATCGTGGCTTCCGTGCGCGAACTTCAAAACAATTCGTCATCCAAACTTTTTCACTTTTTTCACCGTCTCTGCTATAAGTACAAGAGTCCACCGCTTGCCATGCAATTTTCCACATATCTTCATGCATTTCCGTCGGTATGTAGTCAAAATGTGGCAGAAACGGGCGTACAGAAGCTCTGAATATTTCCTCACAGGGAATGTTTACCTTCTGTCGACGAAAACAACAAATCTCAACTTCGAAGCCGCATCCTTCTATCAAACGTTTCAAACCGGCTACGTCACTTTCAAGCCACGGATATATCGTGTACGTGAATTGGCGAGATTTCACGAGATTTCGCCATCTCGTGTCGTTTTCTACGGCTCTTATTGTCTTGACAATTGATGAAGTGTCAGAGAAACAGTTGAAAAGGAAGTTTCCGTTATGTTTTAGACAGGAATATATGTTGTCTAAAGCGGTACGTTTGTCGTGAATCCAATGCATGACGGAGAAAGAGACAGCCTTGGTGAAATAGTCCCTCTATTTTGGTTTTAAATCAGATGGATCTGTGACGTCTGCAACACAGTAGGACACCTTTACTGACGTGTTGGTCGTCTCCGCGTAGCTGAAAGAATTCGAATATCATCTGCTCATGAAATTGCAATACTAAAACTTAAATATGAATGTCTTTACAATTAAATCATATTGTTCATAGATTTGTATAATACAGAAATGCCATTGTTCAACATTCTAGAAAAAGAGCCTGGCATATAACGTAACATGACCAATTAACGTGCAGGACCAGTTTACGTCCAGTTTAGATCATGTCCACATGTCGCGGTGTATTATGCCAAAGCCTGTTCTCATGATCGAGCAATAAAGAACGTCATAAGTATGATCCTTAGTCATCTCTCTCTTTTATACAAAACAATGAAAAAGGTTTACGTCGCGGTTTTAAGATAAATACGTTTTGAATAAATTGGACGATAATTGGTCATGTTACGTTACAGAAAGGAAAATTTAAAAAGAGGAATTAGAAATGATTAAAAAGAAAATTGACGGAGAAAAAGAGAGAATGGATGGAAACGGGTCACTCCCCCCCCCCCCTTCTTGATAACAACCAACTACCATATCTTAATCTCCAAGCAGATGTTAGGGTAAAGAATCGAAATGTTTTCTGACTAGCTGGAATTCTCTGAAGGACTGTCAGACAAGGCGGCCAGCCAGAAAACATTACACGATATTTCAACCCAACATCTGCTTGGAGATTACTATGTCTCACTTGATCAGCCGAGGCGACAAGTCGATCCCAAGAACGGACGACACGATTGGTTGTTGACCGATGACCTTGGTGACCTCCCCGCACCCACACCCCACGTCCAGTACCCTGTCCCCCACCTGCCACTCAAGATACTTCTCAAGCAACGTCACCGCTGACGCAGTCTGTGCATGGAGTCTTTCTGAACAGGCGTCCATGTTGTAATCAGGCATGGCGTTGTTTCGTCCAAATATAGCTCTTTAGGTCCCAGAGTCAAGTGGATGACATGGGATTGGAAATCTCCAAGTAGATGTAGGGTGAGGCCGTTTTACGTGTTTGAATTAAACTTTGATACATGTAAACACGCTTTCCTGTGGTCCTCCCAGAAGAAAGATATAGAAACGCAGAGCATCGGAAAACACACCTTACATCTGCTTGGAGGTTAGACGTTGGCAGCTCTCCTTAATAGATGAAGCTATCTAAACAATAAAACATGTAGCTATATTCGTGGAGGTTTTATCGAGAGACCATTCGATAAAACCTTCTTGCTATTAGATAGCAGTAACTATCATAATGGTAACTAAAAAAACGACTATGGTTTTAGTATCAAGTCCCTAGCATATAGTTATATAACTAAATGGATGAAGGTTAGACATCCAGGTAATAAGATACGCCAAGTGACAGCTACTGAAGCAACTGGATAGAATTTTTTTCAAGATATATCTCTCTGAAAGGAGGAGGAACGCCCGTCTCACCTTTTTCTATAAGCTAGTTAATAACCACATCAATATTAATACAGATAGTCTACTGAAACCAGCTCAGGGGCGCACCCGGGGAAGCCACATGCTCAAATTTCAACCACTCTACGCCCGAACAGACTCATTTAAATATTCTTTTTTCCCTCGCACCATACCCGAGTGGAACGCCCTGCCTGGCGCGGTTGTTACGGCTCCCACCGTTGAGTCTTTCCGCGCCAGGCTGGAGGCCTGCCCGCCTTAGCCTGGGACCTCCTCCCCCCCCTACTTTGCCCCTCGCGGGGTTATCTGGGGGTTTAACAAGTTGAAGTTGAAGTTACTTGAGTCAACTGTCAATTTGGTATTTATTTAAAAGTTTGATATAACGTTAACGTTTTGATACCAAGTCTTCGGATCTAATGTTTTCAATAGTAGCATTTTCAGATACGTTTACGAACTTTCTTTATCAAATCTTACAGTTAACAAAGAGAAAGAGCGAAATAATATTTCTTTAGAAATATCTCTAGTCTAAAGAATAATTACAGTAAATCCCCTCAATGATCTGAATGGTATCACCCATCTTCCCGTCATGCATCAAGAGTAAAGCTGACCTCATTTGACCTTTTCAAACGTGAGCGCGCCAGTGGTCCCGGGCAGACGTGTGAGTGAAACTTGTGACTCAAACCTACTTTTAAACATCCTTGTAGTTTCATCTGAACCTTCTGCTAAGTTTATGAAAGACAGTTACCATGGTAAAACAGGTAGAGACACACGTAAGTATTGAAATTCCGTGTTGTTTACGTTAAGATGTAGTAAACAGTCTCGTGTTGTATCAAGGCCTTGGTTGTATGGAGTTGGGACTCGGGCGTCGTAAGTTTCTGTCACGTAGCTTTATGTAACGTTACGAATCTAATATTTCTATCAGCTGCATTTTGTTCTTTCAAATCGTTCTATTACATCGTTTAACAAATCGTATTTCATAGCAGTGATCACATCTAGTCCGCGTCCTTGGCAAAATGCTGATCACTGAAATGACTTCCGGTTTGTCAAGGACAATGACGTCACTGTGAGTTGTTGATTCGAAGATATGGCAACGATCCTTTATCCGCTGACCTTGCCTTTAAAGAAAGCTGAGCTATACATTCTGAGGCACATTTTCCTAATCCTATGATACGGTACAGGATACCTTCTCCCTTTGTTAAAGGATTTGTGGACATATTGCCTTAGGGTGGGAAAGTCCAGGTGTGACAGCATTGTCCTGCTTGACTTTTGCAACAGTAGACTGGAAACGATCCATTTAGTAGTTGCTTATGGATATTTGAAACACTGAATTCTACTTCTACCTGTTTGGGACTGTGTATGATTTAATCTCAACGTTGTCATATGTTTGTATAAGCTAGTTCACGGTTGCTACTACGCATGTGCAGTGTCAAAGGTGAATGCCCCCGAGACGTAAACAAAACCCGTCGGGGCGTTGTTATGCAAGTCGAGACAATGTCGAGACGAGCACTGTTTACCAGCCGGGGGCCTTCACCTTTGACACTGCACGTGCTTAAGGATTCCTTTCTCCCATCCATGCGAATTACACATCAGACAAACGGTTTCTTCATAAGAAGAAGAAGATCAAGATTGTGACATGTCCTGACTGCATTGTTTTTCCCCTGAAAAGTAGTGGCAGTTAGAAAGTGCTCACGGTGATATTCCCTCCCTACATCTGCTCGGAGATTATAAAATTGACACTGCGGAGTTTTGCACACATTTGACAGGAGGACTTCCAGGCTGTGCTGACAGAAGCAGGGGGTAAGCTTGTGGTGGTGGATTTCATGGCACAGTGGTGCGGACCCTGCAAGGGCATAGCACCCGAGGTAGAGGTAAGGTAACCTCCTTAACTCTGGCATTTTCCAAACATGGTTATGTTTTCACTGGCATTTACTAATAATATTAGCTAAAGAATTCATTTGTGTTGGTACAAGTCATTCTGTAGTAGGATTCAACTGCAATATCTAATGCAAAGGAAAAAATGGGACTTACCCAAATTGTCCACTGAACAGCACCAGTCAAGATATGAGCAATCCACTGCTTCTGTGACGTCACCTTATGTAGTCTATGGCATCCTCCGTCTATTTTGTGGTAATCGGGTTGTAAGACCCTGATGTATCTATCTCAATGACTATGTTTTGTGATACTGGTTAATATAAACCTCACACATGTAACTAAGGAGACCTCTCCCTTAGATAGACGTGTTTTTTTTGTTTTTTGTTTTTTGATTTAACACTTTGTATTTTTTTGTATTTTTTTTTTCAAGAAAATGGAGAAGGAATTTGGTGATGTGATCTTCATCAAGGTAGACGTGGACGTCAATAAGGTTAGTAAATTTTGCTACTTAAGAGTTTATCATGGTACAGGTCATACGTGTATGGGGGTTGAGATCTGATCTTTAAAAAGTCTGTACATCAAAATTGCATTGTTTGGTTCCACCAAAACACAGTTAATCCCTTTCATTGTCCTTTTTATGTTAGGAGACCGCAGAAGAATGTGAAATCTCTTGTATGCCGACATTCCAGTTCTTCAAAAACTCACAAAAGGTAGGAACTCGTCTGCAGTATATGCTGGATCTGTTGGCATTTGTAGATGTACAATGTATATTTCATACTCTTCGTTTTCACGTGACGTCACAATCGCGTTCGAACGTGAAGTCGGCCATGTTGGATGATAACCTGTTCGATCTCTGCGCGGCTGTGTGTTGTGACTGTGATCCTATCCGTGGAAGGAAGTAGTTTTATTCAGAAACGGCCTGGAAGTTTGACAAGTTAACTGCGGACCCAATGAGTACAGGATATGACCTACTCAACGTTTCTAAAATTCCATCTAATATCAAATTTATAATGCTCTTTTTGGTGAACTGAAAGTTGTTTGTCACATGGTCTGTCATGGACGTAAAGCCGGTGTACCTTAGGCTTAGCACATCAATCGTGTCTGCGAGCTCTTATGGCCGTTTTTCACCACGTTCCACCACCGTTTTCACCTTTAATGATCGGACAACAGTGGTCGCTAGAATCTGGCGATGGTCGCTTAAGCTTTGCACATCTATTCAACCACTATGCTAGGTTTGATATGAACGGGGTCGTAGTGAGATTAAAGCATATATATCTTCATAATAGTCGGTTACGGATATCGAGACCGCGTGTGGAAATTATTTCTTTTTTCTTATCTTTTTAAACATCCGTTTAATACATACAACGCCTTTGTCTTGTGAAAAAGAACTTCATAGATTCGAAAAAAACCAGACATTTTGTTTATTGTAATAGAAAATACCGTACAACGGATGCTTGCATGTATCAGTAACTACGCCGAGATGAGTCAAGGCAACAAGCAAGGCAACAATGCATGGATCTTGAACCAAATTCGTTGCGTCCATTCAAGCATAGCCATGGTCATGGCAATGGTCATGCAGCAGCCAATGCCATGCTTGCATAGCCATGCTTGCATTGTGGTGTGTTGTGGTGCATTGTGATGTATGCAAGTATGACCATGCTTGCCAATGCCGTACAAAGGATGCTTGTGCGCTCTTACGGCGCTCTTTGATAGTTTGGGTGCTCTTGGGGCCCCGTCACACCTGTGCAGAGAGCTGAGTATATAAAAAACCTTCTGAAATGCCGATTTTTTTTTTCAAACAAACGGATCAAAACCTATTGATGCAACTTTGTCCTTATATTCAGCCAGGTTATTATCCAACATGGCGCCTGCGCGTGACGTAGCGGTTTTCGAACGTTCCGTGAAAACGAAGAATTGTGATGTGCTTATAACATGGCGATTTTGATATTGCCAATGATTGGAATCTTAACCTTGTATTGAAATGTATATGTAGTTATTTTGTACATGCCATTATTATTGCCTTTGCATATTTCCATCTGGAACAGCAACTAGTAGAGATGTTTATACGCCTGTTTGCCCATAACTTGTATAAGCTAGCTCACGGTTGCTACTACGCATGTGCAGTGTCAAAGGTGAAGGCCCCCGAGACGTAAACAAAACCCGTCGGGGCATTGTTATGCAAATCTACACAATGGCGAGACGAGCACTGTTTACAAGCCGGGGCCATCACCTTTGACACTGCACATGCGTAGTAGCAACCGTAAACTAGCTTATGAAATGCATGTTTGTTTCCATTCAAGGCAATTGTATTTGAAAGAGTTGGTGAGTCAAGAAATGTGCATGTCCCTTAGTGTTGAATAGCTTGTGCCTTTCTTTACTACTCTCCAAGCAGAGGAGGGGTTCCGTCTGGTCTTTGACGTGTTTTTAGGAGTTTTTGTCGGGCTTTTTACTTTGTCATTTTGTCTCTTCGTGGGGTTTGAAGAGTCGAAAGAAATGAGAAAGTAGAAAGCCCGACAAAAACGCCTAAAAACACGTCAAAACCAGACGGAACCCCTCCTCTGCTTGGAGAGTAATTCTTTACCTTTAGCACACAGATTGTTAAGTAGCTGTTTGCCTACCAATTCCATTTTGGTTAAGGGTTAGGCAGCAGGAAGAAGGTTAACACCTGTGTCTCTGTTCCAGGTTGCTGAATTCAGCGGGGCCAATAAGGACAAACTGAGGGACCTCACTAATAAGCATAAGTGATGCAGCAGCCAAATTTCACTCCTCTTTGGACGAAGGAACAGTAGGTGTAACTAACAGTTTGTCACAGGAGTAAGCCAAAGTACTATCCCAGCAGAGGAGGGTTTTTTGACGTGTTTTATGCGTTTTTGTCGGGCTTTCTACTTTGTCATTTTTTGAAAGCCCGACAAAAACGCCTAAAACACGTCAAAAACCTGCCGGAACCCCTCCTCTGCTTGGAGAGTAAGTCAAAGGTCCTGATTTCAGCAGCTTTTGATGGCTGATATCCTTGGGAAAATTATCATCTATTTGTCGATGAAATTCTGAAGTCTTGCCACGTAGTCATAGACAACGTTTCTGTTGACATGTCCTCTAGTGTAAATTGTTACACAGTTCAACTAGCTAGTGCTTTCCATAGAATCTAAACAATGTTGAAACTATGAGCCCATATTTTAAGTAGCGGTGTTAGGACAAGTAAAAGCTTCGAGTTTCAGGTAGCAAAAGCATATTGAGATTATCGTATATTTAGCTTTTATATTTTGATATATTATTTTAATTCCTGAATTCTACACTCAGTTGAAAATTACATGTGATATCAGTATACATGATCTTTTCCCATGGTATTTGAAAATATGTAGAATTCACCTTTTTTAACCTTAAACAATGTTTTGGCTCCCAGGAGAGGTATGTTAATGTAAATATCATATACACATACCAATTTTTTTGAATACTGTCTGTACATACATGTAGTTCGTTGCAGTTTGGTTATGGTTAGTATCCACTATGTTTTAATTTGGTTATGTTTTGTTAATGTTTGTTCCATAGCTATTCCTATAATGATAGATCAAAGTTATGAGACAACATACAACTCACAGTAAAGGATTACTCTCCAAGCAGAGGTTTGGCTCCTGCTTGTTTTTGACGGCTTTTTACGGGCGTTTTTAAGGGCTTTATATTTTGTACGGTTTTGCTTCTTGTGGCTAGCGGACGAAAAAAATGTCAAAATAGAAAGCCCGACAAAAACGCCTTTAAAAACGTCATAAACAAGCCGGACCCTAACCTCTGCTTGAAAAGTAAAAAGATAGCATACACGTTTTCTGATACAGTCTGTAGGTAGATCCTTTATTAATTCTTATGAAAATGCCATACGTAGTCTTCGTGTTGTGATCATGCAACATTTACAGTGATATTTGTTCCGATTTGACGAGAAAGTTCATCTTTGTAATATAGTATTGTATTGTTTGACTTCTGTCGATAAAATGATGCAAATGTTGAAGTATATAAGTGTTAGATATTACGTAATCTCGGTTGAATTCAGTTCCTTTTCTGTACATCTTCGTAAGGTATTATTCATGACTTATATATTTCCTCTAAATCTGTCTTGTGTACAGGGCAAAAATATTTTTGTTACTTTTCAAAAACTTCTGCTAGTGAGATCTAATAGTATCTTAAGTGCGTATCATTCTCAGTTGTTTCTGAGATACGTCCCTTGAAATATTAAAGAAAGTCAGTGTTTGAATTTTCAAATTTAAAAAAACGGGCTAACGGAAAAGGAAACGTTTGTACAAGTAAAGCCCAATATAGATAAGTTCTCACCATCCTCCGTTGTCTTTTTAAGCCACTCTTGGTGACGATAATATAAACATTTGACTTATTTCATACTACCGATCGCGACCGCAGCATTCGCGCAGCTATAGCGTATTTCTGCCAGTGTCTGTTTTTTCACTACTAGTAGTTGTTGTGTTTGGACTTGTTGCTCGTCTCGGTAAAATGCTACCGCTTTCTACCGAGACGCGATCGTCAGTTCTTTCGGTGACCACTTTATGCATGCTTCTGTCGTGGTTGTCCGGTACAAGCCGGCGCATGATCCCCTTGTTCTTGCTCTTGTCGTGCGGTAGAGTGTTCGAGCCGGAGATCGGGAGCCTGTGTCTCTCGGGAGACCTGTTATGCGCATGCGCGCTGTGGTGGTTTGCCTGCTCCGACAGGCTCTCGCTGTGCCGCTTACGGTGGTGCCTTCGCCTACTGCGCACGCTCAGAGTGTCCTCAAACATCACGTCCTGTCGAAGGAACTCGTTAAAGATCGCGTCTGTTTTCTCGTCGATGCTGTAGTCTCGTCTCGGGTACTCGTAGCGTTCTTTCGCCGAGGCGAGTCGGAATTTCCCTTTGACGACAAGTTGTTTGGACGGGCTAGCGGGGCGGTGCCCGCTGTTCCCTTCCGCGGAAGCCTCCAGATCCATCGGCACAGGTTCAGTTTTCCCCTCTGATGTGAAGGACTTCCTTCTCTCTGCCGCTGACTTTGGACTGAGAGGAACAGGGCTCAGCTCCGACTGTCCCTGTTCCTGTTGTTTCTCCTGGCTCGGCTCCGACTGTTCTTGTTCCTGTTGTTTCTCCTGGTCTTGACTGAAGTCTTGTACGGTGACGCGGGGAGACGTCGCCGTCGCAAACGTCGTCGGTACCTCGCGGACGGCTGCCATCGACTCCAGGTCCTCCTCATCAAAGGTAAACCGTATCCCCTCCTTCTGATGCACCAGTTTCGGCTGCTTTTCTATGGAAACGTAGCCGCTGTCTGACTGCATCATCAGGAGTCTCGTGTTGGGGCTGGGCGGGTCTTCACCTCCTCCGCCTCCTCCCTCAGTCTCGCGTTCCTCGCTCGCCTGGCGGGAGAGCGGGCGGCGAGGGGACCGCGGACGTGCAGCTGGGCCCTGCGGTGCACTCGCTGCTGCAGCGGGCGAGACGCATCCTACCACCTTTCCCTCGGACCCTTCCTGTTCCGGGCTGGAGAGGTTGTCCCCGTTGGGTGACTCGGCGCCGTGTTGAGACGACACGTCCGTGTCTAGTTCCAGGGTGGTTCTTAGGTGCCAGATGTGCCGGGAAAGGTCCTTGTTGTCAGGCGCGGAGAGACTTGCCGTTTTGTTCTCAGCCTGTTGACTCTGGACCGGCGTGAGATCCTCCGCACCCGCCAAAGCCTGGAAGTTTCCCGTCGACTGGAATCGACTGGAAGAGTTCTTATTTTTGCGATCCAGTGTGAAATCGGGCTTCCCTGGGTCTCTTTCGACGGGATCGGACACCGCGCGTTGCCTCAGCAGGGGACGGGGGTGAGAGCTCAACACTTGGCAGTCGAAGCTCTTCCAAGGCCTGCTTGTCTTCCATTGCTGGATCTTCTGCTGCGAAGGCAACACGGCGTCCAGGCTGGCGTGTTTCTGCAGTTTTCGGAAGAACTGCCTGACGGCGCTCTGCTCTCCCGACCCTTCCTGCTTGGAGGGCTCGCTTCCACGGTGTACTTCCACGGGCACGCTGACTTCGGAGGACTTCCTGCGATCCGAGCGGCGGCTGTCTGGGCCCGGGGACTCCGTGTCTGTCTCTTTCGGGCTCTCCGCCTCGTCTGCCATCTCGTCGGCGTGGGTGATGGTGAGGAGCGGGTAGGTCTCGCGGGCGGGGCGGGGCGAGTCCACCGAGGCCGACTTCAGGATGGCGGGAAGGCCCAAGGTCTTGTTCAGACGTGCCTTCTTCAGGTGGTGGAAGTCTCCCTCCGTGTATCTGAAACGCGTAGGTTGTCGTTAGACTGGCCACTTAGGCAGACCTTACAATCGCTCTTACATACCAATGCTATGCTAGATAGATTCATGTCCGTTCGGAGCCGTGACGTCAGCCTCAGAGAGATCATCTGAGGGCACGAGGACCCCATTCCCTAATTAGGTCGGAGGTTTTTAGTTATACTCCTTACGCTCTTCCATGCTTGTGGTAGAAAACGTCCCTGTACCTTATATTTCTGAAATACATCGCAGTCCGAGCGAGGCTGTATTACGTATCACTTACAGGTTTGACGAATATATAATGTAGTAAAAGCCTTCATACATATTTTGGTTTTATCAGATTCTTAAAAAAATGATACACAGTACAATCTAATCAATAATTCGTGCATCCATCAATGGATCTATCAGGCAAATCCCCAACTGTTTGGTGACAAAGAGATAAACGAAAAGAGAATTTGCGGAACACGCTATACTGAGAGCTAAAGAAGCTTGTCTACTGTCTGTTATGCGGAACTCACCTTCTTCTCTTGTTGGAGTCCCTCCTTAAGGGGCTGTCGTCGTCGTCAAGGAGATCCACGCCCTGGAAGGACACCCTGCGCTGCGTTGATTGGTCGGGAACGCCCAGCTGACCACCGCTCAGTACCAGAGTCGGAACGGCGTCTTCGGGAATATCTGCATGGCAGATCAGAACGGTACCGTGACGTCAGTTGCTATGGTGATGGCGTTACCATAGCGACCATCGTGATGACGGGGAGGTCATTGACCGCCCGACAATAACGCTAATGCAAATATATCGCCCCCGTACATATAGATTTTTCCATCTGCAAAGCACTGGGTCACCCGGATTGACCCGCGACCACATCGATTCACTGTATCAAAGAAAAATGGATATTGCAACCAGATGGGCAGTTTCTTTGATAAAAAAGTTATAATAACACATAACGCTAAAAGTTATAACATATAACGATATACAAAACCTTGAAAACATTAAACCCACTACACCTTGTGCTAAAAATAGTAACATTTGATAGTCATCCATTAATAATACAGCGTGGTTGAATCCCTCTTGAGAGCAATTGAGATATTCCAGCAAATGGCATTGCATGTAACAATTCATTGGCCAGGGCTTGAAATACTAGGTGTATTTGCACTTTTGTGCACCCAAAATTGTGCACCTTGATTTTGTGCCCCTTGATATTTGTGAGAGAATACGCACATTAAGTTACTGCATTTGCACTTTTGTGCACCAAAATTGTGCACCTTGGTTTTGTGCACCTTGATATTTGTGGGGGAATACTTACATTAAGTTACTGCATTTGCACTTTTGTGCACCCAAAATTGTTCACATTGATTTTGTGCACCTTGATATTTGTGGGGGAATATGTGTATCAAGTTGCTATTGTACACTAGCATACAATTATATTCTTGACATTAATATAGAGACCTTATCGATTCGTGAATAAGTGTGTGTCGAAATATGATATCCGTTTTATGACGGAATTCAATTAAGGCAATTACTTCAGAACCACAAATAATATTTCAATGGACGAATCATAAATCTATCGCAACTATCGAACGGTACCGATGATAGGTAGATGAATAGTAATTTGATAAAGTCAAGTAATGAAAATGTTACAGGCTAAGCTTGGCTGTTGCTATATAGAAGCCCTTGGAAGATGGGAAAAAAAAGAAAAACAACAAATAAACAAATTGTTTCTCTAGGGGTTGGGGATCATGGTTTATGGTAGCTTGCGATCATGCACATATCAAAGCAAAACCAGACGGGGAAGAGGTTTTGGGTACAAAACAGATATTCCATATACGTAGCTTTATGGCACATTTTATCTTCAAGAATCACAGTACTTTCAATGCATCCATATGTATAAGTACTCCTTAAAAACAAATGTCTGGTATATATAAAACAATAATTTATAAGTATTTTTCATGACTGGTTTACTCTTTATTGGTCAATTAGAACGGCGTTTCAGAAACGGTTTCTGTTCTATTTTGGTTGTTATCAAGGTCTGTGATAAAAAGATCTTGAATTCAGTTCTAGGATATGTATAATAAGCTACTTCGAATATAGTTTTGAAGAATTATGATTTCTGGGCCAATATATCTACATCTCCTCCTCCCCCATGCGCTACCAAAATAAAATCTTTCATCATTAAAAAAACCTAAATGGAACAATCTAGCGAGTGTAGATTAAATATTAGACCCATAAAAGATTTGGCAGGTGCATTGTATATCATGACCCAATCCTATCTTTATCCGAACATAGGCTGGCACGCTATGCCATAACAGAGGCATGGCTCTAGGTTATAAATCAATTTAATGCTTTTACGCTGCCGTTCGATTCCGACGTAATTCCTCACGCTCAGCATTGAAGCCTATATTCTAATGAATAGCAACAGGACCATATGGTGAAAACGTACTTTTATGATAAAATGGAAAGATGTTTCTGACAGGCGATGCATGTGAATGAGGGATGTGCATTGGACAGATTTATCTATTTTATCTCTTTATTGAAATCTACCATATTTTTGAAAGAATTACTTTTCACCTTTTCAAGATGTCAACCCAGAGGCTAGACTATGCTTAAACCACCCGCACCGGGAAGGACCTTCACGTACTCTTGTGGCGGGACCCCCAGCTTTACGTTTCATTCGAGAGAACGTCCCTAACCGAAGCTAGGTACTCATTCGCACCTGAGCCTAGTGAGGGAATAGGTATAAAAGGCCTTTCCCAATGACACAACATTAGGGCCTGCCATGGGTTCGACCCCAGAACCTTTAGATTCATGTTAGTAAATTATGAACAACTCTTACTACAAGACCACTGTACCACCCTCGGTTCGGTTTTGATACAGATCAAGTGAGAGGCGGATTGATTTTTCCCACCTGGCGGTAAACGGGAGGCACCAGGTGTAAGGGCGGTCGATCCCATCAGACAAATAATCCAATACGCCGTTTGGAATCAAAATAATTCCATACGATCAATTATGTCATGTGAAGAAAGTGAAGGAGGCAATTAAACGCCCTAAAATTGAGAAAATACAATGCACGAATATCCAAATACGGCAATTTCTGCTGTCAATGGAGAAGAGGGGGGGAGGGAACGGCATCCATTCCAATACAGAAGAAAACAGCAACCAAGAAACAATTCTTGCCTGGTGCTTTCCCGTCGTGTTGTGTTCACTCGGCGCATCTGTTGAGGTCCCCTGGGCTCATTGCCCTACATTCCTACAATCTCATTAAAGGCTACACTTGTACGTACGCGTCAATTAAGGTTTCAGGTCAGACAGATGATACGATACCTCAGGCGACACGACAAGATACGGAAGATTCTCCTGCGTCGGACGTTCCCATTTTTGTATGCATATTTTTGTGTGAATATTTTGTCCTATGTTGTACGCTCCATTCAGCGCACTATCTAGTGTAATGCTATATGTATGTTTGAAATGATGATGGTGATAAGAAATAACAATAATGGAAGATGCTTTTTCCGCCAGACCGAATTAAAATATTCCTGTAAGACAATTTTAGATATAGCAGCACAGATGAGCCCAACAAAGCATAAGTAAGAATTTACTATATGCCATATATTGCTCACGCCCCCTATGTTATTGGATGTATACGATTCACAGCTACGTTATAAATATATCATCTAAATACTATAATAACAATCCTAGTCATGTGTTCAAGGCACATTTAGGTCGTTTGTCTACATCTTTCTTAAAGGGGGTCAGAAAGGGTTGTTAGGATACAGATGAAGATGAAAATCGCCTTACCTGACAAGGTGTGAACGTTGATGTCGAAATTTTCACCCTCCCCATAGTCGCCTCTCACTTCGCTGTAGTGGATGGAAAACACATGGTCAAAACGAAATTTCACGGACATCTTCTTCCAGAATAGGGTTGGAAATCGTTGCTTCGAAGATTTCCCCTTCCGAAATCGCTGGAATGCAGGTAGAATGCCGTTGACATGACATCGGAAATGTCCGTTATCGGGAGGGGGAGGAACAAAATGGGGCGAGAAATGGAGAGGGATGGAATGCTTTTCAAAATGTCGGACCCGGGGAGGTCTATCGACGTCATTCGCCGACGACGCACGAAGATTACCGACGCCAGCACGAACATGACGTCAGCTCCTGCACAACTCGTGCCCATCCCTATTTCATAGACAAGCACTGCATATCTAAGATCACGGAATGAAGATTTAATCAATAAACGTGTAACAATAGACGGGAGTGACAATCGTTCAATGACGGACAGCCGGGCTCCACCAGGTGCTGCTGTTACACGCGTCTTTCATTTACAAAATGTGGCAAAATTTTTAAGGTACCGTCCTTGGTACTGAAACACATTGTTGCTGTTGCTATGTCTTTCCAGTGCTGAAGTTTTTTTGTTGTTGCTTTGCTACTGACGACCATAAATGTTTTAGATATCATAGATTTTTAACGCCAATGTCGAGTTTACTGAATTGTAAATAATCTATTTCTCCGTTCATTTTCCTGACTTAAAACGCCTACCCAAGCAAAAATCAATCATCCCATATAATACGTACAACAACGCGTACCGATGATACTACGTTTAGGGAAAGGTTATTTGAAATAGCGTGAAAGGCATTACCTATGGTGCGCCTTGAATTCTCGAAGAAGAAGACAGCACGTCCCGGCAACATGTTACACAGGGAAGCAAACACACCTGTGTGTGTCCTCCAGCCAGGGAGAAAAGACCGTGACTGAATATATCACCGACCGTGGGAGTTGCGTGGGGGAAAGGATACGGGAGCTCTCGCTTGAACATTTCAGTGGGCAGTCATTTGCATTTTTTGTGGGGGTTGGGGACAAAACAGAAGCACCGTCTTTTTAATGAGGTGATCCTTCTTCATGAAAACTGTTAGACTTAAATGTTGCCATCGGAATGGGTTTTTTTTTAATCTTCTCATTATTTTCTTTTCATATTTTGACTTTTGCATCATTTTGTCTAGCTATGTGCTTCGGTGAATTCTTTTACAATTCTATGTTTATAAAAGTCGAATCTCATAGAAATCGTTTGAAACGTTGCCAACTAAACGGTTAGTGATTATGATATTTGATTATATCTCCCTTTTATATTTCGACGTTTATATCCATTTCTCTACGTCTGTGCCACGATAATTAATATGACAATATTTACCCATTTGTAAAGAATGTTAACGAAATTGTTTGCCACCTGAAGGCTTAGTGATAACACTCTTTGTTAATTTTTCCCTTTTGTATTTCGATATTTGTATTCTGTATCAGATGCTTATATTCTCCATCTCCCTCTAAAGTATTATGATATCACAATTTTACTCAATCTATAAAAGTAGAGCGTATTTTGAGCTTGACGCGATGCAAAATATATCTATGTGATAACGCTCTTTGTGAGATTCTTCCTTTTATATTTCAATATTTGGTATTTTGTATAAGATGCTCTCTATCTCTGTACTTCGATAAAGCATTATGATATCACCATTTTACTCAATCAATAAACGTTGAGCGTGTATTGAGCTTGGCGCGATGCAAAAGATATGTGGTCCATCTGTTTCTCGTGTAACATAAATTGATCAGTTAATCTATCACGCCTGGGCTCGGCATGTTAGGGGAACGTCCCAAGGCGTTAATAATCTTAGGCCGGGAGCCGCGCTAACCAACGGTTGGGACATGTGCTTAGTCACTTAGGCAAGCTATAAATAATGGACTTAAGTACGGGAGTCGCGACATGGGAAAAGGAAATTGAGTTAATGTGCGACGGCACGAATTTTTTCAGAAGTTCCCATCTCCTTTGTTCGTACACAGGTCACGATCACATTTTGTACTGTGTGGTATCGTAAATCATTAAATATGAAAATTGATCCATTTTAGAATTTAAAAAAAAGTCCCGAACAAAACTTGCATCTGTATAACCTTAGCCTAAATGTTCACTGGTGTTCACCTCTAAAGAATTAATTTTGTCTTCAAGAGAATATCAACTGTAATTGCCAACGCAATCATCGCTGAATAGAGACGGAGGACGTCACAGACTATCTTCAATATTTGAGTAACTACTCACCGAATTACGTGTCCAACCAATCAGCACAAAGTTACACGATAGAAACAGTGGATTATTCATTGAATGGTTGTTTGTAAGGCTGGTGTTGTATGAAATTTTGGATAAATCTGCCTTTTTTCATTGTGTTGGAAATGAGAGTTAAAGGCAACCAAAGCAATAATGGAAATAAAACAATGCTGAAATCTTTATTGTAGCGACAATTACTAACACTGTCTACCACATTTGTGCAATAATTTCATACTTTGAGCATTTTAAAACCGTTCAAAAACATGCCATACGATGATCCCCTTAGTTTTGTGAGCCTACAAAAAAACCGGCGACGATTTTCAGTGAGTTCTCACATTACAAAAACGTCATATTTTTGCATCATGGACGTCGCTATACATTGTGATAGTTTTGTTTGAACTAATCATGCATAGAAATGACTAAATAAATCGACTTTCAAAATCCGATTTTCGTGCCCTAATATTGCTTGGGTTGCCTTTAAGATCCTCTTCAGAATATGTTTGCATACTATTAGTTTGGAATGTTATTTCAAACGCGGCATACTGTATGTAAAACTGGGTGAACGCACTGTGGGGCGAACGTGCCGTGCTGTCCTTTGATGTTCCATTTGCGTGAAATCAGCCGAGTAATTGATCACTCACTGGGGTCGATTAGGTGGAAAAAACATGGAAGAACATCTGATGGAATTCCTTTATCAACGCAATGCAACACAATGACCTGTAAGCATGCAGATACTTTGGGATGAATACACATCTTTTAAAGGAAACCCAGGCAATATTAGGGTCCGAAAATTCGGATATTGAAAGTCAATTTATTTAGTTATTTTTATACATGATTGGTTCAAACAACACTGTCACAATGTATAGCAACGTCCATGATGCAAAAATACGACGTTGTTGTGATGTGAGAACTCACCGAAAATCGTGGCAGGAGTTTTTGTAGGATGACGAAACTAAGGGGATCATCGTACGGCACGATTATGCGCGGTTTTAACATCCTAAAAGTATGAAGTTATCACGTAAATGTGCTGAAAAATGTTAGTAAATGTCACTACCATAAAGATTTCAGCATTTTTTTGCCATAATATCGCTTTGGTTGCCTTTAACAAAGGGCAGCACAATGCAATAGAACCCAAGGGGCAAATGCTTTGTCTCTATGTCCAACGGTGTACACGGTTGGGCACTAACGAATGCGGAGGCGTATCTCTTCCTTCCTTCTTCTCTCCCGTAGAGACCCAAGGGGAGGTATTCAAACAGATGTTAAGAGTATTTGAATAGCAAAAAACGCCCACACAACCCTCCTGTACCCACGGACGATAACTTCTGAAGGCCCACGTACTACAGATAAAAGTGTAGCATGCATCTGTTTAGAGAATCAGTCAGGCTTGTGTAGATCATAATCATAAGCTTCGAGCGATGCGAGACCTTTTTAAGATATGTACATACAAAGGTTGTTCTGCGTTACTGTAGAATTTATGATTTGCAATTAGACATCAAATGGCCTACACAGTCAAAACGTGTTGCTGTTGCCCTATATTTGCTTAAACTGTCTTTGATGTAGATTGATTGGTCCTTTTTTTTCTCGTAAATTGTAGCCGATTGGCTGGAAAAACCTTCTCACTGGCGCTGATTAGCTATGACCTGTTGTACTTGATGCCCATAGGCTAAGATATACCAGCGTTGATGCTGATTGGATAAATAATATGCCATTGATCCTGGTTGGCTATAAACCCTGTCTTTGTTATGATGGTGCTCATTGGCCAGAAGTTTGTCGATGACTGAGCGACCAGCCTCGTGTTTGTTTGCTGTTGATATTCAAATTCGGCTGTACCCAACTTAGAGGAGCATGACCGCAGTGCTATTATAATGAATGTTGGACTAATTTGGTAGGAATAATCCTTGAACTCTGTAGGGCCTGTCCTTGGTGCTGAATACTTTCCACATGGTTACACTCACCAAGGGTTCGACATACCACCTGTAGGTTAGTGCAGGTAAAACTGGAGCTGTGCAGGTATCTCTGATGTCTACATGCACCAAGCCTCCACTGGTCCATGTATTAGGTAGATAGGTGTATGTGGGCTTTTAAAAGGTATAGACCCGGTTTAGTGGTTGCCTTGCATTCGGTAGGTCCGCGTCATACCAAAGACGTATTTTTTTGTACATGTTGCTTTCTCTGCTTAGCACTCCGCACTTAGGAGGGAAGAGCCTTCAAGTTAAACACACACCACTACCAATGGAATAGCCTGCTGCTGTGTGGCCCAAGGGCTATAAAATGGAGGTGGACTCCAGGTTTGATTTTTTTTATCCCAATCATGTAGCCAGTATTGTTGATTTTCGTTGTTAAATCTGCCATTTTAAGCTTACAGAAATATATATTCATCATTATCATGTCATGAAGTTCAGATTTTTTTTACATTAAGGGTGAACTTTTCGTCCGTCCTAACAAGCATATTTCCATCCCAGGACGGAAGGACGGGTCTTGAAGATAGCCCTGTATACAACATATGTAACTTTTGAAAACCCACCTCTTGATCCCCTTGCGCCGTCCCAGACAGTACCTGCACACGGCGATGGTCAGAGCCACCAGGACGGCCCCGCCCACCGCGCCGCACGCGATCAGCACCGTGGGAAGGTTGGAGGGAGCCTCCTCACTCGTTCCCTGGGTAACGTCTCCCTGCCAACAACGAACAACAAACAAAGAAAAATGATTCCAACTGGGCATGCGCAGTGATATGCATTGTGGGAAGGTTCGAGGGAGCCTCCTCACTCGTTCCCTGGGTAACGTCTCGCTGCCAACAATCAACAACAAACAAAGAAAATTAATAAGCTTGTTCGTATTTGCTACTGGGCATGCGCAGCGAGATGCATCGTAGGTAATATGTCAAAGGTGAAGGCTCCTAACTTTTAAACAGTTCTTCGACAGAGTAAAAGTATAGATACTCCGATATACGCCACGACGTGTTTAATTTATAAGTCATGGGCCTTCAACGTTGACATATTGCCCACAAAGCACCTCGTTGCGCATGCGCAGTTGGAATCGTGTACAGGTTTATTAGAAAAAAGTTCGGGGTTAGAGTCTGAATTCTTTTTAAAAAGACACTTTTATCTTGATATCAACTTATCGTTATCTTTATAAACAAAGAAGCATCAAATTGATGGATGTACTGTCCCGTAAGATTTGGGGGGGGGGTGTCTTTGACTTAGCCACCTTCGACAATCACCAAAGACTGCACACGCTTTAGTGGTTTTATTCTGTACTGCAGAAGACAAACGCCACTAATGACTTTATCACGGCAACAATGCAGACATTAAAAAGCACTTAAAAGCTGACAGAAACTTAATGAGTTTGCCGAATAGTTTTGACGCACACATTGTAAAGTTGCAAACGTGCTCAATATTGCAAACGACGAATTTGGATAGAAGCCAATGTCAATTCATCTTTGGTGCATCTCAAAGAATAGGAGCGCGAAGGTATGGGGTGTGTAACCATGGCCGTGCACTGGGGACTAAATGTGCGACAGATTTACAGTGGGTTTGTCGCAATCCACAGCTAAAACACTGTATCGATCAAATTGTCGATATAAAGACTTGGTATGTGAAGGGGTCAAGTGCAAGTGTTCGGGGGTTAGGAAACACAGGTTAGTGACCGCCCCATTATTTAATATCCTTAAGTGCAGCTGGGTTTATGGGTTTGCGTGTGCGATGACCTCATACCTGCACTTACAATGGTCCATTGTTACCCTTGCTTGGAGGTGTTATATCGAGTTTGTCGATATCGACCGAATCTGTAGTGTATGGGTTTATGGGCATTGGCACCGAGTGTTTTCACCATAAATGTTTCCCCAAATTTCTGCTCAGTATCCAAAGACAGTGATTTATTGAGACCACAAAACGTGAAATGTCAAATATATGACTTTTATCATATCGTATTATAGCTTGGAGTCTTTTCAGCCATAACTAGAGTTCCACGAACACATTACACGCCAAATAATCAAGGCCTGTTATGGAGAGTGATTAATATTCACATGCTTATCACCCCCTGCATACACCATACCGTTTTGAACCACTACACACCTACCGAAAATCATAAAGATTCATCGAAGCTTTCTTGAGTTATGCTCTTGGCATATATACAGACCCACCCAACAGATGTCTCAACCGACATAATCTTCTCCTCAACTAACATAATCTTCTCCGAGTACTAGTACTCGGCGAAGATAATTACGTTACGTTGTTTCGACGTATATATAGACATAGACAGCATATTGTGGCTTAATATACCAATGTGATAGTCAAACGTGAAGTGGTTCAAATGCTCAAATGCATGTTATCAAAGTCATTAAATGTAAGGCTCACCATGCGTTCAATAAATGCGTTGTCCGGCAGTGTTAAAAATCTTTTTACGAGAGACTGAATTCGAAACTTGATACAAGCTTAAAATCGTAAGACTCGACGATAGCTATCGCACGTTAAAAGGTATAGAACGACCTTTATGAATAATAACGCCCACTCAGCTCTCTAATGTCGTTAAGATTTGAATTCAAACGCCCCCAACAGCCTGATGGGAGATATCGTTTTATTCTGAGGTCATGTCCTGGCGCAAGTGACTTGGTTGTTAAATCTTCTTTGATCAAGGCTGGCTACTTGTTCATTCACGCCGGTAGCGCGTGTGGTCCAGTGGTCACTATGGAACTAGAAGCTGCGAGTTTAATCTGGACTGTGTCTCTCACCCGACATGCACGCTACCGAGAAGGGTTGTAGTCCCTAGGACGGGACGTTAACCCGTGGTCCACTGTTCATTGTACTTGTTGAAAAGAGCTAGGGGAATTTCCCCGGTACAATGAACCTGAAAATACTATACAAAGCGTCTGTCTTCTTTGTCGCAACCAATGGAAGATTAGATCTTCAGTGAGCTAAACTGGATCGATATCTATTTCGTTTTGTTTTATCGAGTGGGGGAGGGGGGCAGGAAAAGATCGTCTGCACTGTAGGGGGGTTGCGCTCACGTGACTATGACGTAAGCAATGGCCGCCATGTTGGATGGTTGAAACTGGAAGTTACCAAGTAAATCTGAAACACACACTACACTCTCTCACACAGATTGACACGTACACACACTCTCTCTCTCGCTCGGACTCTCTCTCAAACACACACACGCACACACACATAACGTTACACACACACACATACACAAGCACACATACATAGTATTACATACGTACACATACAAATACACGCGTACACTCTCTCTCTTTCGCTCACACATACACAGACTCGCACACATGCAATCACACTCACACTCACACACACACACACACACACCACACCACACGCACACACACACACACATCACAAACACACACACACACACACAGCAGCGAAATATTATAAACTGCTAAACTACTGACCGGGTACTTGCTGGATTCGGTGCCTAGGTCCATATGTCGGCAGTGTGTCGCACGCTCATCTGCGCATGCGTCCAGTTACGTCAGTTGTACATCAATGCATGTCAGCTTTGTCTGTGGAGAGGCAAAGTTGAGATTCTGACAAAAAATTATATGAATATATTACAGTGACAACACAAAAGGAACACACCTGGTATATTGATTCAAATCAACTAAAAGGAAACAAGTGGTACGTATGGTAGATGAACATAAATAGATTTCAAACCAACAGTTGTTGAAGGTAACAACACGTATATCAACTCAATATATAACAGTCAAAACAGAACATGGCATGGTAAAGACAAAACCAAACAAACCCAAAACTTGCTGCAAAATAGGATCAAATCATTCCACTAAAATATTTTTGTTGTTGTTGTCTTGTTATGCATAGATATAGTGCTCACGTTTCTTCCAAGCCTGTTGTATGTATGAAGCAATTTCAAATATCTACTATTTTTCCAGCGACCTGTGGAGCATGATAGAGGCTGCAAACGAGACCGGGATTTTGAATCGTGATCTTGAAACCGTTGATTGGCTGTAAGTGTAAAGACTGTAAGTATCAGACGTGTCTTACCTGTGTATGTGCAGGGCTGCCGCCTAGCGACGCACTTCTTCTGTTAGAAGTCATCAAACCGTTCTGACAGCTCACCAATCTGCAACTGATAACGGCCAGTGTTTCCCCTCAGGATCTATAGGAAGGCAAACAACAAAAAATGACAGTCACTCCAGTGTAACGGCTTAGTCTATCGCTGTAAATGTCACTGAACGTATCTGTGATGTTTTGTCATGTGTTTTGGAGGGTAGTTCAGGACACACGACGTTTCACGCTACCAGGCACCGGCCAAAGCAGATGTCTGTTTTGCAGTTTTATTATTTTCAGTTCATAAATCAACAGGAGTTCAAAAATCTTGTTCCTCGCTTTTGTGAATTTTTCGCTGATTCCGTCTAAAATGCGTTATCCCCCTGCAGACATGCTTATAGATAGACGGAAATGATCACGAGGATTTAAGTTTTGGTGAACAGTTATATAAGACTCTATAGTTTATAGCTGTGCTCCAAAAATTAAGTTTCACAACTGTTTACGAACGCCACTCTTAGGAGAAGGACTTTATTTCTAGTGAACGGCAAATAGAAGACTAGCTCCAAAGCGCCCCCGCGCGTGGGCGAAGGAGACATGCAGTCCTCCACAAAATCGATGGGTTTGTTCCCGTAGGTGCTTCATCATCACGGCTGTCTAACCAAGATCTCTTAATTTGCAATGTTCACGGGGAAACTCGTGTGTAGCGGCACACCCAGGCGTGGGCAGCATCTGCGCTTCAAAGACTTCTCCCTCCTCGTAATACAACCAGACTGCCTTGTCTGATCCCTCACTGTCCGGGACCACTTTGATGTAAATGTAAGATTGCAGCACGGGGGAGGAAAGTAGGCCGTGGGAATCCTCTTATACCGGAGGAAAAGCTTAAGTACTTTGTAATTTGTTTGATTTGCTGTAGAAAAATGGTCCTTTGAGATGAGTATTCAGTGACTGTCATGAGCTGCGAAAGGGCAACGCTTGAGTATCTGCCGGAGTAGGATTATCTGCGATGTACGGGTGATCAGAACGGTGCGTATCTATATCATGTGCCATTTCTTCCAGATCGCCATGATTAGACATGTTGGGGGAGGCGAAAGAATAAGCAAAACAACGCTATTCTTACGGGAAAAAATGCGAAAAGTTCCTCCACCCCATTTACCAATGTTATATATCACAGTGCACAATTACACATGTTTATCCGCTCATAACTGTATTTCTTTAACCCATAAACAGACGTGACATGTATTTTTGGTTTGCAGTCATTCCCCTAATCGTAGCCTAATCGTGGAAGTATACTCTTGTACAGATGTGCGATCCAATACCCTCTGGCCTTGGTACTGAAAATTCGATAATTCCTTGTTAAATTAACTACAAATCAGCGACATTATGACAGGGATGGCGTCACGATAAAAGAACAGGCATGACTAGACCTACGAAAAGCCACTAGAAACGTAAGGCTTGCGAATTTATATATAAACATGATAAACATATATATAAATAAACATGATAAACATGTACACATTCGTTTGCGTCCATGTTTTTCGTCATTTATCTTGTACTTGTGCAGAGATCGTAGATGTTTTCAACACAGGACGAAAAACATGGATATAAATTACAAAAATTGAAACGTTGTACGGTCTACGTTACACATTATCACAATAGATCCATACTCGAAAAGTTGTGTCTGAAGAATGAGAGACAATTCAGGAATCACTCCTAGAATCAGTTCCAACCCCCGCAGGTACATTTGCATGCGATGAGTCACGACGGCTGCTCTGATCCGACCCCGTACAAGTCACGGGTGTCTTCCTCGCATCTACTCCAACTTATCTCCCACCAGACACGGCACCAGCCTGTCTGTGCCTCTCTCCCGCCCACCTCCCTCATCTACGTCAAGCCAACTTATTATCCCAATCTCACAAGCAATCTACGCCGCGCGTTTCATATCATATCTATCTTGAGTCGATATCCAGAGAAGTAATAAACTTCATATTTAGATATCACCTCCTACGTCGTTGTTAGATTAGGTTTTGTGATTAGAGGTAAGCCCAGTTGGGATGATAACTTAGCTTACCTAACATTCAATTGGATACAACATGATAACTTTAATATGATCCCGATACGGGTTCTATAAACTTAGGGGTGTCGGTATTTCGTTCCACTCAAACTTTAATGGAGCGTTGCGACGCTAAGGAAATTCAAATGGTAGTAGGTAGCAGTAGGAGATAGCGCTCGCATACACATTTAAATCAAGGCAAGAAATGGTCCATTTGTTTGTTTGTTTTTGTTCGCAACATGTATTTGCTGAATGCAACAAATTAATAGATAGGATATTTCCTGTGCACGGACATTGATAGCAAGTGAAGAAAATACTGCTTTAGATCTCGAACGCGATCACTGGTAAATAAAAATTAGTATCTGAACAGGATTACTTTCTATAAGAGGAGTGAAAGAGGCCATTTGTATATCAGAGACTATCAGTCATCCTTCATCCGAGACGGGGGCTGATACGGACTACCGGTCACCTTTGACCTGTTGCTGACGTCACACGCTTCTTTTATCTCATATGTCTTACCCGAACAGTGCGTATCTTTCTCTAAGCTTATGTACCAGAATTATCTACAATTCAGCCTCGTTAGAAAACCAGATAACCTTTTCGAGGAAAATCCCTAAGGCTAATGAATCCATTTTCATCCCCGGCGCTTTCTAGTACCATATATGGACAAAACCCCTGAAAGCGTGGGTTTATGGAAACAGACTCCTGTCCGTGAGAAGACAATGCTAATATCAAGAGAAGGTTGCTGATCCTTTGACAAGTATTTTAAGCAGTGCCTGGGGAAATGTTGGCTGCCGTATATATCTATATATATCATATATATTTTGCTTTGATTCCTAAACAAAGATTGGGTCGTCTTGGCAACAAGAACAATCAAAACCACAGTATGTCCAGAACAGAGGATATAAAGATCTGTTGCAATACCTACAAAAGCCACCAGGAGGCGTAAAATCTGTACAAACTTATCTGCTAGTATTCAGCCATTAGTCAATGTGCAAAACCAAACAGATATACATACACAGCATATAGCCATAACGGAATATTTCGTCTGGGACATTCTGCAACTTAGTATAAACGTCGCTGCGAATATGTGTACAAAATAAGTATTATTTTCACATTAAAAATGTTGATGTTTTTCCTGTGAGAGAGAATATTTCAAGCACAGACGTTGACCCGTTTTACTATGTTACCATTTGTATTTTCCTATTGCCAGTATTGGCCTCTTCCATTCAGACTTTCAGTGCCTGCCCCGGAGCGCGATGACCCCATTGGTGACCCCGAGTAAACCCAGCTGTCTTACCTGGGATCACGATAATGTCGCACTCGCGCCGCCGAACCTTCAAAAGGCTTAACATGTCTGCGCGCGCTGACCTTTTGGGTTATGGAAATGGAATTCTCCCAGCAGAGGTTTCGGTTGAGAGGGCTAGGAGTGGCCGCGATTTTTAACGTAAAAATCGCGCCCACTCCGAGATCTCTCAACGTTCCGAAACCTCTGCTGGGGAGAATATGGAAATGGCGCGACTACTGTGTACGGGACGAACCTGAAGGAATCGAGGTCTCATCTCAACGTTGCACAGTGTCTTTGATATACTTTTTCCCAGAATTTTTTTATCTATCATTTAAACAAGGAATCAGGAAGACGCTATCACTTATTGTGGTACCATTCTACAGGCAAAGCTAGCTCAAAAACATATACAGGGTCATATACCAACATAGAACCTTAACATCTTTTCATTGTTCATTTATTGCCTAAAATACACATACATACATACATTCATACAAACATACATACACATATATAAAACAAGGGATCATAAAGACAATATCACTTATTATGGTGATAATTTTCTACTGGCAAAGCTAGCTTAAAACATTCATCAAGGGTTATATACCAACAAAAACACCTTAAAGGCAACCAAAGCAATATTGGGGACAAAAAATAGGGGAAAAAATGCTGAAATCTTTATTGTAGTGACATTTACTAACACTGTCTAGCACATTTGTGTAATAACTTCATACTTTGAGCATTTTAAAACCATGCAAAAACATGCCATACAATGATCCCCTTAGTTTCGCGAGCCTACAAAAACCCCGTCGACGATTTTCAGTGAGTTCTCACATCACAGCAAAGTCATATTTTGCCTCATAGACGTCACTATACATTGTGATAGTGTTGTTTGAACTAATCATGTAGAGAAATTACTAAATAGATTGACATTCAAAATCTGATTTTCGGGCCCTAATATTACTTGGGTTGCCTTTAACATTGCCAGCCACTTCTTTCCTGCAATTTGAAAGTCCTACGCTAATGGCATCTCGCATGCGCCCCTCACACTTTTTTGCACGACTTACTAAAAAATGCGATACGTTACATGCGTTTTAAATGAATTTGCATCTTTACAAAGATCTAAAGCCTCTTTAATAAGATACAGTTGGCGATGGGGAATTATACTTGCCGCTTGGCCTTGGATACTGCTAGAAAGAGACAAAACATGTAGCTGAATACACATCCAACTTCGGAGAGGTGGACATATAAGCTTATCCACCTACTGGCTCCTGATTTCAGAGACTGTAGTGACTGTAGTCTCTGATATTACTATAGTAGTATTAGACCGTAGCCTCTGCAATTCAGGTACATTCAGGTGAATTCAAACTAGCTTCAACATCAAAACATGTCACTATGATATGAAGACTACATTAGAGACGTACCTAATCGACGTCTGAAGAATCAGGCGTGGGACTCGACATATTAACAGCTCTGAAAAAGCCTTGACGGTCTAGTAGAATGACAACATCCTGTTTTCAAACTCACCACAATACAAGCGTAGCTGTATGAACGCTATACACGAAAGCACACAGGTTGATTCAGACAGACAAGTATAAATGATTCAATTGATTCAATTACAACAGATTATGGTTTCAACGTATACATACAATCTCTCTTTTTCTCTCTCATCGCGCCGTTAGAAGCCATCCCTCTCAGATAGCATGTAAACAGCAGCTCTATCTTTTAGAGAACGTAGATAGTTTTCAGCACGAAGGACAGAGCCATTTTCCCGCTCGCGTGTGTACACATGTTTGTGAATCTCTCTCTATATATCGCTCTATCCCTGATGTATTAAGTGTATAGTCTTAGTATAGTATAGATGTTTAAGAAGCATATGCATATACAGACCTTAACGTCTACCTGTCCGTGCATCCATAGGCATTGTACAGGTCTCAGACTTAATTCGTTCAATGTAACAAATATCGTCATCTTGTATACATGTGTATTAAGTACAAAATATACGAGACCTTGTACATGTATATTCCTTATTAGTCATATAGCAGGCAGGAATATTAATTAAGTTCGCTTCTGCTTATAAACGTCTGTTCAACATATATTGTTTAGCAACTACGTACGTACCTTATTTTACCATGGTCTTTCCTAATGAAGTTAACTCTCCAGTCAGAACCACGCGATTCAAACACCGCAAATACGCCCTCTGATCACTGTTGGTACATCTGATGTGCGTGCGACTTCTCTACACTTCAAAGAAGGAAGACAGCGCTACCTTAGACCGCGTTCTCCTTACAGACCTCTCGGCGGCCGCTTCCGACTCGTTCTCCCGTAACTCTCATCGTCTCCGCACGTCCCGCTCACACGCCCACTCACGATGACGTAATGTAACGATTTAAATCACAACGAGAGACGGTTTTTTTATGAATGGAGCGGAGAGATTTCCCTCGGGGCTCCGACGTTCCGTAGACGGGCGTGAGTTATGGTTACGACCGGCACACGCGGGGGAAAGTACCTAACCCTGCCCCGGCCCCCGTACCCTCCTAAATCATACTCATCACTGATGGGGTATTTCTAGGGATGGGTACCGGTACAGAAAATTCAGGTCCGGTCCAGGTCCAGGTCCAGAGGGTCAGGTCCAGGTCCGGACCTGTACCTGTACCTGATTATAGTAGTGTCGCAGTACATCATATTTTGCAGAGCGAGACACACGTAAAAGTCTCCAAACGTCATGTCTAGAACGATATAATTTCTTAGGTTTGCACTTTGTCTCAAGATTATAACTATACTCTCCTCGCCGTCTGTTTACTCATCCTTTAAGTGTTTCTATATGATTCACAGCTAACGTCTTCGAAAATGACTCGTTAAATCTGCTGTTTTGTATTTTCTTAGACCAGTTATGTTGCCGCCTGCAAGTAGCCTGGTACTATGAATTTTCTAATCGGTCCATAGGCCGGTCCACTGATTTTTTACGGACCGGTTTTTTTGGACCGGTCCATTAAGAAATACCGGTTTTGTACCGGTACACGGTACCGGAACCCACCCCTAGGTATTACTGTCGCAGAAGCAGGGCGTCAAATGTGTTAAAGCAAGTTTTACGCGTAAAAGAAGTACGCTATTAGGTAGAAGATGAAGTCCAATTTATCGTAGATTGTAATTTATATAGCAACGATAGAAATGTTTTGTTTGGTTATATTATGGGAACGTTTCCACACTTTCAATTTATGTCTAATATTGAGAAATTCATTTTCATTATGCGTTTTGACCATACTATATTAAACAAGTCCATCTCAACTTATCTCAACTAACATCACAAAGAGACGAGAGGAAGCCGAACCTATGAATTAGTGTAGTTTTAGAACCATTGTTTTAGATTAGTATTAGAAATCCTGTGTATCATTATATGAACATTACCATGTATACTGTTCCTATATGCCTGTACTTAGCCCGTGACAGCGCATGAACGTACAATAAAGTTTTTATTACAATAATTAAACTTCTACTTCTTTGTGTGCATGAAATTTTGTATTTCATCGTTCATTATTGATACACGTTATAATATACGTTTACCGAAATGTTGTATTTCATCGTTCATTATTGATACACGTTATGATATAGGTTTACCGCTGCACGTATTTTACACATATTCTCTAAGCTAATGGTGCGGGGTATATACAATTTCCTAGCTGTTTACGTAACTTCCTGGCTTAAGCCAAATCACACCTACGTGTCTAACTTAGTTTAGAGTTACGACAAGATTTGATTTGCTTAAGCTGATTACTAGGACTTGTTTCTAATTGACCCAAAAAGCCGTGGCGAGGTAGCTGTGTAATAAAAGCATGACTTAGCCACAGAAACCTGCTTCGAGGTTCTACTAATAGCTTTTACATATGTTTTTGCGTTTTTTATTATTTTATAATCATATTACACGGTCCAAAATCTATACACGACAAGTGTTATTACATTACAAAAGTAACGAAGAAGAAAAAGAAGATTTTTTTCATTCCAAACTGAAATGGTTTTATTATTTTATAATCATATTACACGGTCCAAAATCGCTACAAGGCAAGGGTTATTCCATTATAAAAATAACGGAGAAGAAAAAGAAGATTTATTCATTCCAAACTGAAATGGTTTTATTATTTTATAATCATATTACACGGTCCAAAATCGCTACAAGGCAAGGGTTATTCCATTATAAAAATAACGAAGAAGAAAAAGAAGATTTATTCATTCCAAACTGAAATGGTTTTATCATTTTATAATCATATTACACGGTCCAAAATCGATACAAGACAAGAGTTATTCCAAAAATAACGAATAAGAAAAAAAATTCCAACTGAAATGGTCGCTGTACGTTGTGAAATGAGAAAAATAAGGAGATACCAAAAGTTTTGCAACAGTACCCTCGCCAACTTAGTAAAAACGAAAAGTCCCTGGTAAACATCTCCTCCTATTGGTCCATGCACAGTGCGTATTTTATACGTGTGTTTGCCCACAACATACAAGGCACGTTTTAAAGGGATTTCCGGATAACGGTTTATGTGTTTGACAATTTCCCGTCCACGCTGGCAATACGCACGCCCACGTTACGCCATTTCATTACATCCAGTGCCGTGCGATGATTCCTAAATGCCTAAATTGTTTTCTGGGGTAATGAATATCACTTTCAGTGGGAAAATGATATCTCGAAAATATCTGCCAGCTTAGTTATCACTTTGATAAAGGTATATCGCTCGCACTCTCATATTCAACATTTTTCTTTCACCGACTTTCTACATATAAAGAAACAACATTTGTCTTACCACGCTTGGATCACAAGAGCATAGTTCCAAAAGCAACAGCCATGTACGATTTCTTACTATTGCAATTCAAAATGTCAGCCAGACAACGAAACTAAATATGTGACAGCGCGAAAGTTACAAGAAGGTAGTGAAGTCGGAAGTTACGACTTAAACATAAACCATTGACGAATGACTCGGGTAGACCTTTTTTTATATAAGAATCCCACGAGCAAATGACATAAAAGAAATAACGTATTTCGCCATCTTGTTTTGAGGCTTCGGCTAGACCTAGAGCGGTTGTGTGTCGGCTTAACACTCGGAAAGAACAGGAAGATAAAAGATGAGCTCCACGGAGGCCATTCCGATAAACCCTACAGTACTCCGCGGAGCAATATATTTCCGCCTACGCGCTGGACAGACGAATTTTCTTTAGTCTGATTTATAATCAAATACTGTATCAAAGAACGCGTAACTCCAAGGCAGCCATAACATTCCGCACCTCGGCGCTTTATCTTCTACATAAAATAGAAAACTTTAATTCAGACTTCTATCTGTGTAACCATTCATCAAATATCAAAACTGTGAAAACAGTCGATCCAAAATACACGACAGAAATAGAAAGACTCTTCCTTGTTAAGCTTAACTTTAGAGTGTAAAGAAGACAGTATAGACGAAAAACAAAGAAAGGAAGTAAACAATATGATGGTTGTCTTTGAGTTTTAACTTAGTATCAACTATCCTTATGTTTGTAAAGAACGTCATGGAGAGAATACACGCAGGCTCTCTCTCTCCTTCTCTCACTCTCCCTCTCTCTCCCTCTCTCTCCCTCTCTCTCCCTCTCTCTCTCTTCTTCTCCCTCTCTCTCTCTCTCTTCCTCCCTCTCTCTCTCTCCCTCCCTCTCTCTCTCTCTCTCCCTCCCTCTCTCTCTCCCCCTCTCTCCCTCTCTCTCCCTCTCTCCCTCTCTCCCTCTCTCTCCGTCTCTCTCCCTCTCTCTCTCTCCCTCTCTCTCTCCCTCCCTCTCCCTCTCTCTCCCTCTCTGATAGTGCGACCTTCAATAGAATATGCCACGAAAAATAAAGAATGCATTGACAAGACTTAGTAGTCTGAAGATCACGCATGACCGTCGTACAACGGAAGAGCACCCACCTCCCCTCCCCCTGCCTACGTCATCGTTCGAGCATGACGTCACTATTTCCGTCCATGCATGTCCGGCTAATCTTAGCAACATCGATTTCTACCGCTTGAAATTCCTGACCAGACGTGTCCTTTTATGCTGCTTCAGCCATTCAGTTTTATTTTTGCAAGTTCTAACTTGACAGAGGCCTAATTTCAACATGGAGTAATGTATAGAAAACGTATACAAACAGTGCAAGTTAGCAACGGTGACAAGTGGAACGAGTGACTATTCTAAGAAATGCTACGTAATACAATCTAAGCTTTTTAGATTTGACTTAATTTTCTTAAGATATATCATCACATTTGAATGTGCTCAATTATGATTCTGGCCACAAAACTGAAAATATTCCGGATAACAAAAGCTTGATTTTGTGGACAAAGAGGGACGTTAGAGCACATTTGCGAAATCATGTGATATATATATCACATGATTTCGCGAATGACTGAAAAATTGGTTTGAGACATCATTCTATATTATATTACCTTTAAGAGGCTACATTATGCAAGTCAGCAACAGCGTCAATTAACAAGCCATTATTGTGACCAGGCAAATCACCATTGTATGACGATGAATGGCAGTCAATAACTCTATATGTAACTCACTCACAAAGCACATGAAATTGCACAGATTCAAGAAAATGCTCTAATAGAAAATGAAAGCATTTCAAGAATATCGTGTTAACTAGAAGCCTACGGTAGGCCTAAATATAGAACCGGGAACATAAAAATAGTCAATTTTAACAGCATGAAATACGTGATCTTGACAGACTAAAAATACAGGAGTGAACCCAAAATGGAAACAGAAAGTATTCCCGAGTGGACAGAAGTGCCCTTTTGGCTGACGCATCTACTTTTACCCTCCAGTGCACCCGAGACGTCTGTGCGATGCCTAAAATGTAGAGAAGTGCCTTTAATGGTCTTCGATTGATGCGTACTTCCGGTGGAAAATCCAATGCTTCGCTTCAGTGAGCGCGGCTGACTTGGCCTTTGGTCGGTCGTGCTTCATGTTCCAAACAGTTGCGCGGGCAAATGTAGGTTTCTATCCTTACCGAACATGATTGTGAGAGATAGAGAGAGGGGGAGAGAGAGGGAAGGAGAGAGAGGGAAGGAGAGAGAGGGAAGGAGAGAGAGAGATAGAGAGAGAGGGGGAAGAGAGAGGGAGGGAGATAGAGAGAGAGGGAGAGAGAGAGAGACAGACAGAGACAGAGAGAAGGAGAGAGAGACAGACAGACAGGCAAAAACACAGACAGACAGAGGGAGAGAGATAGAACGAGACAGAGAATGACAGAAAGAGAGAGAGAGAAAGAGAGAGAGACAGACAGAGAAAGGCAGAGAGAGAGAATCACAAGCACATAGCGCACCCCGGAAATGGACCTTTTCTTGGTGCTGACAACCATCTCCACTCACATAACTAAACATTGCTGCTGTTTACATGCTATCTGAGAGGACTATTACCGATCTAAATGACATCATTTTGCAGTGTACCTCCCTACGCGTACACAGTCAGGTAATGTTGTGTTCAAAGTATTCGCATCTTTGTGCTGCAAGCTCTTAAAATGAAGTGTCACTGAATTCTTTTGTTTCGTGATATCCTGCATCTATAAGAGCAAAAATACAACCGTTCTTATCTTAGAAAACAAGGTACCTAAATTATACTGAACAGCATTTTTGCTTTGACCTTAGCGATATTTCCTATTGCGATAAAACTTAAGCCCAGTGCTATATCCAACTTTCAAATCACTCTGCCTCCGTGCATCACGGGAGACGCACAACGACATCGCCTTATAAGGGAAGGATAACAAGAAACGGGAAGTCCCGCTACCAAAACTACTTTAACACCGTGACCGCCTGAGTTTCACTACATCCTGTACTTATTGGAGCTGTTTTATGGTTCCCCCCATAACACGACGTGATGGAAGACGCGTTTGCTTCGCTGTAAAATTTATACTGGCAAGAATATGACCCTTGTGCAAGTGTTAAGTTGTCTACTCAGATCGCCTATTTCCTGCCATTAACCACGTTAAATTGCTCGTAAAATAAATGTTACTACATGCAATAAAACACTGCTCAAAGTAATAATTCTCAGGAATTCACCTTCCAACGTTGTATAAAAGCATTCGCAGCTGTTCAGATTGCCATAACGGCTACAAAAAGTGTAAATGGTAAAATGCTTTTACATTTTGGCAGATTGTAACATAAGTCATAAAAATTGTGGTGTTTTTCTTGTCACGCTTCACAAGCATATGCTAGTACCCGTTAGATCAGAAAGCTATTACAAAACAAGGAAGTTTGAATAATGTGTTTTACTTATTTGCCTTTTCACGCATGTACCACTTTCAATGAATGGACAGGAATTGAAAATAAGCGAACAGAATTCCACTAACTATAGATATGAAACATAGGCAATGCCAATAGAATGGTAAGTAGTGTTGAATGCCATATCTGATTGCAATGATTAATTATGCGTGACCTTGTAGTAAGCAGATATTCCCCCAAGGAGGAAAACTGTTGATCAAAACAACACTGTCATCCAAGAATCCACCAAGCCATTAGCATTGTAATAAGTATAAGTAAATACAGTGTATCAATGATGCAATTAGGGGGGCTACAAGCATAGCGAGCAAAAGGAAATAGGCAATTTCACTCACTTAGAGGTGTAATTACATTCTTAAAAGCAACCTAAGCAATATGAGGGCGTTGAAAGTCGTATTTTCAAAATTATTATTTTCAGTGATTTCTATCCAGCCATCATTTCAAATCTTCCGAACATGCGCGATTCTGACCGATAAGTCCCGAATGCTTCCTGAGAAATAATCACATGGTCATACTCAATGTGCTCGGGCATTGTGACGTCACGTGCCAGGAAGTTACCGAAAATTGTCGACAGAAAACGATTATGGCTGGATTGTGGGCTGATTATTGGGTGGTACCAATAGATAAAATACTCCTTTTGCGGCTTGTTTCTGTGCTCTTTTTCAATGCCCAAAGTATGAAATAATGATGAAAATGTGTTATTATGGGGAAGTAAATGTCAATTTCATATAGATTGCTTTATCCAGAATATTTCCAGTTTTACCCCTTGAAATCTCTTAGGGCACCTTTAAGTTCCTTCTTCATATGTCATGCATTCGGTAAATGCTGCATGTCCAAAGTAAAATACGAAATGCCTTTTGTTTCCAACTGTTTCGTTAACGATTGCAAAAGAAGTGAGCTATTCTATATCACAAAAATTGCATCCTTTTTCCTCCACAACTACGGACAAAAAGAAAGAAAATTGCGCTCCTCTGAAAACCACAGAGTTCTTAAACGTCACAGAAAAAAACTGTTTTTTTTTTTTGTCTTCCATAAAATATAGTCAACTCCAGCTAATCTAGATTTAGACAGCATCTGGAGCTAGAATAGCGACATTGTTTTTTGGTTTTGTTAATTATGTTTAACATCCTGTCAGTTTTTTTGTTTGTTTTTGTTTGACATACAAGGTAATGTACACCCTTGGTTACCCAACTCTCCTTAGGCTACTATTAAGGGCTAATCTTAAGAATATTCAAACTGTAGCTGCAGTTAGCCTACGGACAAGAATCTTCAATACACTTACCATTATCATTACAAGAACTATATCTCGTACCAGTGGCGAAGTCATTGAAGAAGGCTTGCTATTCCCTGGGGTGGTACGATCTGTATATCTACCGACAAGAGTGAATGGGGTGCAGTAATGATGCATCTGTTATCCACCTACCGTCGCCACTATGACGTTTCTACCCTAGCACTGGAGGCGGTCTATTCTGTAGATATATTATCTTTTGCCTTGTTTTCCAAATAAGGGAGAGGTCAATGAACTTTCAGGGACTGAGCAGCAGATTTTTAAGGGATGGGAAATGATAGAATATAAAGACACTACAGACATTATAAAGATACCGATTTTAGAACGTCATAGAACACGTCTATTAAAAAAGATTTAAGCTTGTAGTTGCCCAGAAAAAACAGTGACGACATTTACACTGTAACATCCAACGCAACGACTCAGCGAAGTTGAAAACTTAGTTTTTTGGAGTATGATTATATGCATTTTCAAACGTTCAGCGCATAGGTGTAGACATCCTTTACTTTAGATGAAAATTAGATGCACGTAAGGACAAGTATTCACACCGACTTTATGTGACATTATCTTTCATCTGAGAGGTATAGTTTTGTGATATCAAATATCCAGTGTTTGCTGCACTTGAAGCTCGTACGTATCTTTACACCTCTTCAACGGTGGTACTAGTATCTGAAACGACCAATTTGTGCCCACGCCAACTGCTCATTCTCTCACAATGACTGGGTAATGCACATTCGCTCTGGGCGCTTTCATCCATTTGAAGCGGTTAAAGAAACCTCTTCAGTACCAAGGACAGGTCTCCAATGGTTGTAGAATTACCAGATACGGCTGAAACCAAGCACTACAAATCCACGTTACACTCACGCTTTAGATAATATCATACGTACAAGTCTTACTGTATCTTAGGGCAGATTTAGTAGGTTTAACTAGTTAGGCAAATAATATATTTAGCACCAAGGGAGAATAGGATATGAAAACATTTGTCGTTGCGTTTGGAGAATACGCCAAAGCGCTCCCGGCAAGCTGTTTTAATAAGAGACGCTACAGGTTATTGATATTCTGTTGGTGTTTTGTCGTCTCGGTAATAATGTTTCATCTCCCATTGGGCGATACGCAACAGTCATTTCTGTTGCTTGAGATAATGCAGAAATGCACTTGGGGAGCACCAATCTCTTTCAGATTCTTTTTGATATGTGTCGCTTGTTTCTATATCTACGTAATCTATATCGTCATCATTTTGATAGGTATTCCAGCAAAAAATTTTTCTAGGGAAAGGTATCGTTGTTCTTAGAGGAGAGGATCATTGAATTTGAAATGGAAATGTTGAAGTTTGATAAGCTCTTTATGAAGCTTACGGAAGCAATCAATTAGATTCGAAACCGGGACCCTCTACTGCTGCAGTACCATAGACAGTCTCTAGGGCACCCATAATCGGAATTGTCCTTCATTTTGCCAAAACCTACCCAAATGAAAAAGGTCATCCTCAATTGAGGTGAAGCATTTCACTTTTTCAAGTTACTAATCGTAGTGCAATGCAGCTTCGCTACGGCTCGCATTTTTATGTCTAGTGAGCACACCGGGTCACCCCTGCTCTTCTCCATAAGTGAGTTGGGTTCTTTTACGTGCAGAGGTTTGACACTTGAGGCTTACACCTGAAGCTGCATACTTAATATCAAGACCCATCCAATAGCTCTCGAGTTATACTGTCAACAAAGAAACAAGCACGCCCAACCACAAACAACGGTACTGAAAACATATAGTGACCTTCTTGGCAAAGGAATAGATAGTAAGTTCGAATTGGGATTAAATTACAGGTTTGCATAGCAAAACCTTTGTTGGATCCGTTGGCATGTGTGGTGGCCGCCATCTTGAATTGCGACGTCACAGGTAGGTCGCCATACCATTTTATTGGGAGGGGTGTTTTTTGGGGTCGCTAGCGTTCTCTCTTTTTTAACAAATCGGCACACAACTATCACACATTCAACTCAAATAAAAAATAAAATTCAATACCAATTCATATTTGTCAAAAGACCCCATAATCGCTAAACTATCATAGCAAACCTGAAGTATATGTAGCACAAATACTTAACTTTAGTTCCGTGTACCCTCTGTCCTGGTGTTATTGAATCAGCCCCGTCTATCTGTGTGATTACGCGGCAGACACCACGGAACCCGTTTTCAATTGAGTGGCCTCAAACCAAGTAAAACAACATCCGGGCGATTTAGGTCATCTCTTCTTGATCAGTTCTGACGCTCGAACAAGTCAACCATCTCTCAAGGGCACATGAAAATTATATTTGTTTAACGCGAGGATCTAGCTGTAATCGATGTCTGTAATCTAGTAGATATATTTCTAGGGATTATGTTTAGTAGACAAATTAATCCGCCTCGTTCCAAGGACCGTCTTGAAGGCAATATTTCAAGGCTGACATATTGGGGATAATCCAGTAATATTTTAGGGTGGGTGGTTGAAACGAAATTCTATGGTTGCCAGTTTAACAACGACTTTACCTTCGTCAAGGAGGTTATATTGTAGGCAGCGCTTCTCTATGTGTCTGTTCGTCACCATATACTCAAGAACGGCTGGATGGATTGGTTTCATATTTGGTGTGTTGGTAGGTTCTGGCCTAAAATTGAAAATTGTTAGATTTTAGACCCGCTGGCGGCTTATCTAGGTAATACAGTGGAACTTCCAGTTTGATATCTCGTGTTGTGGCCCACTTGAGCTTTTTTGCGGCACATAGCTCTTGATATTACGAAAAAAGTAGTGTAGGTTTAGGCTCCTTAGTTTTTGTCGTTAATTCTCCAAGAAAATTTAAGAATATCTATCGTTTTGTCAGGAGAATAAATATTATTTTGGTAATTATATCAGTTCATCATACTTGGTTTATCCTAAACCACCCACCACCCCCCACCCATTTACTGGACGAGACCATCCGTGATGTCTATATAGCAAAGTTGTCAACACAGGAACTACGTTCATAAATCAAGATTTAAAATGCAATCTGAAATATCGGCGAAAACACAATTTCGATATTTGTATTCCTATTTCGACATCTGTGTCCTACAGCGACGTACGTCCTTTAAAAAGGGACGTGATTCGACACATACGGACAATGACAGTTACCATGGTAACGCTGCCTTGTGGATTATTTCAGTGTGTGTACGTGTCTATAATTGTCTGACCTAGAAAAACATTTCCGGCGGCAAAAATCATCGGCGGGCTGGCAATACTATTCTCGCCGTCGATAGGAAGAACCACACCAATGTAGCTCAGTGGTTCTTGCATGTTGGCAGAAAATCAAAGGACCAGGCGGGCAAAATAAAAAGATCACAAGGTTTAAAAATTCCGTAAAGCTTTTTTGAGCACGTCTTGTTATATTCATTATTTCTATCGTGAATGCATTTTGCTACAAGAGAAATGGACATGCATATAGCAGCAAATTGAAGCCGGCAAACGACATAACCTTTGATAACCTTTTATGGGACCTGTCTGAGACCTTTGACCTAACTTTCTGTCAGTGTCCCCGACATGCCTAGCATGTGGGGAAAATGTGCAAACACACACGGACAAACAAACAAACAGAGTTAACAGACACACCAGAAATAATACCGCCCGTATCACGAAGGTACGAAAAACAAATAAACAAACATACTGAACACACACACCAAAAAAAGAAACAAATTCTATGGCTGGCTAATTCTGGCAAGTTATTCTTGTTGTGGCGTCGTGTGGCGCAAGTGGTAGAGCACGCGGCTGTCAAACAATGGGAACCGGGATCTAATCCCGGGTTGTGCCCAGAGACATGTCCGAACTTGCGCCCCGAAGTTGTGCCCTTGGGAAAGGCACTTAACACGACTTTTCTCACTTCACTCAGGTGTAAATGAGTACCTAGCTTCGGTTAGGGACGTCCCTCGGATAGGACGTTAAATGGAGGTCCCGTGTTTGTGGAGAGCCACACCCCGCGCACGTAAAGGAACCCACCACACATTTCGAAAAAGAGTAGGGGCATGCCCCGGTGTGCGATGGTCCAAACCTTACAGTCTGGTCTGGTCTGGGTTGACATCTTGAAAAGGTGATAGTCACCCGTTATGTCAAACCTTCAACAAATGTGGTAAATCAAAATAAAATTCTCCCTTTTTGGCCAACTTGTACTATCTTGACAGTAGCCCAACGGGTCTTGTAGAGACTAAACAAATATTGACAAGAACGTTGCGGAAAAACGAGAAAGACTTGTCGCATACGCACCTTTAGAATGGATACAGAATAGAATGATATGTTTTACTACACACAAAAAGGCCAGACTCATATTTAGTCAAGGTCTATAATATCTAGGTCTACCTAACAGACCAAACATACTACGAGGAATATTCCGGATTTCATTCCTATGTTTAAACCGTACTTTCGTCTCGTTATATCCGGATGTTTGCCGATATGATACCGGACGCCGTACATAGTTCCGGAACGCCAGTGAATTTTGTTAAACCATGGCGCTTCTGATTTACGCTTTTACACTAAAATCCACAGGGTCCCATATCAAGAAAAAATACCATTTGAAACAGCCCCTTTATCTTAAAAAAAAGACAATTGTTAAGCTCCGTACTACTAGTGTCTGAAGTTACGAAAATCGGGAACAAACAATAGTATTGTACATATTAAAGAACATACCTGTTGTCAATGCAGTTGCTCCGATTGCCTGATGTGTATATGTGATGAATTCACTGTGTCCCATATCAAGAAAAAATATCATTCAAAACAGCCCCCTCGCAGTTAATCATCTTACAAAACCCAATGTTAAGCTCCGCACTAGTGTCGAACTGAAGTTACGAAAAACGGGAACCAACAATAGTATTGTATATATATATAAAAGAACATACCTGTTCTCAATGCAGTTGCCCCGAGTGCCTAATGTGTATATGTGTTGAATATATATAAAGGGCTGAGGGCGTGACGTGTAGTGATAGGCCAGACGGATTAGTGAGCGTGGGTGGGAAGTTATGACTGTGGTAAACATGCTCGCTGTCAGTAACGGGACGGTACGTTTGGGTACCGTGTGTGTGTGTTTCAACAGCCAAGCGATACAATAGACACAATGGTACCGGAATTAGCTTTATCAACGCCACAAATGAACAAAAATGTAAGATATACAACAGATATATCAATACCGAAAGTTCCTCTGCAGTATCGTGATATACGCACAAGGAAAGTTTGCGGAGAATTTGTTTTTTACTTTGACCCACCGTTGTACAGCCTGGGTGTCGAATCGAAAAAAGATACGTCTTCGGTCGCCAACTTACTACAACTTACTACAACTACAACTTACTACAACTTACTACAACTTACTACAACTTAGTAAGTTAGATTAGAAATGTTAATACGCAGCTCATACGGACTTTAATATACGCACACCTTAGGGCCCTGTCACACTTGTGCGTATATTAAAGTGCGCGTGAGTTGCGCATGAACATTTTTGGTTTATGTAAGGTTTGCAGGGAAGAAGTTATTTTCTACTTTGACTCACCGCTGTGCAGCCTATTTATCGAACCAAAGAAATGACTTTTTTCGGCTGCAAACTTAACCTAAAACAAAACTTATTCATACGCAACTCATGCGGACTTGTGTATACGCACACATGTGACAGGGGCTTTACATAAGTTATGTACGCGTGAATCGTGCCAGCAGTGTCGTACTTACGGAACCAGAATCGTGTGAGTAGTACCGTGACTGTAGATGTGGGTTGCGTTGACGCTGGGGATTGTTGCAACCGACAGATCGATCCAGAAGAACTGTTCAAATCGTGATGCTACCTCCACGATATTCGCCGTGATGCTACCTCCACGATATTCACCGTGATGCTACCTCAACGATATCCACCGTGATGCTGCCTCCACGATATTCACCGTGATGCTGCCTCCACGATATCCACCGTGATGCTGCCTCCACGATATCCACCGTGATGCTACCTCCACGATATTCACCGTGATGCTACCTCAACGATATCCACCGTGATGCTGCCTCCACGATATCCACCGTGATGCTGCCTCCACGATATCCACCGTGATGCTACCTCCACGATATCCACCGTGATGCTGCCTCCACGATATTCACCGTGATGCTGCCTCCACGATATCCACCGTGATGCTGCCTCCACGATATTCACCGTGATGCTACCTCCACGATATCCACCGTGATGCTGCCTCCACGATATTCACCGTGATGCTGCCTCCACGATATCCACCGTGATGCTGCCTCCACGATATTCACCGTGATGCTGCCTCCACGATATCTACCGTGATGCTGCCTCCACGATTTTCACCGTGATGCTACCTCCACGATATCTACCGTGATGCCAGTTACCACCACGACTCCGAGTGAGAAAACATGTAACTGACCAGTAGGACACGTCATACCCGTGTCTTATGTTTATGAATGATCATGAATGGGTAGTAGGGACAACTAGCCAATTCTACACCTCAAATGTAAGGTTTTAGCGCTTACAATTAGAAACATTTTTATCCTTGTCGTGAGCGTTACAGTAAAACATTTCTATCTTTGAAAAGAAAATAGCTTCATTGCTGGAAAAATCGATAATTTATGCTTGATACGTTTAAATAGGTCAATACTATGAATACACAGCGGACGTCATTTTATAGCGAAACATTGGAACATAATATGGCTATTGTATGGGGAAGTCAGAAATATCAGAAATGCACCAATCCACCTATTGTCACTGGATAATGACTTTTATGGTCGGGTTTTTAAGTTTCCTTATCGGACAATCATAATGATGTTGTTTTTAATTGATGACGACACGTCTCGGTATGACGTCACACGTTGTTGTTATGGTGGGCTTTTAATAATCAGGTGGTCGCGCACGCGCAGAACGCGTGTGCGTGTGTGTCCGTTAGCTGAGAGTGATGGTGACGATGTCCAGGCCGAAAATCGATTCCGCCGCCAAAGCCATCTGCATCACATCAGGCTCGGCCGGTAAAAATGTCCAGCTATCCAATAACATCCCCCATCTTGAAACGATCTGACGGGCCGTTATATGTCTTGTTGTACGGTTACCACTAGCCTGGTAACAACAGTACGGGCCCAGTATAAGGCCGTTTTACCCGACCAGTTCCACTGAGCATTTGAAACACAAGAGGCGAGTAGAAACAGACTCTTTGCTCCCGGGGATCGAACCCGGGACCGCAAGTCCACAGGCCGCACGCCTTTAACCACTAGGCTATAAGGTCTAGAGCAGTTAGACTGGTCAGTTGGAGGTTCAAACAGCGTTTGAACCCCACTGTTACACATTTACTATTTTTTCTTAAACTGCTCTTTCCGGTTATAGCCTTACCCTTGTGATCTATGTATTACTAAATCCAACCCCGTGAAAATTCCATGGAGTGCGTTGATTGACCTGGGCGGGCGGGCATCACTCTCAATCCCAAGGCCATCTCTGGAAGCTTACGATGGGCTGGTACAAGACTAGCTTACCCCTCTCTCTCTCTCTCTCTCTCGCCACCCTGGTATTCTACACACGTACATGGGAGTGAGCTCCGAGTTGTGAATGAAGATGGGCGTGAACCAACCCCCGTAGCGCATTGTCAAACACTACGCACCTTCAAAACCGGAGGAAATATTGTATCGTCTGCATTTTTCTTTGTCACTGAGGTCGGTAGCTCTAGGTCCTCTCTATATATAGTAATGACACCTCTGAAGTCGAGATGCATTAAGCCTGTTTATGGTACTAAATTGCAAGATGACTGCTATCTCTTTCAGAGAGATTGATGTGTGTACACATTTGTGTAGTGTTTCGGCGTCTACAAAATCATCCCAAAGCCCTCTCGCGATCAGTCTCTTCCCTACTGATGTACACGGTGTTTCTGGCGATAGAGGAGAGAATTTTCACCAGGATACGGTGCCAGTAATCAAGTGCTGCGACAGACCTTAGCCCACACAGGTCAAGGTTATCGATCGAACCCAACAAAAGGATGGCCCCTAAACCAATTTTCCCTGAACCGCAGGGCCCCTTTAGCAGATACACGGTACAGATGCCACTATCAGGGAAAACGCAGTCTTATCATGTCTACTATTTTGACAAAGCTAAGGTAGTAGACTGTTGTACGTTTTGGAATGCCAGTACCTTCACTATATAATCTACCCGTGTTTTCAAAAGGCGGGAAAATACACTCGAGTTCAACGGTGAACTTAACTGCGGTGTCAGGGCCTACCTCGTTCATTTCGCAGGCCTTGTTAAATTATTTATCCATTTACGATAAATTATGGATGCCGTCTATATGATGCTATAGGCCGGGTATCTCTTGTATGTCGACGGATTGCATTGCCGGAGGCTTAGTCCTAAAGCTTTGTAGGTTGTTGGAGGGATATCATACGGGGTGTACGTACATGCGTGCGGTGAGAATATAAACATTCCGAACAGATGCGATAGTGGTTAAAACGGATTTTACCTGCTCCCATACCTTTGTGACAGCCCTCCGGTCATCGCGTCCTGCTATCCATTGGCGGGAACACCGCGAACTGTCCCTCGCGAGGGGGTACGGGGAGATTCAGGGGGGGTGTCGTCCTGTAGGAGTCGTGGCAGGGGGTGTAGTTGTGGTGAGAGTCTGCGGCAGACGGTTACCCCGGGGAGACTACGAGGACCGCTTGGCATCCAGTCCCGCCGTTCTGGTGACGTCACTTCCTCCCGACGAAACAGCAACGCACGCCCTCCGTTTTAGAGGGGGGGGGGGGCGGTCCCCTTATATCTTGCCCAGATTCCTTATCTATTCACATAGGCCAATACATTCATAACGCTATACAAAAAAGAAACTGTACTATTCCTAAATGAGATTTGACAAACGTTAAGTCGCAAAGTAGCCTAGAAATATACAATGTGATATCTAGAATAGTTCCGTTTGGTTATCACTGTAGATTATATTTGATATGATAAAGTAGTAATTAGAATTGCGGAAAATACACCTAGATTGTTAATTAGGTTATCTGTACATTGCCATACATTGTCACCGCTGCAATTGTTGTGCAAATAAAATCATTCATTCATACATTCATTTATATCTTATACTACAAGATAACAGTAAGCCACAAATATTTCTACATTTTCCTCGTCTTCTCAAACGCTAGAATTATGCTTTCAGATTTTATACAGTGTTTTCTACCAAGGAAATTTAACGTTCGCGAGAAAATCATTCTTTCAGAAGCTACAGTGGCACCTCCAACACGTATATATAATGAGCCGTCCCCGCATGATGTATTGCATTTTTGTAGACAATCGCATCAAAGGACTAGTTGTTTTTAGATAATGGAATATTGTGATTTCACGTGAAATATTGTAACGGGACGCCCATTTCTGCCGCTTTCTATTGTCTGCGACTTCTATATACATTTGTGACCACGCTTAAAGCTTGTTGCTATAAAAGAAAGACAATATCATCCACGAATCATTCACGTTTTACATAGACCGTGATATTGCATCCCTTTCCTGGCGTCAAATTCGATTACGTATAAACGCAAGCAAGGACGGTGCTATTTTCATTCATAAAACGACTGCATTGCCTTAGGGAAACGTGGACTGTAAAATACAGTCCCTTTCAGCCCAAACGAAGTAACGTTATATAATGGGAATCACGTTTAATAATCAGAGAACGGATTTCTTGTGAATATGCTTGTGTATGTTTATGTGTTCATGCATTCAGTGAATCAACTAATGAACTGTTGCTAATTGGACATTTTGATTATATTGTCGCCGTAACGTGTTTCTCTTATTCATCTCACTACTATACAAACCAGTAGATGTTGAAAGTATTCCTAAAATCAACTAAAATCCTGTTTCAAATATCATATTTTTCAGAACATGCCCGTTATTATATCCCAGAGGTCGCAGCGTATACGTTGTCAAGAGAAATTTTTTTGAACAACTTTTTTTTTCAGTTATCCTTAGCAACCTTAACACAAAAATAACATGTATATTGCCAACCGTGTCTTGAGGCTAATATCAAGTAACACAAAGAGACTTTGGATGAAAGCATTGACAATATGTAGGACACGTGGTTTCAACTATCAATTCAGATCTACATTTCTTAGGTTTGAAGATCTGAAAACGCCGTCACAAAAGACTTCAGACTCCAACCCGGCAACCAAGCCATCACAGTAATAATTTACCTGGTTTGAATGGAGTTGATATTTTCCGTTAATAGCTCCGCATGACGCAGATGTTTTGTTAGGACGCCGTTTTGCCGTAATAATCTGTTCGCTCCGTCGGTAAACAACTTCCTGACGCCCGGAGACGGAAGTTGATGTGTGCGGTCGGTAACGCAGACACGTAATTAGAACCATGCCGAATGCAAATCATACTAGAGTTAAGTATTTGCGCTACATATACTTCAGGTTTGCCAGGTTAGTTTAGCGATTACGGAGTCTTTTTATCAATAAGAATTGGTATTGAGGTTTTCTTTTTATTTGAGTTGAATGTGTGATAGTTGTGTGCCGATTTGTTAAAAATAGAGAGAACGCTAACGACCAAAAATCAGCCCTCCCAAAAATGGTATGGCGACCCTGTGACGTCACAATTCAAGATGGCGGCCACAACACATGCCAACGGATCCAACAAAGGTTTCGCTACGGAAAACTGTAATTAGGTAGTCTTTAGCCTGCCTAGCTTTGTAAAAGATGACGTTTGAGTAAAGCCACACTGACTTGGTTGTATAGATGACATCTGTGCGTGCATCAATTTTCTTCCGTTTCCAAAAGAAGTTTGCGAACATACTGTAAATCGTCCGTAGAAGCTTCAAAATCAAATTGCATGCGTCAAATGAAAATGACTATCGGGAAGCAGATGCTACTGAGCAAAGCCTTATATGGAAGGAAGGGAGAACAAGTGAAAGAACAAAAAGAAAGAATTTATAATTATGGTAGACTGTATGTTCAATCATTCGTTAGATTTCATAATGTAACATTCAATTTGTAAAATGTATGGGCTGATAATAAGTCGGCAAACGTTATTTCTTAATTGATAAATCATAATGATAATAATGGCGTATGTCTGTCATTTCAAGACAAAGTTGTTGTTGTTTTTTTCGAAGATTTAGGATCTAATTCATCACCTTTGTGCACAAGAACAATGTCTATCCATTCCAAACAATGTATCATTTTAATCCACACCATTCTCACCCATTTGTAACACACACATAAAAACATTTTGTTCACAAACTTCACGTAACAGATCATTTTATTTGCGATAAAGCCTGAGAAACACAAAGTGACAGTTACACTTGACACGGACACGAACTCACGTGATCACAATTCAAAATTTGAACATTACAACGTTCAGAAACGTTTAACTACATAAAGCTATAACGGCAAGCGCCAACTATTGCAACGAGCGATCTCTTAAATTATTTGTAAAACATTCTGAAAACCGTTTCATAAATAGCGGATTATATACATAATATTCTTATTCGATGCAGTTCCGCCTTAAAAAGCAGATATATAAATATGACAGTACCAAAATATATATACAAATCTATAAATAGATATGGCGGCGTTTGACTATGGGTCGATGACGTCACTATTCTTGATGACGGGAGTAAGTCTCGCCCTAGGTAGTTCAACCTGAAATACATAATTCACAAAATAAAGTTATAAAAAAAAAATTAACGCATGGTAAGATAATACCTGGTTATCAATTCTTTGTACACAATTACAAAATCATTATATAGTTTTGGTACACCTTCTGGCTTCTGCTACCTTCCTTGTGGCAATACTGACTAGTACTACTTCTCGCCACAAGGTGGCGTTGCAGTAGGAAGCATGCGTTCCCAAACGTGACTAAGCTTGTATCCCCCCCCCCCCTCATCACGTTTGGTGACCACCTTTTTCGCACTGCAGCGCCACCTAGCATGCAGTGACAAGCAGAGCCAGTCAGCAAGGCACTAAACATATGGTAGCAGAAGGACTACCGCAAGTTGACAGGAACTTATTTCCTAGATGAAACTATTCACGGAAATAATTCTTACCTACTCCGTGCATATAGTTTCGTAACTTGTATGATTTTGTCTCCGTTTAGTAGTTTTGGAGATGTGTTTATTTTGTGTCAAAGATTTATTTTGATTATTGTGCCTGCGCCATATGTATTTTTTTGTATGAAAATTGAATAAAAAGAACGTGAAATAATTCTTACCTGTCAGGCCGCACGACGTATACAGCTTCTAAACGTCTTTGCATCCTTGGCAAGAATCCCACGGTGAGGGCGTGACAGACAATAGTGCGATCTGAAAAATGAACAGAAAAAAACTAAACACACAATCCAAAAACGCAATCATAACGCAGTGATGTGACCAATAAAACCACATTAAGATGTGTGCTCTTGGCGTTACTAGGGCTTCAGGTTGCTTTCTTTTAAATCAATACCGTTACAACTCTGGCGTCTGATTGGCGCAGAACCGATGCATAGTGGTTAACGGCACTTGTGTCGGATGAAACAAGGCTAATGGCGTGGCCTTGCGAATTCAAAAGATAACGGTAAATAACGAACATTAACGATTGTACCCCTTGTGGGCACTACGCGTCTGGCATGAGAAGATAACGGTCTACAACTAGAGCACCGCTGTTTTTATGCAATTGATAGGATGATTAGATTCCACGCCGTCTAATGGGCAGCGGGATTGTATCAGAAAAGCCCATAGAAATTACGATAAAGATGTTAAACGAGACGTAGGCGTTTACTAGAACAGTTGCTCTGGGACATATTGCTGTGAGGTATGATAAAAGCTGAAGTTTCAAGCCTTTTTTTTCGAAATTACGATTGAGATACAAAACATTCAAGTGCGCTCAGTGAACCAATGGAGGGAAGGGGGCTGGGGGAAGGGAGTTGTAAAGTAGCCTCACACAGCAGGTAAAAGGGTAGAAAGAACAAGCTATCATTCAAGCTAGAAGGAGAAGCCATAACGAGATCCGATCTTCAACTATTCACACTCCTCCCTCCTATGGAAGACGACGTCAGGGTCTTCGTCGTCTGTTAAAGAGTTGACTAATTTTGGGACAGCACCAGCACCAAAAATGCTCTATTAGAATGTCAGGCATAGCCTGGGTGGCATCCTATTTCTACCGGGGCTCCTACATTTGCTACCCAAGCGATCCCAGACTATCTCTTAGGGTAGCGAATGTAGGAGCCCCGGTAGAAATAGGATGGCACCCAGGCTATGTCAGGCATTCTAATAGAGCATTTTTGGTGCTGGTGCTGTCCCAAAATTAGTCAACTCTTTAACAGACGACGAAGACCCTGACGTCGTCTATCGTATCCAACAAACTATTACAAGAAACGCTATGAGTCTAGAGATGATAATACTGGGAAAAAAAGACATGAATCTTACCTAGTTTGTACGTCGGCCTCCCCTGGCTTTAATTTGATAGACTTGACGTGCAAAGTTTTCACTCCCGTGTCCTCCTCTTCATCGGCGAACCACGAACTGAACCACCATGATGACGACGATGACGTCACTTCCTCCCAGCGGAAGGATACAGACTCGACCTTGCTGAGGTGAGTCGGCGTTGAGAAGAGAAATTTTTGCGAATGGCCAGGAACTATGCGTACCTGGTTCCCCCTGTTAAAACAAACAAAAAACACATTTAACATCGCAGATCAATAAACGAACTGAGAAGTAAGGTCTTGTCAAAGCAGCTTTATTCTTGTATCCAAACGAAAGTCTGAGGAATTACGATTCTGACATAAAATAGAGCTACATATCAGAGTGTGGTTTACAACATAATTGTTTTACTCACTCTTTCAACGGGACTTCTTCAGTTTCTCCCTCGGGCCCTCGTAGTTGTAGATACAGCTTGGCGTCGACTTCTTTCGCCCGGGAGACGTTTCGAAAGTGCATCTTCACTTGATAGTGGTTCACTGTAGATAAAGAATAATCATATTTACTACACGTTCAATGCCAAAAAATAACAAAGGGACGTTACAGTACTACTCTATGGGGATGTGAATGCCTCTTCCATCTGTGATAAGTGAAAGATTTCACTACACTAAAGAATAAGTGAAAAATCCGTAGACGTCTCAAAAGTACTGAGGCGACATTCTACCTTTGAATGGATCCTCTGCTGTCGTCTGTAGGTAGAACTTGACTCGCTCCTGATGAGGGACTCTCTCGGCGTCCCAGCCCATCTTCCTGCACCTGTTTCCCCTGCAGCTCATGCACGTCCCCTGGCGGAATCTGTCATAATTGTCGCATCGATAGCCTTGCAGAGGCCCGTCGGTTGCGTTGATTGTAGCGATGTACAGGTCGGCCGCTCGGAAGTGGTCGCAGGAAAAACTCACACTTAATTCTGAAAGGACACAATAAACATTTAGAACCATTTACATGCAAATACAGAGCTATTTCTTTTCTTTTTAAGACGTCAAAGTCAAAAGAGACCGTTATTTGATGAAATGAAAAAAATGTTTTTGTAAAAACTAGCCAACTTGGGATTAATAAGGTAGCTGATACCCAAGAAACTGGATAAATTTTGGAAATTGTCAGACGTTTCAGACAGCATCTGTAACCTTTCGTCACTGAGACTAAATGAGAAACTAAAGTTGCCACGTCTCAAACCATAACTCTGAGTTGATATGTAAATGAAGTGAAGACAATTTTAAGATGGTTCCATAAAAGACGAAGACAACTTACGATAAATGAAGGACCCTTCGGATGAGGAGGCCATGTCACACCCTGGTTGATCGTTCCCGCCGTTCGGGTAGAAATCGACGTGTCCAATAGCATCCTTCATACCGAGCCCCACTCCTAGGAGCGTGTTTCCGTCCGTGTGGATGGCGTCAACAAACTTGGCGTCACTCGGGTCCAGATGCACTCTGGGATCGGTGTCTTTAAACCCTGGATTGGCCGGGTCCACGGCTGAAAAATTATGGAGATCGTTATCATAAAAAACAAGTTGTTATAGAACTACAGCTTACTATAATGTAAAATGTAAATAGATCGCAAAGTGGGGAGTTTTAAAGACTACTAGGTGGCATAGTAGAGGTTCAGCTCAGGTTGGTTTTTGACGTGATTTTAGGCGTTTTTGTTAGTTAAAAGGTAAGACCCTCCCACACCATAAGGTGTACAGGGCAGTGCCCATCCCCGTTTCATAGCTCTGGGCCACACTGTGGTACAGTCACTGCAGCAGGGGGCTAGTCCACTGACAGTGAAGCGTGTTAAACTTCCATACTGTTCATAAGTATGTACCATTTTTATAAAGTTTTTGGTATGACTCAATGCGCCTCTTGTCCAGAGGTGTCCTACCCGGGAGTTGAACTCGGGCCTTCTGGTTCCAAGTAATTTGAACCAGATGTGGTAAGTAACAGAAGCGCAGACCACTACACCAAAGGTACACCCCAGACGTTTGTGTGGGCCTTTCTATTTTGTTCCGATTTCTTTAAGTCTCATAAAGAAAGCGGGACAAAATAGAAAGCCCCACAAAAACGCCTGAAATCGCGTCAAATAAAGGCCTCACAAAAACGCCTAACATTACGTCAAAAACCAGTCAGAGTAGAACCTCTGCTTGCAATTAGAGATCAATAGTAGTGCACTAAGAGAGGCAAACGCCATTTCTAACATCGGTCCTTACCTGATATTCTAGCGATGCGTCCGCCCAGCCTGTCTCCGGCGTACCCAGCAACCTGGGCGCCCAGGCTGAAACCGATGATGTGGAAACTGTCATAAGGATTTCCCGTTTCGTCCTGGAAAGAAAACATTCGATACCGTTAACAAAACAACTACGAGAAAAGAAATACATGTCATAATACCTGTAGAGAATATAAATGGTACTGGATATGTACTTCAAAATATGGCATGCCCATACTGTAATACCAAACTCGACCGATAGAAGGGGTGAAAGAAAACATTCGATGCCGTTAACAAAACAACGACGTGAAAAGAAATGCATGTCATAATACCTGTAGAGAATATAAATGGTACCGCATATGTACTTCAAAATATGGCATACCCATACTGTAATACCAAACTCAACCGATAGAAGGGTGAAAGAAAATATTCGATGGCGTTAACAAAACAACTACGAGAAAAAATACATGTCATAATACCTGTAGAGAATATAAATGGTACTGCATATGTACTTCAAAATATGGCATGCACATACTGCAATACCAAACTCAACCGATAGAAGGGGTGAAAGAAAACATTTGATGCCGTTAACAAAACAACTACGACAAAAGAAATACATGTCACAATACCTGTAGAAAATATAAATGGTACTGCATGTCTACTTCAAAATATGCCTTGCCCATACTGTAATACCAAACTCAACCGATAGAGGGGGTAAATGAACAGCGTCTTACCATTAACCATTTTACAAGGTTAGCCACCTCGGCGCCGACAAGTCTGGTGTTCCCTACGGCTTGAGAGTAGGTGGCCATTGCACCCTTTAGCCAGTCCACTACGATGACGTTGGAGTCGTCCTTAGCTAGAATAGCCTGTACCATGGTGTTGATCCACGGTTCTAGCGTTCCGTACATGCTGTATCCGTGTAGTATGATCCTGGTCATCACGCCAGACTCGTAGTTTGACCTGTTGGAAGTCAAGAGTTCACATTTACACTACGTGTTGCTTGGTCTTGAATGTGTCTAAAAGAAGTGAAGATTATCATGATACTGTGTTAGACGGAAGCATGAATCCAAAAACCGTTGTGAAAACCATATCAGTTAAAAGTTAAAATTTTGAAAACAGTTTTGTTTTTGTATCAACCACATTGTACGTGTTTATGTATCACGTTAACTTTGTGATACAATTGAGGCGGAGAAAATATCTACAGACGTTGTTTTTTTTCATAAATGAGCCAAGGAGATGTAGTTGGACCAATAAAAACACATTTCGACACTCTAAATAGGTAATGTTCGTCAAGACAAATTCTTTGACTGATTGAACATTTTCTTATGAGTTCGCACCTGCGCAGTGTCTCCGGCCGGCCGGGTTTCAGGACGTGGCTCTTGATGGGGTTACTGCGCGTGCGCAGATGGAAGGTGGTGTTGATTCTCTTCCTGGGCTGGGGAAGGGGGATGTCGGAAGAAAATGGCGGCGCGTTGCTGAAACAGCCAAGTCTGCCGTAACACACCGACTTCTCCTGGGCACCTGCCGCACCGCTACTTCTCACCTGACGCTCACCTGCACAACAACAAAGCAAACAGGTGTTCATGTTGTTCAAACAAAGCATTCGCATTGTTAACACAAAGCATATATAAATCTCCCACTGGATTTAGATTAACCTATATATAACTCATATAATTGATCCAATGTTAAAATTCGTTCATCATTGTGTTGTTTGAGTTTCTTATACAGACAGGACCAAATTTTGTGAGCTTAATTTGGCAAATATTATAAAACCAGTCTGGATCAGCAATGAACATTATGTAGAGCAAAATTATTTTTTTTAGATACCGAGACATTTCAGTACATTTTGTTTTTACGATATACGGCTCCAGGAGTCATTTTATATGAGATCAAATCTGCACATATTTATGTGACTGACATAATTTTTTCAAGTTGGTGAACTTTCGTAACATAAAATCTTGCAGAAAAACTTATATCGATATGTACATTGTATATCTCTTGTATGTATAGTCGAAAAATGGTACGATAGCTTCTGAACCCAGCCGCAACGCCGAGGCTCTTCCGTCGGCGAGGTCGGAAGAAATGGAGCCGGTCGGCTGGGGCAGGCAGCCGACGTGATGTCTGCTGTGCGACACTAGCTGAGTAGAGAAGCAGATATCTTAGCTATAGCCTTGTCCAGCAGGCACTAGGAACAAAGCTCTAGATCTATCTCTATTCCCAATTTCTTTGCTTCGAAGGGTATGGGTCGGACAAGGCTTCTTTTGATAAGGAATCCGTTGATGCCATTGGCTGAATGTGGTAAATGGATCATGACACATTAGGAAATAAATCGCGAATCGAGATGGGGGATGATTTGAAATGGTTCAACTTTAATGTCAAATATAATAACTGTACAACGTGCGACTAATGTACTCAATCATAACTCTAGGCCCATTGTTTGGATGGTAGAATTTAAAGTGGTCCAAAATCTACCAAAAGGTAGGTTACTCCCACGAGAAAAATTATATTATACAAACAGCGACAATTAACCCTTAACCACCTACGCACCCATCCTACATCATATGGACATGTTGATTGATATGAGAGATTTTGATCTAAATTTTTTTTGATAAGGCAAATCTCAACGGTAACAAAAATCACCCCCCACTAAGTATCATCATGCTAGCTATTTTCTGTATATAAGATAATGTTGCTGTTGGTTAAAAGGTGACGGTTATGTAAATGAGGCTGACGTCACGTACCTTTAGCCCAGCTCAGCAAGGACAGTAGACACGTGACGATGAACGCGATGGTGAGGCAAACAGACGACATGATCTTCTTCTGCTGCTGAGGGGGGCGGTGGGGACGAGAGCGCCTCTGGGGGTCCTGGGGACGACGTCGTCAACTATACAACCTGCATGGACATACAAAAAACACGTCAACTTCTGTGTGCTACAAATTATCACTAAAACCACATTAGTCCGTGCTTTGAAATAGTTCAATGCAAATTATTACACAAAAGACGAGGAATACTAAGGGAATAGTTCATTAGTACCAAACGAGAGACCTACTGCGTATTCAATGTTGGCCTGCCCCTATGTTGTACATGTATAAGGCATAGAATTATTAGTTCGTATGTTGTCCCCTTGACACTTGGGTGGGTACCGGTGTATTTCAGCGGAAATGTATCGGAAGTTAAACACCTTTGGCAAACTTCCTAAACAATACCGCACCACTTGAGGTGGTGTGTGCGCAATCTAGGATCTACGGACAGTGCATGTACATGAGCCCCCGGCACAGGAAATGTCAACGTACAACACACAGTTCCCACACTGAAGTACACTCTAGAGATATCAAAACTCGTCAAAGGAAGGCGGCAGGAAACGGTTACGTAAAGTTTATGGCGGAATTTGCTCGCTGCGGTTTAGTGGGCGGGGCTATCTTTAACGTTCACACATGACCTAGGCTTACCTTTTGACATTACAGCACATTTCTATACCACTTAGATTCAAACATTGATCTAATTACTACGCAAAACTGTATTATCAACAAACTTCTAAGCCTCAAATGTACGAAAATGTCTCTTCTCTAACGGTTGAATCGAGCTGGAGCTTGGAATCGAACATTTTGAATACAACGGTCGAGCCCTATTGGTTGGTTATAAACTGTCGTTCAATCCGTTTAACTATAAATACAAATTATACAATTGAGAAACCCCATACCGTAATAGCACAGAAGTCCTGATAGCAGGCAATATCGGCAGTCGTGCACCGCACTTTATACAGAAATGACGCTATATAAATGTCTACGTGTACATGTACCATAAAAAGTGCTGAGTTAATCACATTAAAGCTAAAGCGAGCCTGATTGGTGGAAACATGTTTGCCTCAAAGATCAGGCCATTTTAAAGTGCCAGTCCGTTAAAAAAACGTCGTCAAAAACAGACGCCTGAGTAGTTTGGTAAGAAAACACAAGACGAACAAATGCGCCTTTCATGTGTATACATGTAGCTGAGCTAAATCATTGTCAATATCAAGCCTTCAAGGTTCTTGGAAGAACATTCCAACTTTTTAACGCCCCTCATATATACAAAGAAACTACTAGCCTACACTCGGAAAATACATCGTAATTTCCACTAATATCATGAATAAAAGGACACACATAAGAGTTGAATACAAGTCCTTGCTGTTGCATTTCGCTAGCATAGCTATGCCACCCCTAAGATGGAATGTCAAACAGAAATAATCTTAAAACAGTGACAACTTGTCTCCACATCTTAAAGCCACGTCATCTGAGTTCTTGACAAACATACCTGACTAAGCATATACACTGTCGGAGTTGAAGTGTTTTCCCAATTACAGGCGATCTGAATGTATGGGGCGATTCTTTGAAGCATTTTTGCGCTTAATTATTCTATTTGATAAAAGTAGGGAGGAGAAGCCGACAGTAGCATCTTGAAAACCTTTCTACAACGACAAACTAAAGGTTTACAAATTGCAGATCCACCCCTCTTGTTCCAATGGAATGATCTAGTAAATATAACCTATGGCACATTGACCTTAATCTAACGACCCTTTTATGTTTGAAGTACCGTACCGCGTGTAAATTTGTCCACACGTCTTGGTTTACGTACAAGGCGACCCCGACCTAACGTTAGAGAAAACGAGACAGAGGTGCATGTACGTGTGATTTCTCTTTTGTAAGGAGTTATGAAAAAATCAGACGCCAAAAGGCGAAAATTTGAGATGTATCAAACTAATGAATGTCACCTAGGCAAGGACATGTACATGGTATTCCCAATGTTCCAATACATAACCTTTTTGAGGCTGTAGCGGCATTGGGTTGTTATCCACTGTGTCTACATACATACACACATAGTCATACTCAATTAAGTTGGAGCATTCAAAAAGCTTAGTCTCCACTCCAGTATTTCCTGTTTAAGACATCGTATTGGAAGGAGGAGCCTATCCCTCTTCTTTCACCGACTTTTACCCCCCCCCCCCCCTCCCACCCAACCACCGAACCGAAGCCGGGTACCTATACTAGGTGAATTAGTGAGGAACATCGTATGGAGTACCTTTCTTAAGGACACAATGTCTATCAAGGAACGCCAGGAACCCGTGACTTCAACCATTCGACGCCACTTTTAGTCAATCAATAGATTCAAAAGAAGAGGACACCTTTGAAAGCACCCGCGCCATGCATGTTTGACGATTCTCCTCACAGACATGAGCCAAAAATGAAGTGGCGGGCGCGAAACGTCGTCTGACAGCCAAGTACAAAACGCCGTGCAAATTTGGCGGGGTGTCTGAGGTGGCGTGGTGGTGGTGTGATGTCGGGACAGGGCTACGCCTGCGGCTATGGCATAGTTTCGCATACATAGTGAGAATTCACAAGTCTGTATACCTGAACCACATACCGAATAAGGCAAGTCTGTACTTCAGTGCTAGCGAAATTATGCGTTCACAGCAAACCGCCGTAAAAACAAGGTGATCATTAAGGTAATCACTTGTGTTAGGTAAAACTATATTTTTTTCATTAGACAAAAAAACCTGTGGACCTAGGGGGCATACCAGTCAGACTAGATGTATTTAAACCATCCCTCTCAATTAGAATCTGTCAATTGACATACTTTTCAACATACTCCCTTTCTTTCACTTGAAGGAAAAATCGCGTTTCACGCTCGTTAACTCTTCAAATGGAATGTTCCAAATGATAATTTTGTAACATTTTGCTTGCGCAAGCAGGATAGGTATAGGAAGACGTACGATGTGTGACTAAGAAACACAGGTCACGTCTTAAGGACTGCAGGAGTTCCTTAAAGACTGCGGGGGTTACTTGAAGGAACATAGAAGTCGCCTTGTTTAAGCTATCTCATTATATCTGTTCCGGCGTCGTCCAAATAGAATCAAAAATGACTCGGGGGTGCTTGTAACAAAAGTAAAGACTGCTCGGTTTTCTAAAAGTGACGACCTGTTCGAAATAATTTACCTCCCAAGAAACAACAGTCTTTATTCTAACTCAAACTCACTAGCATTTTAACGTTGAGCTGTCGGCGTCCCTTTGAATGCGATCTATTCTTTCAAGGGCACGTGGTGCTAGCCTGAGTACCAGCCATTTTAGCTTCCGTTGGCCGGCAGTGTAGCCTCTACCAGGTCGCTGGAAAGCTGTTGGAAATTTGCCAAATAGACGGGTAACATGTCAGAGGAATTAGCTGGCCAGGGAGTACAGTTTGGCAAATTTCTACTATCTTTCCAGCGTCCCGTGGAGCCTGGTAGAGGCTACCGGCAGCGGAGCTTGGGTAGCGTGCGGAAGCTTAAAAGGCTGGTACTCAGGCTAACGTGGTGCCGTATTCCCTCGCGGATGTATATATCGTACCGTACGCGTGTTGGCCATTCCCAAGGCGCATGCAACTCTCATGACAGGGGAATGGTGGGAATTTCGGGTCACAATGCCCCGTTGAATAGGGTATGGCGATATCATATTACCAGCGGTACGGAAGTCGGGACAAACCCCACAAAAGGAACACTTCCTCTCATCACGCGTTTTTACCGTGAAGCACGCCTGCAACACGCCCCCGAGTTGTGGACTCAAGTGTGAAATGGGATATTTCATCCATACAAAGAGATAATAGAAAAAAATTACAACGATTTTTACATCGAAAATTCAGACATTTTCACACAAAATGGAATTCAGACCATTGGCCAACATGAAAATTTCAAACGCTTTAAACACATAATCTCAATTCAAAAAGGAAAATTGTTGGACAAACCGTCGATAAAATACACGAAGATTTTCACACAATATTTTCTGGACTACCCCCTTCTTTGTCTGAACACGAGAGTATACGTACGGGGGAAAAAAGAAAATCCTTGACTAAAGTGAAAAGGGCTAAACATTGTACGAAAAGGAAGAAACATGTCAGGCTTATTTCATTTCATCGAACAGCAATGTTATGTTATGCTAATTATCTAGGCTATGTTCGGTTTTCTTAATTGTAACAACATGCTATGATAATCTTATAAGTAAATTCAGATATTTCTGATCAATTCCTTCTCCTTATTAATTTGTCAAACAAGAAAGTCAGACAAATGTTTTTAAAAATAATGTGCTATTTTCATTCATTAAAAATGTCTACCGAACGTTCCACGTAACATAATGCAATGGCTAACAGAACATGGGGGAGGGGGGCTCCAACATTTTCTATCAACCGGTCTAAATCATTTATTTGCTCTATCCAATGAAATTTACTCAGCGATAGATAAGTGCCTAGTTGACAAACAGAGCAAGGATTTTGATCAACACGATGATTTAATCAGTAAGATAAGAAGACAAACTTGTCGATTTTCCTCAGGAACAAAAATCAGACGATAAGGGTCATTTTGGTGTCACATTGCCCGGGGGAACAGGGAAGCTATATCTACTATTACATACATACCAACGTGTCTAAAACATACATTTCTGCACAGATCTCTTTTACATGATTATCGTGGATCTAGTAAAAATACTATGGTCAAAATTCATAATGAACGCGGATGTATAGAGAGGGAAAGGCCAGAGCACATGGCCCATTCAGTCCTGTTCACATGCTTCACTTAGCGAACACCGCGTCCCCCCTAATCAATTAAGTGTCGATTTTTCCCCAAACCTGTGGGGCCTTACCTGAGAAACCGCGATCCTGTCGTCCGAAATGCCGGTCAGATGTGTTCCCTGCGAGGGACGCTCTTGTTCTGACTCAAACTTCCCGGGAGAAGTGTAAATATCCGATATTTGAGGCGGTTTCCAGGGTGTAACACATGGGGTGATGGTGACGCACGCTTCCCCAAATGCCACACAAAAAGGCCGGTAGTGGGCTCGCCAACATGGGCGAGACCAACTCTTAACAGGGATGTTACAAATCTTATAACCTACAAAATCACCACAGAAAAAGATGCAATCTTTTTTTTTACCATACAAACATTACCTATAAGTAGCAAAATTTGTTCTTTTAACCGTTTCTTCTTTCTGTTGTTGTTAACGACATTTATTTCGAATGTTGGACGATTCCACGTCGCTATGACATGTTCCGCCACAGTCCGCTGGGTATCACGTGCAGAGGGCAGGGAGGGGGTGTGGCCTGGGTGTCGGTATGAGTGTGGCTACAGTGACGTATGTCTCGTGGCGCAGACACGATATTTGGTGACACTTATTTCCTCGTTTAGTCCAGGATCTGTTTTCCCTTTAGGGCGATCAACATCCGAGATATCTCTTGGCTTTCCAAGTAAATACTAGCATGCCAATGTGACCGGTGTAATGTGAGTTCATGACCACATTTCCTTCGAACGAACACTAATACGTCACTTGCCAAATATTTAATCACAGCCACTTTACCAGACTTTCCTAAGACTACATCCTTTGTACTAGCCGTCTGCTAAAACAAGCACGCTTCTCAGCATTATTTTCTCGTGAAAAATAAAACCCGACTTCTCGCAAACAAAATTCTTGCCGTGTTACATATAGTACTATAGTCAGCATCTAGATGTGTCTGTCAGCGATTGGTCAATTCAAAGGTGGCGTGAGAGAGGCGCCGGATACGGATCACAAGCGATCGATTCGTGTACCGATACGGACCGTAACCTTGGTTACGAGCTTTCCTTTTTTGTACATGTAGATTTATTAGACGACATGCGTAACCAGTAATTTGTTTCACGTTTTAGCTGCAGTGTGTGTAAAATGATCGTACCGACACCTAGTAAAATGATCTTTTTCTAAAAGCAGTGAGTGCAACGTTACATGATAAAAATGGCCCAAAACAAACATGTTATATATGCACCTGCTCACTTATATCTTTGTGAAGGATCATCGCGTTCCATTATGTTGTAGCTTTCATCCTAGATGTTCCTGAAAATCATAGGCGACTAGGGTAGTCTAGACCTCAAATGTACTGAACTGAACAAACAGTAGCGTTGGAGAAGGGATGCCCCTCTTCCTAGTTCATACTACCCAATGAATAATCCCAATCCTGACACACCTAGGCCATAGGGGACTGTTCCAGTCTATTATTAGCCAATGATAATACCCTGTGAGAGGTAAGGTGATGCGAGACAGCTACTCAAATAACGGAACGTTAACATTATAGTTCCAACATGTACTGACGTTTAACTTCGTATATGATATATTATATGTATGTAACAAGTTAGCAATCGGAAATCAAACTATGAGTGGATCACATAAAAATCTTCAACCTATTACAACTGTCGGGGAAAGATTCAGACGATTAAGAAACGTGAACCACAGAATGTTAGAAATACTAGTAGATCAAGGAACAATACGTGACCTCATTGAATTAGTCTGTTTTGCCTGAAAAAATAGCAAATGCATAGAATATAAAGTAGAGACGTTTCAAGTGATAAAAGGCAAGGGAACGTTAGAAACAGATCATTTTGATCGGCCCCCAAACGCAAAGAAAGACTATAACTTTCATGACAAGCAGGTGCAAAACGTATAGCCCGCAGGTGCAAATGTTACCAACGGTGCTAAACTTGGCGCCTACGTGCACCTGTTGACCTTGAAGAATGCGAAGGTCACGCATGACAGCCATGACAACAAACATACCTTCACTGTGTTCATTGACAGGTAATAAGTCGCGACTATACATTTATATATGTGAATAGACTTAGTCAGAAGCCACTTGCTAGCAAAACGTCTCTATAGCAAGAAGAATATTAAAATGTTGAAAGCATTTTGGCTTACTTATCATCACACTGTAGGTAAGGTTTAATGACCACACAAATAACAAACAAACAAACAGACGAGGTTATGAAAAACAAAACAGAAAAAGCACGACAGTTTGACAGATTGCAAATCTGACGAAGTCCCGCTACCGCGCAATGAAACGTGCTCTAACCAAACTTCCGCTGTAACCTTCAGTGATCGCACACACGAAAGAAAGCTCAAATTCACGACTTCAAAGACAAACTAGCGACAGAAGTTGACAACAATACAAAAGCTAGTAGTCAGCCCACCAGACTGAAGGACCATTACTTACCTTAGCGTGCTGGTACAGAAACATGTACTTGTAAGCTGCATGGAGCCTCTAGTTTTCTAAACACATTTGCTGAGGGAAGAACATAAATTTTGCCACCGGACTTCCACCTAAAAAAAGCCCGAGCGAAACAATGCTGCTAATAAACCGACGCTTTTGTTGGTACTGGTCAATTTGTCTTTGTCATTCTTGAGTGAATGGTTATTGAATCGGATATCCTTAAGTTTGTAAAGCGGCGACTACTTAAGAAATGTGGGTCGGCGTTTTGTTTCAAGCGAGTCTGAGGCCCCACGTATACCATGCTAAGATGTTGGGGAGGGGGGGATTGGGGGTATTCCAAGTGCAAATGATTGTTTTATGGTCACTTTACAACGATACTATTCAGTACACTCCTTTTAGTACGTTGATAAAACGTTCCATGACTAGCCCCGTGTTGTATTGTAGTATTATAAATGTGACAAATTGTAAAATGTCTTGACTCTATATCCGAACAATGTTAGCAAAAATCTCACTAGCACATCGCACGATTATCATAAATTGTAGCAAAAATTTGTATACGATACTGTGGGAAAAGTCACCTTTGAATTTTTAAATATTTGACATTTGAAGCAAAAAATATTTGACACCTGCCCCTCCCTGTCCAACCTTGTGGAATGGTATCACCTGCACCCGTCTTCACGTGGTGGAAAATTTCCAAACCGGGGATTGTCCATTCATGGTCAAGATTGGGGCCATTTTTCTTTTGTTGCAGGAAGATTTATAGCTACTGTAATTGGCCATATTTTATCAGTCTAAAGATATCAAATTGCATAAGGCTTGACGCTAACACAAAGCGTTAGCGATACGTTTCAGTAACAATTTTTCTTCACAATTTTTGCACCTGCCATATCTTCGACATGCATTATCAGCAAAATCTTTATGCAGAAAGTCTGGCCTGCCAAAAGCTTAAAAAAATGACCTTCTTCCTATCTTCAATTAGGTCAGTTGTATCGGTAGACGGTCGCCAAAACAGAGGACTTTTGTTTAGTACAGACCTTATGTCAACCACCTAAGTATTATGGCGGCTTTGTCTCTTAGCCGGCTTACAACTGACCGAGTTCTTTGTGTTTGGATACCCCTTAGACTGAAAAAAAAGCAGGGGCCACTGAACTAAAGAATTGAGATAAGACTGTCGAATCTAAAACGATTTGTCCACTTTGTTAAAGGGTTGGTTGAGATCAAGTTCGTGTTAGGTGGGCCTTTGAGTTGCTGTAAGTCCTTAACTCGCGTGGAAAGCCTTGAAAGGTAACATCTAATCCAAGGTCATAGTACTCATACACTGTATACGTGATCAGAATGATACTTAAGGCTACATCATGTAACATTACATGTATGGGCGCCTTGATCATTTTTCTGCTATGCTCCCGATACCTTATAATTGTAGCCAGCCCCTTCCTTAATCTAAATCACACATCGAGGTCCAGTTTGCAATTGGTTTACTTCATATTGTTTGCACTTGCCACGTTTTGGGAAACATTAGTGACTAGTTTAAAGAAATATATGATAATTTGAATCGGCTTTATCAAGGCTGCTGTATATTATATAGTATGTGAACGGTTATAGCATATTTTAGATACATTCAGAACTTGACCCAACTTCAATGCTTGCCCTTTTCACAATTTCTGTGTAAAGTTACGTAATGCTGGAAAGACTCCAAAAATGGTCACTCCTCAAATATTTGTGGACGCAACATTCGCACACTTCCATTCGAGTACATCGTTTACTTAAACGCCAGATGAGACAAGACTCGCAGTTAGTCGTCCAAGGAGGTTGGTCCGACGAAGACGTCTGTGTTGAAAGAACGCCTGCCGACGTCTTATCTCGGTCACGTACTTCACAGACGTCTTGACTTCCACTTCAAACGACGAGGTCTCGGGGTCAAGTACAAGCACTTGACCGAGACATACCTACGTACGTCCTTAAGGCAGGCTGTCATAGAAATAGTAGCCCGTTAGAAATGGTTGTTTTTCTTATGGGTTGCCATATGGAGAAAAATCCTGTGCGATATGTTACAGTTAAAAGCAGTAATATATGTAGAGTGGTCCCTTATTGATATGACTCCTGCCAAAGAGCTTCAAACGAGCGCGCCTAGAAACAAATGTGGCCTTAGTTTGCTGAATGATGGCTTGCAATTGTATCCTCGTGGGCGACACTAAGTCAAGTAACTAAGAAAGGGGGGTCACGTGCATACAGTAGTTGGTTAACGTTTCCAACTCTAACAAGACTCGCTTTGTTCAAATGTGTCAAGAACATGAAGTCGAATATTTGAAAACACTGCCAAACATTGCAAACAGTCTCCAACAAATAAAGGCCCCTGCAGTTAAAAAAAAGCTGCTAGGGGGCCCAAGTCTAGCACTTCTTCCCGACACCAAGAGCTACCTGTCACCCCAAAATCATGACCATAGCACGTTGAGAACTTGGCAAAAACCGGAGGTTCTGCTGCAGTGTCATAGAAAGCCGCTAGAATGCGAACTCGTCCCTCATTTTGACGACATCTACCAACTGTGCTAAAGATCCATCCACAACCTCTCGAATCATACTATTTACCAACAAACACACCCACAAGCACAGAAAACATAGCCTTCTTGGCAACACAATACCGGGGAATACCTTCACTGTAAATACATTTGGCACTAGACCAGCTGGCAAGGCGCCGTTACAAGTTAACAAAGAAGTCGCTTTTATTTGGCTAAATGCCAACGCCTTTAACAATCAAGCATGTGACGGGGGATATCACTTAGCGTCATGATTCCAATTTAAGGATATGTTCTGTTTACAGTGACTCACTATGGAATTTCCGTAACTAAACATAAACATCAAAAGGCCCCGCTGTATACTATAGCTATACATATAGATGATATGATAAGGTGTACGCCACAAGTGTGTTAAATCCGCAATTCGTGACACAAATCTGTTTTTACAGAGCTTATACAACAAATCATTTTTCTTCTAGTCTAGCGTTTAACAGTAAAGAACACAGAGCAACAATCGTGTTTTAGATTTAAGAGGACAAATAGAGTCTCAAAAGGGAGAAAGACACAGGAATTTAGCAAATACACGGAGTACATTTTAAAAATCCAGTTCGCATGCCGTCTACATGTGTTTCTTTAAAGCCCCCTATCACAACAATTTACGCTTGAAACAACAGTTATACCACCACGCCACGTTGGAACTTCTGTTCATGTGGGCGTTAGGTAGACATCACTTGGGGACAACTTTAGGGACACACGGTTTTTAGAAAATAGGTAAACGGACTCGTCGCTTCCGATTCAGATTTTTAAAATATTGAAAAATCAACGTTTTCTTCTTGCCACGTCTGTAACGCTAAACTTCAAGCACACACCATATATCATCATCATGTTTATCCAGATTTTAGTAGGTTATTATTCGTGTAGAATTCAAGCTTACAGTAACGCTATATGTGGTATACATTGACACTATAGAAGATAGTCAACGCATACAAGGTCTAAACTAGTAAAACATTTTACCAGGAGACAGAATTTGAGAATGGTCAGTAGATTTAAGCGCCTAGCCCCACTTAGTGACGTAACCTTTTAAAATCTGGGTCAAATGGCTAAAACCAGGGGAGAGACAAAAGTTTGGATACAATGGATAAAATGAGAACAGTACGGAACCGGCGACTTGTATGCACTTCACAGTAATACTGTTCTGATCCGTTACCGCACTGCAGAAGAAGAAAAAATCGATAAAAACGTGTCCAGAAGCCGGCATGTCATGGCGACCGCTTGGCCTCAAACAAAATATCGAATAACGTGGACTCACCGTTTAATATGAAGTCTGTCTTAGGCGTTGATTCGCAAATTTCTTGGACAAATCTTGAAGAAAACGTCGAATGAACAACTTGCAAGCTTTCAAAGCCACTGGAAAATTTCCGTGTGCTCACAACAGTTAAGTTAACCTATATGACTAGACCGGCTTTGGCTGGACGCGGCGTCTAAATATAGAGGGTCTAATCCCATGCTTCAAAACCACGGGACGTCCCAGCTAGCCAATCAGAGCGCTTGATTAGGGACACCACCTACGTCGGATTGGCCAATCACAAGGCACAAAAGAGACACACCGTCAGAACGCGTGACTCTCATTTGGTGTTGTAAAGATGATGCGAAATCGAACGATACCTGCATACCTCGTGATTCGTATCATGTTCTTGTATATGGATATCATAATAAGATGTGTCACGTTGAGAGATATATGCTTGTTATATTCTAGCCGGCATCTATATCAAAAAGTTTCACAGAAGATAAAAGTCATGGTAAACTACTTTTCTTCCTTCAATGTTATTTCTTTTTCTGTGTGCCAGACATTTAGAGGTGGTTTGAATGTATTCAACAATGTGTTTGTTGTGAAATAAGATCCAGCCACGCTGTAACTGAATAATAGTCCATCACAAAAAGACTGTGTATCCCATCGCCTAAGAAACGTATCCGCCTGGTAGCCTAAAGCGTCGACCGTTCTTTACATTAATATAGCTCTAAGCTACCCTCCTAATCCTCGAGATTAGCTGATCGTTTGGTAACTAGAACAGACCATAGACTGCATATAATTAAAGTATTTACTCCACCGAGGTGTAGTATTGGGTGGGGAGAACAATGTAATCGATATAGATCGAGGTATTTGAGCTAAGATCAGTCACCCTGCCAATTATCTACCATGTTTTGACCGATTTCCACAATTTTCCCACTCGGCCGGTGAGTCTGGTTAAGATTTATCGATGCCTAGCGAGTCTCTACGATTCTTCTAGAAGAAAAAAAAAATTGCCAGTCCTGGGCTGGTAGCTCTATTACTTCAAGACTCTTTTTTTTTTTGTTTTTGTTTTTTTTGTTTTTTTCTGAGCTGGTATTAGATACCTACATGTAGTAGTCGGTACGTCCACAAGTTCATTAGTCATTTTGTACATCATGCAAGGTCTGGAGTCTGGACATTTTTCTTCTGTGACAGTTACAATTGGAAATACAAAACGTAATAATATGAAAGTTATGTGCATTTTAACGTACGCGCATAAGTCAAATACAGAACATACCGAATTGCTTTCTTGCTCATATATTTCACTCTTTGTATACATTATATATATTCGCAGTATGTCCACCAATTTTGCTGTAATGTTATAATGCAACCGCTAGATTTAATGGTAGAATCGATTCTTATGTTTTGTCTCTACCCTTGTTCGCTATTAACGCTCTAGGTTTATTACCTTCGCCGAGAAGGTTATGTTTTGCACAGCGCGCGCGCGCGCGTGTGTGTGTGTGTGTGTGTGTCTGTGTGTGTGTGTGTGTGTCTGTGTCTGTGTGTGTGTGTGTGTGTGTGTGCGCGCCCGTAAACAGTATAACTCGAGAATGCCTGGATGGATTGTCTTCATACTTGGTATGTGGGTAGGTCTTCTTGTTGTTTATTGTTTGAAAGACCTCCAGTAGTGAGAGTTCAAACATATTCCTGGAGTCCTAAATTATACATACACATGCATGATATGCACGTTACATTAAAAATTTTGACATGCACATTACATTAGGTTGGAGTACACAATATATACATATATTCATTCTTCAATATACCACTAGTACTACAGGTAATGATATTTTACCTTAGGTCTTTGATTTGATAGTAAAACTACTGTGATTAACAGTTGTTGGCAAAACATGCAAATGAAGACCATTCAATATTGCACCCGTATGCACTTTTAACGGTTTCGTGGTGGGTGCAATCAATAGATTGTCTAGAAGATTCCCTGGTACCATTGGTAATGCATGACTATTGATTGCTAATGGTTGATACGTGACTTTGCAATTTTCCCAGGACGATCACCTGATGAGGTGAAACCACGGAAATGAGCCCGCTTACGGTTTGAACCGCGCATGCGCAGTTTGATTCATTGTTGGTAATACTAGCATATCATAGTTAAAAGCCCCTGAGAGATGAAAAAAAACGTCTAGACTTGTATTAGCGCTATAGCAATGGTTTGGGCAAGAAGTCAGGGGCGTTCACCTAATGTTTTGATCTCAGCAATTTATTCTTAAATGGCACGATTCTCCAATAATTAGATGTGGTCTGATAATCTGACATATTGTTACAAAATTACAGATAATATCTGTCAACTTGAGTATTCTGTACGGCGTTTACTTTAGAGCTGATGCTTTTTGTAGAAATTATGTCTCGAAATGGAAGATAGCCCAATTTAGTTTTACAACATTGCAATAAATCATAGAAGTAGGTACAAAAATCATATACTATCTACAGAAAATAACAAACTTTCTGCCATTTCAAAAGCACCTTCCCCCTTGAGTGACCTTGAACCTGACATAACTAGCCCCGCATTGCGTTTTGATTATTCGAATTTATCGACGTACTCTGACGTCAGTGCCACGCCTCTGACGCAATCCACGCAATCATCCCACTCACGTTACTCCCGTTCAAACACCGTAGGTATGATTGAAATTCTTCTTGTGATTGAATTTTCAATTTTTCATTTCCGCTCCGAAATCCCCATGCGTATATGAGCAATAGCGTACACCATTTACATCATAATTTGTTGGATTGTGGATGATAATTGGATATGGTCATTAGTGGTCATCGCAATCGGTTGGCCGGTCACGAGAGAGATGTTCATGCACAGGGAAAACCGGGATGAGATAGAGATACAGATTGAATCGGAAAGAAAGAGAGTATGAATGAGTGAGTGAGTGAGTGAGTGAGTGAGTGAGTGAGGCAGTGAGGCAGTGAGGCAGTGTGTGTGTGTGTGTATGTGTGTGTGTGTGTGTATGTCTGCGTGTGTGTGTGTGTGAGAGAGAGAGAGAGAGAGACAGAGAGAGAGAGAAAGAGAGATACAGAGCGAGTGAAACACAGAACGATCAAGAGAGGAAGAGAGGTAAAATTTGTCCAAGAAAATTAAGCAGCTAATATACACAAATTTTCTTTCATATTCCTGAAAGAAATGACGGCTGGGGGATCGTTTTTTAGGAAGGGGTCGAATACAAGTCCTGTGGTGTACTAATGACCTACAAGTGGCCGAATGAGCGTCATGCGATCCGGCTGCTATGTTCCCCATTTAGATTCCCGGATATAAGCGGGCCTGTCATGACGTACACTCGCTGACAATGATCGATTCCGCACGGTATAATGTAACATGCCTTCTCCGGGAAAATGTAAAGTAAATTCTATCAACTTATACTACTTTACTGTAAAATATCTTTGGATCGGATAACAGAATAAAATGTGTTGGGAAATTGGACTTCTTTAAATGGCATCATGGAAATACTACATTTCTCAACGTAAGGACCATAAATGAACGACATAGTATCGTAACAATAAAAATGGAAACAAACTAAGAACATATGCTATACTCCACTGATGAAACAAGTGTTTATTCTTAATGCAAATTGCTGAAATAGTTGTAGAAAAATCCATAAAGAATTGTTAAATAACATGTTTTGGTTTAATTTTGGTCATACTGTCATTTCCACTGAGGATTTTCTAACAAAAGTGCCAATTATACAAAGTAAGACAAGTTGTTTGGTGTTTAGGTGTCTGCTAAACACGTTTGAGCCACGCGACTTATAGAAGTCTTTTTTTTTTAAATGTAATCCCCCAATATCTAAATAAGCCCCGTTCCCCCAAGAGACTGGTAGTATAGATAAACAGTATAAATTGGCATAAAAGATCTGAATAATAATAGTTATTTTAACAATATAGAGCTATTCCCACGAGAAAACTACCATGGCAACGTGTATAAACAGATGGATGAAAACAAACAATTCTATTTCTGTACGAATAACAAAGTATTCCCCAGATGAGAGTCATTGTGCATTGTTATCCATAAAGACTTTATGATTCTATTTTCAGCATTTGCTTTGTAAGATAATATAGGCCATATGTCTTATTGGCTTCATATTAATTCCTAACGAATTAGGGAGATTATCATACCATAACAACAATCTGTACGTTCTTCTTCTTCTTATATGTCTGTCATTACTCCGGGAAGGAGAATGACCTCCTTCTGGGAGTATTGGAAATGCTTTTGTTTGCGCGTTCGCAGCTAGTTGTGCATTCTTTCTCTTATGTTGTATATACTGTGTAGTGGTGTTGTTAATATAAGCGTATCGCTTAAGGACGGGATCACTGTTCATTTTCCCATGTATGTTTGAAATCTTAAAAAAAGCAGAAAATACAATTTTAAAAATCTGTACTGCATTTGCGAGAACTTGACAATTCTGAAACGTAGCAAAGTCAATTTAGGACATGACACTACTATTTTCGTCAGAACGCACCCAAAGAGCGACCGTATCTATGATACATGTAGGTAGTGAGCTTTCAAGTGTGAAACTTGATCTTGTCGTCTGACATTATTCAGCAAAAGAAAAGTATATTGTGTCAAAGAGACGTGTCAGCGTCAAGAAATCAGTGTCCAGAAAAGGACAGTGACCCCTCGTCCAGGAAACTGTGTCCAGCGAAGGACAGTGACCCCACCCCCCAGCCGATATTGAGCTTTCAAGTGTGAAGCTAGAACTTGTCGTCTGACATTCTTTAGATACTATATAGTTGTATCAAAGAGATGTGTTAGCGTGCAGAAATCAGTGTCCAGAAACGCCGCAGTGACCCATCGTCCAGGAAACTGTGTCCAGCAAAGGACAGTGACCCCCGTCTACCCAAAAATAAAACCACTGACCAGCGGGCCTTCTGACCTTATTGTAACGTTATGACGACCTTTCCAAAAGTAGCCACAGAAGACAGCCCCAGTGCACGCGTACCCTACATGTCTTTTCCTATGGAATGTGCCAACTCTATGATGTATAGTCAGAGCTTGTCACCTACGGTTTTCTCACCCACCCTGAGAACAAATAGGCGCTAAAGCAAAGTGTACTGTTTCAACTCTTTGCCGGGAAACTGCCAAAAACTGTTTGCTATAGATGTGTAATGGTTGTCATAATATGGTGGCGTGATTCGGTCAGACTATTTTGTATTCTGACTCAACCATAATGCTAGTGCTACTCCCTTTCTAACTACTAGTGGAATCCTAGTGCTCTCTGTTTCTCTCTCCGTCTCTCTGCCTCTCTGCCTCTCTGTCTCTCTGTCTCTCTGTCTCTGTCTCTCTGTCTCTCTCTCTCTGACTCTGTCTTTCTCTCTTTCTCTGTCTCGAGCTCTCTCTTTCTCTGTCTCTCTCTCTCTCTCTCTCTCTCTCTCTCTTTCTCTATCTATCTATCTCTCTCGCTCTAACTCTCTCTCTCGTTGTTACGGTTTTCTTTTGCAATACTGACGCGGTCGACCGGTCACTAGGATTTTCAAGAAGGCTGTGACAGAACGAACCACCGACAGATCCAAGACAGCCTTTTCGGGAACAAGGCATGCAAGACTATCACAAGAATGCCCTCGGGTTGGGATCGCACGACATTCACACGACGATATAAAAGGAGGGGGGGGTGAAACATTCGTCACAAATTTAAACACCTATACGTTGAGACCAACGACCGTTCGGACAACCGTTAAGCCAACACCAACAAAGCGATTACGTAAGATATACCGCCATTCAAATGTCTATTTTGTACCTTGAAGAACCCTTGAATCTGAGGCTACAAATATTGTACAATAATGATCCTAATTTCTATAGGTATTTTGACGTCATTGAGACCAAATATAAACCTAGACACTGCACGAAATGGCCTCGTTTCCCGGCGTATACGTACCGGGATTTTTCTGTATTTTTGTCGGATACTGACGGATACTGACGGATACATGCGGATTCGTGTAAGGTATCCGACAATTTCCGCACCGGTATATGGAATATTTCCTGAAGAATCCGAAAGTAAGGGATTTTCGACGAATACGGAGCCGTACACTGTACGGAAATGCCACCGATCCTGACGGATACGAACAGGGATTTTTCTGTATTTTTGGCGGATACTGACGGATACATGCGGATTCGTGTAACGTATCCGACTATTTCCGCACCGGTATATGGAATATTTCCTGAAGAATCCGAAAGTAAGGGATTTTCGACGAATACGGAGCCGTACACTGTACGGAAATGCCACAGATCCTGACGGATACGAACAGGAATTTTTCTGTATTTTTGGCGGATACTGACGGATACAGGTGGATTCGTGTAACGTATCCGACTATTTCCGCACCGGTATATGGAATATGTCCTGAAGAATCCGAAAGTAAGGGATTTTCGACGAATACGGAGCCGTACACTGTACGGAAATGCCACAGATCCTGACGGATGCGTACAGGGATTTTTCTGTATTTTGAAGAAAATGGTGAATACTGACGGATACAGGTGGACCCAACAACGAATCCGTAACGGATCCGACTAAGTGCTTGCATTCCTAATTTAACTATACCCAAAACATCATTTTGAATGACAGGAAGTTTGGGAAAGCCTGTATGTAACATATGTATCATTTCATATCCCAACATAATGTATTTCTAAGTTCAAAAACTATCAAATACAATACAAAACGGAAGTACTATGTGGCTAAATGATCCATTTCATTTGAGACAGGCTGAGGGACATCCACATACTCAAAGCACCACTGCATATGCAGGTTAATGTCGGTAAATTGGGGTTGTGCAAGCACAATGTTCTGAAAAATTATGAAATGTATTACAATTAACACCATCACAACATTGTGGTAATATTTACTACTGTATAGTGCCCTTGGACCAAAATTATCTACATGTTCTAAATATTCCACTAAAGTAATAAAAGCCTTATTTGTGGCCAGCTCTTCGTCTAAAAGCCATCAGATACAATTATTTCAAATACAGAGGTTGAAAATAGAAAGTAACATTATACTGTCTGAAGAACTCCCATTATGACACGCCACATTTTAAATGTAAGTAGCATATGCCGTGGAACTGCATGTGTATAATCGTCCTCTCCCCCTTGCTCTGACTACATCTGAGTTCACTTCTTCCATGCACTCTTGGTAAGGTACAGGCAAGGCTGATTTCTTCTGTATCTGCACGTTGGACTCAGCTTGGAGTCCATCTTGTGATGAACCAGTTCCTATATGATAAAACCAAATGATGAATAAATATCAATTCACGTATTTAAGGAACATGTCACATGATTTTGACATGTGCTTCGTTTCCTCACAGCAGCTACAAAAAACACGGGACAATGGATATCCATCATGCCTCTCTCAGCTAACATTGAAGTGTACCGATGATGGACTTACCAAAGGAGCCTGAGGTACTCAGCAGCTGAGCATCTGACAGTTGATTGCTTTGTTCCCAGCCAAGGTCCTCACAATATGTGCTGCATTTGTGAAGGAAGTATATGCCGATGCTGTACTGGATATATATATATAAATGGAAACAATGACAAATATTAAACATATCACATACTCGCATGTGTAAAAAAAATGAATCTGGGCATCATTGAATTGACTACGTAAAACTTACATCTATAACTTGAATATGATATTGATCAAACATGCACAGCTATAACTGAATGAAAGAATCACTGAAGCACACTACTGCCTCCTTATAAGTTCTAGTTCACTATCCACAAACTGTGGGATCTTTGTGGGACACATACTTATGACATTTTCTTCCCTTCCATATCTTTAATTATCTTTCCCTCCACTGCTTGCTATTTTGTATCTGAAACGTTAACCAGACACACATATCTGCTGACCATTGGCAAGAATTAACAAATTAAAATTTTTAATTTCCTAGATCCTAACGCCGTAAAAGGGCAGGTCAGCTGGAGAATTCTTATGGTCATGCGAATGCGATGATATGTCAAGCCACAATAGGAGGATAACTGACGTCAAAACTAGTTAGAAACGGGAATTTTTCAATTTGTACTTACCAAAGGGCAGTCCCTCTATATGATGAATCAACTCCCTACCAGCGTTTAAAAGGGGGGAGGGGGGCGACGAATATTGCATGCACGAAGAAGACAACGTCGCAATTCCGTGCGTTTAAGTTTACACCGAATTCCCTTCGACTCTCAAGCCACTCAAAAATCACTTGTCGACCATGGTAGACTCTGGCGATGCCATGTTAAGCACAGAAGGTGATGAAACGCCGTTCTTGTCTGTGCTGTTAACCGAAAGAAAACCGTTAACGTTTGTCGCGTCCAGAAGTGTCTTGTGGGTAATTTGGATATCCGACACGAATCCGTGTTCCGTACACGTCAGGATCCGAGACAGCTCATGACTTCTAACATATTGGCAAATCTGAACTTCTAACATATTGGCAAATACATAAAAAAATGAAAGATCCGAGTAGATATTGTATCTGTACCCGAAACGTATCCAGACGTATACGGCATCAGAATTGCTGGATCTGAGGTGTTCCTGGTATTTGTCCGAATTTGCTCGGAAACGTTCCGTATCTGTACCCGAAACATATGAAGGATCCAGACGTATACGGCGCGGGAATTGTCGGATCTGAGGTGCATCGGATCCAATCGGAAACGTTCCGTATCTGCTATGATGCGCAATTCCGGATCTGTTGGATTCGTCAGGATCTGAGATCATGCCGCGTGCCGTGCAGTGTGTATTTGTTGGTCAGGATCCGAAGCAACTACCGACAAACAATCCGAACATCTCTGCCATATTGACAAATATCTAAAAACGAAGGATCCGCGCAAATATCCTCAGGTATCCGACGCGCATCACGGATCCAGACGTATACGGCGTCGGAATTGCCGGATCTGAGGTGTACCTGGTAATTGTCTGAATTTGCTCGGAAACGTTCCGTATCTGTACCCGAAACGTATGAAGGATCCAGACGTATACGGCGCCGAAATTGTCTGATCTGAGGTGCATCGGATCCAATCGGAAACGTTCCGTATCTGCTATGATGCGCAATTCCGGATCTGTTGGATTCGTCAGGATCTGAGATCATGCCGCGTGCCGTGCAGTGTGTATTTGTTGGTCAGGATCCGAAGCAACTACCGACAAACAATCCGAACATCTCTGCCATATTGACAAATATCTAAAAACGAAGGATCCGCGCAAATATCCTCAGGTATCCGACGCGCATCACGGATCCAGACGTATACGGCGTCGGAATTGCCGGATCTGAGGTGTACCTGGTAATTGTCTGAATTTGCTCGGAAACGTTCCGTATCTGTACCCGAAACGTATGAAGGATCCAGACGTATACGGCGCCGAAATTGTCTGATCTGAGGTGCATCGGATCCAATCGGAAACGTTCCGTATCTGCTATGATGCGCAATTCCGGATCTGCTGGATTCGTCAGGAAATGAGATCATGCCGTGCCGTGTGTATTTATTCGTCAGGATCCGAAGAAACTACCGACATACAAACAATCCGAACATTCCAAATATCAAAAAACGAGGGATCCGCGCAAATATCTTCGGGTATCCGAGGCGCATCACGAATCCAGAAGAATACGGCGTCGGAATTGGTCGGATCTGCGGGCACTTCAGTATCCGAGCAGTGAACTGGGATTTTTCCGGATTCGCTCGGAAACGCCATGAGGCCCGATTCCGGATACGTCGGATCCGTCAGGATACGTGGCCATTTCGTGCAGTGAGAATTCAACTCTTTTCAACAGGTAAACAAAACATAGCGTGTCAGCCAGCGATGTCGACATGTTTAGTTTGGCTCCGATACACACGACCAATTTCTTTAAGTGGATAAAGACACGTGGTCGTGCGTAAACTATGTGAAGATCGCAAGGTAATGACGGCATCTTCTCCGGAAATCCTTTCAAGCTATTTCTAGCAACTGACTGTTTGTATACAAATTGTCTAGTGAGTATGAATAAAGATCTATAAGGCTATCAATAATGTATATAAGGATTGTGTTTTTTGTTGTGACCGAAAAAGTTAGATGAAAAGTATGACGTGTGGGTTAACGTTGCAATTTTTGTTACTGGTAATATTTCAAAAGGGACCGTTATAAGAAGAAAGGTGTTTAAGACACAACAACGACACCTTGCGGCCACACAGGGAGCCTGATGCTTGCAATGAGAGGCCCCCAAAAGTGATGGTAACTTGGCAACATCAAATTACTTACATATGTAACTCTATAATGTTACGTAAATCATTATATAACCAAAAGGTCTACGAACTGGATTCTTGAAATAAGAATTTATAATTATCATTATGATTTATTGTTAAGGAACGGATGGGGAAGAATTGCAATGGTAGGAATGTCATTTTCTTGGTGTTTCAAACGATTAAGTTCACTTTTACTTTCTTTTGTATCATTTTCTTCCTTCGCGCACCCCCTCCGCATGACCCTTCCTGGTCGGTCCCTCATAGGTAGAAGTGACGTCACCATATGACGTCACCAAATAAAGGCGCGGCTGAATGTTCTGAATAGATGACCTTACTGAGGTGAATCAGCCATAGATCGCATGATCGGGTCATGGCATGACGCACGGTAAAGGGCATACCGCAAAAGGTCATCATGGGTCAACCATAGTAAAGCCAGCAGATTATTGGGAGTCCAAATTTATGACAGCATGTAGATGATATATTGTGGCTTTTTTGTCGCTATCTCTTAACAAATACATGTATTTTAACAATATGATACGGAAGCAAGCACTTCCATACAAAATCTAATGGATCATCGAACTTGCGCGGATTGCACGTAAATGGATCACATAAAAGGATCTTTGATATGACGCCTACTTGTTCAGTATCGTTATCTTGTAGGCATACATAGGTGACGCTGCTCCATTGTGATCAAACAATTCACGGAAGATTCAAATTTCTTTTCGTATTATCAATACCTCCTTTAAAAGGAGATACACTGTACGTGCTGACAGTGTGTAAGTAGGTCAGGGCATGAATGATACTCCTAGCGGCTCAAATACATAAAAGCACACCGGGTCGACAGATCAAATAATAGCAGATCAGGTATAGAGTCGGCTATAAATAGACAAATTCTTCAGCAGTGGTCGGTATACCAAGATAACCTTTGACCTTTTTGTCATTCGACTGGAGGACTTCATTGTTGTAAATCGATAACGTAATCAACTATATAGAAATATCGACACGACTTAGCTTGTTTCGCTCAAATAATGGCAGGGGCCATGGAGGGTTTGCTAACTATCAAATAGACTTACATTTAAATCGATTTTAAAAACCTGCAAGCGAAGGATGGCTATATACGTAATAATGTTTAAGTCTACCTATATACAAGTGGATATACAATCAGAGCATATTGTGGTATGTATACTGATTAGCCACTTGCCTATGGGTAAAGGATTTCTTTAGACCGGAAGTGACGTATGCTGCTATGGTTGAATGAGAGGACACACCTTCAATCCATAGTACAGTACATACAAACGCGGTGTCTTGCTGTAGTTGCCTTTTCTTTTAAGTAATAATGTGATTTTACCGGCTAAATCATTTATTTACATGTATATATTTATGTCATAGTGCAGATAAACGTTAACCTTTATATACTTCACTCTACAAGGCAAGGAAAACAGCGCTGGCTTAGAAGACCTGGCGTCTTCGGCTGCAAGGAGTGTTTCTGAGGTAAACAAACCGGTTTGGACCATGCCACGGGCCAGAGTGTGTGTCTCAGCGACATTCGGGGACACAGGGACCTACTGTAGGAGCCAACATGAGCTATGATGATCAGGGGAGCTCCGCTTGGGCTCTGGGTGTGCCTGGTACTGTCTGTGCAGGTCGTACACACTCAGGACCATGTCTACTCACAGACTGAACAGACGACAAGAACAGGTAAGTATGGGGAGTAAACACTGACACAGTCGCCATAGTATAGTTAGAACAACATGTTAGTAGTGTTGTGTTGTGTTGTGTTGTTATAAGCCTGTATACTGAATGGTTGCTAATAAAGCTATGATAGAATATGCTATTTGCCTAGTTTGTCTAGGTAGTTTGATTATATCCATAACACCTTTGTTAAGCAATACTGCCTTTATTCATGTCATAATGTATCGTTCACAGTGGAATTTGACAGAGCGTATACGAAAGAATTCTAGCTAGATGATTTATAAACATAATCATTTCAATGGATATTTCACAATCTGTCTTATCTACTGATTGATAGAAATAGATTCGTATGTTATTGTGGTTGGCAATGTCGTTACACGATTCTACTATTCAAATATTATTGGTTGACCTTTGAACTATTTTTCTTTCAGAAAACGTCGACTTTTGCTCTACAGAGAAAGAATGCCAACTCAACGGCAAAGGACAGAAAGGTACACATCTCTAGTGGTCTCTGGTTAACAACTGAAGTCTTTGCACACAACCAGTACTAGTACATAATCAGCTGCCGACGTTTCGGTGAGGACCGTCTGTCACACAGGGTTATACTTCGCACTACAGCTAGGTGTCGCTGCTGCATTGTAATGAAACAATTCACGAAAGATGCACATTTCTGTTCATTATCAAGACCGGAGGGTGGACAACACACATACATAAGAAATAAAAAAAGAATACGTAACAGTTTATTGTTGTTTATTGTTTATTCGCATATAAAAAGATAAACAGGGCAAAAAGAAAACATGCAGGGGGGGCAGAAGCCTAGGTGGCTTTTCATGGGCCTCCCCTAAACTTGACAATGGGAATTTTTACAAAATTATACATAATCAAAACTAAGCAAAATTAACAAAAGAACAAATCGAAATTGTACCATAAATCCTTATGAAACAAATGAAAAGGAAGAGGAACTACAAAATAAATTGAGTTGTAAACATAATAAGTAAGAATACGCTATATAATAAGTGTGATTACACTGTACATTATCAAATTACCATTTACAGTATGCAATTGATTCTCTGGAGTGATAAATGTACACTGAAAATAATGATATTAGAAGTCCCGCTTTCACCATAGCAGTTTTACCATTATATACTTTGTGACAGATATGTGTGGTTATCTCTAGGGGAATCGGAGACTCAGGAACAATACGGATTCTTCAAAAACCTACCGAAGCCGCCCAAACTACCGACGCCGTCAGAAATTCTACAGAAGTTGCCGGATGGCCCTCCCCAGCTCCCTGACCTCTCCAAGGTCATGGATAAGTTGCCCAGAGCTGCAGAATTGTTGAAAAAGTTGCCAAAAGCGCGAGAAGTTATCAAGAAATTGCCGCAGCTGCCAGATTTTCCGGACCCTCCAAGTTTGAAGAAGTTTATAACGGCTAAACTGAAGTATGCTTCAGGTCGGTAATTTCTTTCTTTGTGTGTTTGTTTGTCCACTCCTTTCTTGCAAATATGCCTGTCCTTGGTGCTGAACAGTATGCAAAGACGTATATTTCATTTTTGAATTGTTCTATCATGTCAGATTCTTAAAAAAACATCTTGATAATACTCTTCCTAAGTTCACTTAGTATCCATTGTCTGAACATTAGATATGGTCATTGCATTTGTATAGACATTCAGCTTTTTGGGATCTAACTGATAGCTGTTCATAATGCCGTACCTGTAGTAAATAGTATTTCCGTCAGGCGGCGCAATGACTAGACCAACCATTTAATGACTGTGGCGCTATTCTATAGTATTCTATCGTTTGCTGGTATAGAAGCCATGAGGAATTGGACAAAAAATCTTAAATGAATAGCTATTTAGATAAGTATCAATGCTTTTAGCTCAAGCGTGACGATATGTAATCAAGTGAGAATTAAAGCGTTTTGTTAATGCATGTCGGATGCGTACTATATGTTTTGTTGTCTTTTTTGCGCATATGATTTTGTAGAATATTATTTTGTACGTTTTTTTCTCCTCCAGATGTGTCCGCTATCCAGCCGGGGATCCCTCCATTCTGTGACGGGCTGGTGTTAACACCCAGCGACAGTTTCCTCAGAGAAGTTTGCAGAAAACTAATTGGTAACTTTACATACATCCATACATTTGATTTACCTGGAAACTAGAGTTTCTATGTGTCACGTGCACTTTATTATTCTACTGGCGTATGCCACCATGATACTGTAAATGCAGCAATGTTCGCGGTGGTTTTTATGTTTTCGCGGTTAACTCTTAACCGCGAACTTAAAACCACCGTTGTTTCCATTATGTGACTGCATACGTAAAGCTACTATTGTTTCAAACGCGAACTTAAAGCCACCGCGAACACTCCATTCCCCCTACCGCGAAATTAAATCCCCGCGAACTTAGGTGTATTTACAGTAATAAATACCCCAGTCTCTCAGACTAGACTAACAGCTTGTGAGCGATCAATAGTTGTTGATATTCCGTCATTGTTTGAAACACAAGCTCTTCATTGACCTACTTGTGCAGTGGTCATATTCTTCGCCAGGGGGCCTTGTAGACTCATTTTAATGCATGAGTTTTAAATGTGTCTGCTAAAATTCTACAGGAAATAGTATGTAGATTTCTATCCATCTCACAATATCTAAATATCTGTCTATCTGATAATGCCTATCCATCTATATCTGTCTAATAGTATCTATCTATCCAATAGAATCTATCTATCTATCAATCTGATATTATCTATCCATCTGTATTCTTATCCATCCTCCTATGTAGCATTTTATCCATCCATCCGTCCATCCACCCATCCGTCCATTTATCTATCTATCTAAAAAGTGTATTTTTTTATTGCCTAGGCTGTAAGATACTAGTCAGCTGACAGCCATGACTGCCTAATGAGCCTGTCACTATTACAAAGGGCTAGCCCTACGACTAAACCTATTATATATTGATAGCCTACGTCAAGTAACGTGTTTGTCTACGTAAGAGACACGTATTTATCACGAGATATTTACGTAAGGGGCATGCGCAATGCTTATTTAGCCGTTTCACAGTATCTTCCCTTGCTAATGAGTTATAAGGAATCATCATTTTTTTCGAAGTTTGTTAAACTGCGCATGCCTGTCGGATAGATAAATATGTGTGGAGCGGTAAAGTCATTTTTTTTTGTTATAATTTCCTTCAACTAACTACGACTACATTATGCAACACGGATCTGGATAGAAATAATCAAGCTTGTCCAGACCCTTTTTCTGGCTAAAAAAAGTAGGAATCGGCCCAATAAATTTGTATGTAGAGTATTTCATCAGAAGAATTCGCTATAGGTGCATTGAACTCCTATAGCCGGCTAACACGTCTCCCTATTTGGCCAATTTCTACTATATTTTTCTGATGCCAGAGACTAAAAAAACGGCAACGTACGAGCATACGATGCACTAACACACACGTTTCTAATATTGGTTACCGATAAGAGCAGGATAGTAAAGTGTATTTAGGATGTAGTCCCCGCCTGGCACCTGCCAGATCCCAGCTTTATCTGTCTACGTAACGCGACCTTTGATAACATTGTCAGGATGTAGACAGGTAAAATATGTACTCTTCAAATTAGTACCGTTTTGTGCGCGTGGCTGTGGATTTGCAACTGATAACGGACGTTATGTAACGGTCATTCATTTAGGCGGTTAGTAGTTTGCAATGAATCATGAGTATATTTATCCCCCCCCCCCCTCAATATATCTTTTTTTCCGGCCTAACACCGTTTGGCGATCAGAAGGACTGTATTTCAAGCTTAGATAGAGGATAGAAGGAAGCGAATTTTCTCTCTTTGAAGAGAAATTACAATGTATTATCACACATAGAGCCTACCAAAAGTCGTGCTCTTTTAATGGGGCATTATACCAAGCATGTACATGTACCTAGTCATTTTATTTCGAGAAATAGAAACATATTTACAGAAGTAGTATGTATAGTTCTGTTCCGATTATTTCATTGCTACCAATGCAATGTTCTACAATCACCGTATGGTTACACTACAGAGAGAAGAAATACACTGTAAGTCAAGCCCCTGTCCCTAAATATGGGTGATGTTTGCAAAAATTCCCACGGCGACCTTACTATGAAGGTTACGATACCTTTCTGTATCAAAACCTACACTTTCAAACATTTTCACCTCTTATAGAAAGAACATAATTTTCTTACCCAAGGAAGGTAGAAAAAGCTATTTGAATTATGAAAAACTTGTTAAAAAATCGTTACGAAATATTTCCACGGCAACCTTACTATGAAGGTTACGATACCTTTCTGTGTCAAAAACTACCTTTTTAAATTTTTTTACCTCCTTTAGAAAGAATATAATTGACGTACCTAGGGAATGTAGAAAAGGCTATTTGAATGATGAAAAACTTTTTAAAAAGATCGTTACGAAAAATTCCAACGGCGACCTTACTATGAAGGTTACCATACCTTTCTGTGTCAAAAACTCCCTTTTTAATTTTTTTTACCTCCTATAGAAAGAATATAATCTACGTACCTAGGGAAGGTAGAAAAGGCTATTTCAATGATGCAACGCCTTTTAAATGGATCATTAGAAAAATGTTTGTCGCTAGAAATGTACGGAAACTACGTGTGACCTTTCTACATGAGGGTCACCGACCTAACCTACTTATACTTCAAACATAAACCGGCGACTCGTGCCTGCCTAGTGCTGCCAGGGGACCGTTACTAACGGCTGAGAGCTTTGAAAATGGCGAAGTTCTCGACCATAATCCTGACGGCTATAGCCATCCTATCTGCCATCTTCAACCCGTCGCTGGGTACGTTACTATTTTTATTTGGGTCCTTCATTTATGAAAATTATGTCAAAGGTCGAGGAGAGATTATCCGGCGTTTCTTTAGATTAGACTTAATTTAATTTAGATTCATTTGCATAAAGGATTGCTGGGCACTTGACGAAGTTTGCCAAGTGCGTATGAGACGCCGTGATGTCTGGAGATCTTATAAGAGGATATTGTTGACAGAGGGGTCCTTGACAAACGCTGTTTTCCTGTTTACAAGTCAGCTCACAAAATCAGGATTATAATTAGCTGAAACTCCGTTGATAAAAAAAGATTGTAAATCATTATTTTTAGATATTGTATTTCATACCACCCCTTTTTACCATGGAGACAGATGATATATTTGTCATTTTCATAGTGTTACCTCATAACAGGTCCAATCTTGCAAAAGTAAGACTATTTTAACATTCAAGGTACAAGATAACGAAAAATGTCTGTGTCCGTATTGTTAACGAATAACTAAACTTTGCACGAAAAATTTGAAAACTTTTTTTCGGTAAATTATATCTCTGTTGTTCCTTTATCAATTCTATTCTGTTGTGTACTTGGAACGCCTGTCCATAACTTTAACGTTACAACTTGTACCATACCCAACGTGTTTTATCAAACATTCATGGAGCGAGCACCGGAGCTATCTATGGGAATGAGTCACAAATATTGCCGTAGTTTCCCTGCCAGCACAGTGCTTGATATTAACAGAAAAATTACGGCACTTTTTGGTGTAATCAACCCACGTAGTCAGCCATGGTGCTCGTCGCAAAACAGCACAAACGGGATACCATTGTATGGACAATAGTTTAGCTTTCCAATGATATGAAATACACCGCCCATCATCAAAAGAACTACAGACATATGGTCGTGGAAAAAATCGGCACTCTTTTTTCTCAGGACTAGCTCAAATACGCAGCCCCGTACACAACCTATGAATACACGATCATAGCAATTGGGGAGCCATCGTATATAGCACAATAACTATAGTAAGCTTCGAATGATGTATACCACAATAAGATTGATAAAGTAACGATATATGACAGACCGAAATCAAGTTTCCAAACTTTTTCTGTTAAGTTTCACATGAAGTGGAGATATGTTTTTAACCTTGAAAAACTACAAAGTAACAAGCATCCGTCAATTAACCAATTAGTAACCCTTGCTGAAAACATACGATAGAAGATAACAATGGTCTTGTTAGTTTTTTCTAACGCTGTGTTGTGTTTTAGGGGTGAACGTTTGTTACGACCAGCTCGGTTGCTTCACCACTGATCCGCCATGGTCGCTGACTCTGGAACGTCCCATTTCCTCACTCCCCCGGCCACCAGAGGAAATACAGGTAACAAAATAATAAACAAGCAAACAAACAAATGAATAGATAAATAGCTGAAGAGTTGTGCCTTTTCTGATAACATTCACCTATCTGCTGATAGAAAATTCAACTATGGAAAGACAATACAGCATGGTGTTCATTTCTATTCTTTTCATAGGTCCAGTTCCTTCTAAGAACGCGTAACACCCCGAGTTCAGGGCAGTTCATTCGACCAGGGGACCTAGCAGCTCTTGCGGCGTCAGACTTCATGGGCACCCGCCCGACTAAGTTCATCACACACGGTTTCATCGAGAACGGATTCGTCGCCTGGATCACGGTGAGTGACTTTTCAAAATTTGGAATAGAAAATGTTTTGTATCTTTCCCTTTGTGAGAAAATTTAAACTTGAGACTATTCTAATATTGCTGCACTTGGTCTCAAATGGAGCACTGTAGCATTGAGCTGCAAGCTTAAATCTACATCAAAGATTACAACGATTTAGCATGAATTCCCAGTGGCCAGTTTAGATCTTATTATTGATACTAGTTATAGATGCATGATATTGTACACAATTTTGCATTTGCGCTTGGCGTTGAAGAAAGCGTTATCATAACATTGGATCTTAAACTTTAATCTGCCGCAAAAATCAAAACATTTTAGCATAATTTCGTAGTTGTGGCCAATTTAGATGTTGGTACTAATATAGGGTACATGACTTTGTAAAGTTTGTTAAATTGTACATGATTTTGCACTTGGTTTTGAAGAAAGCTTCTTTTTTGATATCTCGATTATAACGTTGGTTTGTAAGCTTGAATCTACTGCAAAGATCTCAACACTTCAGCATAATTCCCTAGTTGCGGCCAATTTAGATATAATCCCTAATATACGGTCATATTTTTGTATTTGTGTTGAACAGGACATGTCACAGGAGATTCTCCGTGTGGACGATTGTAATGTGATCGCCGTGGACTGGGGCAGTAATGGCGGCTCGATGTTTCCGTACACGCAGGCCACCGCCAACACACAGATCGTGGGAGCTATCGTTGCGCAGATGATCGCATTTCTAATGGTGAGTCCACTTCTACACAACTGTAACAACTTCAAACCCTTTCTTCTGGTGTGTCTCTTTCCATTTGCAATGAAATGTTTTTCTTTTTCTCCCCAAACACCTTCTTTAACCTCGTCCGTAAGAAACATTTACGAGTTCCTGCAACTAGCTTGTAAGGCGGCTTGGCTCTTAACGTTTGTCACATAAGTACTGCATGATTGACCAGGTGCCTTAAGCCCCCCTCTCACTGGACCCGCGCACACTGGCGGCGTCGCTGCGGCCGATGGAATTGACAAAGCACTCAACGAATTTCATCGACAAAAAAAAACGATTCTTTTTTAGCTTTGTGTGTTTTGTCGTCTTTTTGGTCATACTTGTACGTTTTAAATGACATTCCCATCATAAAGTAAGGGTAACATAAATCCAGTATAGGACGCAGCGACGTCGCCAGCTTGCCGCGGGTCCAGTGAGAGGGGGGCATAAGCGCGGGCCTACTGTACGCTTCGCTCAGTTCGACAGCATGTTTTGTACTGTGTTGTACATGTATGTTCGTAACGAACAGATTATTTGGTCTATATATAGTTTGTCTAGTAAAAGAACGTTACAGACACTGATTTGAAATTGTGTACAAGCCTCCAGTATTTCTGACATGACTTTGAATTTTTCACGCTTTCATCTTGTAGCTATAGGGTCCAGTATTTCTGACATGACTTTGACTTTTTCACGCTTTCATCTTGTAGCCATAGGGTCCAGTATTTCTGACATGACTTTGAATTTTTCACGCTTTCATCTTGTAGCTATAGGGTCCAGTATTTCTGACATGACTTTGACTTTTTCACGCTTTCATCTTGTAGCCATAGGGTCCAGGATTTCTGACATGACTTTGAATTTTTCACGCTTTCATCCTGTGGCTTCCAGCAAGAGACAGGAAACTCGGCCATCTCCTACCACCTGATCGGCCACAGTCTGGGGTCCCACACCATGGGGTATGCGGGGATGAGGGTACCGGGCCTCGGCAGGATCACAGGTATACTTACGCATATATATATTGCATGTAAATGTACAACTACAGACTGTGAGCATATCTGCTTGTGTTGAAACTTTATCATGGAATTCACCAACACAGATGAGCTTTTAGGCTAAAGTTACAGCCTGCGTTTGGTGTGTTCTTCGCCTCTTGATGTAACAATGATTGCGATGGTTCTGAGAGGCTTCGTTGCTTGTTTTGTGTGACGTCAGAGGTGGGTCAAAGGTCGAAGTCGATACCTACCGCCGTCCTGGTTTAGGAGATCTATTATTACTAGTTACTGATGTGTGTGATTGGTCGATCAATTGATTGATTGATTGATTGATTGATTGATTGATTGATTGATGACGTACACCCTGTTCCTAGGACTGGACCCGGCCGAGCCTTACTTCCAGGGCACCGAACCCATGATCCGCCTGGACCCGACTGATGCTGAGTTAGTTGACATCATCCACTCGGATGGAGGCTTCTTCTTCACAAGTCTAGGTGATAATTTTAGCCTTTTTGTATGGCATGCATACGAGGTTTACAAGACTTGTATGTAAGTGGCAACAAGTTCCCATGGTTATGAACTAGTCTAAAACCAGCGGAGCAATAACCTTACCAAAGTGCTCTGTTGTCTTTCAAATGATGAAATATCCGTCCACAGTGTAACTTCTCGAAAAAAACCTGTAGCAAAAAGTTTTGGTAACTGTCTTTAGTAACGTGCAGCATTACTGAGTCCGACAGAAGCAATGTACGCTAAGAAAAAAAAACTCTTTTGATTACAATTAGTATTGTTAAAAGGCACGCTGTTGTTATCATTTATAAATACATTTTCTTTGTCCTTCGCATAAGGTTACGGTATGTACGATCCCACCGGCCATCTTGATTTCTACCCAAACGGCGGCATCGAAATGCCCGGATGTGACGAAGGATTGACACACTACATCGACATGAATGGAGGAATTTACGAAGGTTTGTAGCTTCTGTTCTCCGAAATTTTGGAAAACATCAAAATGTCGACATTTAACTTCTCGCTAATATAAATAAGATATGAATGATGGAATGGTGCGAAATGCATTGAGATGAATATTTTATAAAATCTAGATATACATTCATCAGCGTTAAAGTTCATATGTGTATGCAACATCATATATAGAATGTTAAACTGTATTCCAATACAAAGAATTTTCGAGCATCGGGTCAAGTGTATTTGGTAGTCTGTAGCAGCCCCCGTCCCTGTTCAAACAATCTGATTGATATGATACGCTAACACTTGATGTCTTCCATCATACTTCTAGGCGGCCGGGAATACGTGGCGTGCAATCATCTTAAGGCCATTGCCTACTTCCACGACTCTATCAACTCCGTCTGTCCCATGATGGCGTATCCTTGTCGCGATTACGACAGGTAAAGTTTACGACACTTGGTCCTTTTAACGGCATCATGGTGTTGCTTTTTTCTGGCACAGAAATGGAGACATGACATGGACCAAGGTTGCATGGACTTTATAGAAACTGTATCGTACTTGAAAAGTCTTATAAGTGTCCAAATATACTCACATTTTATGCACATCGTAATGGGAAAAAGAGCACCCCCACAAGTTTCGCATCACGAGATATGAACACACTGTAGGTCTAACAGTGAGAGCTTAGCTAGGAAGCGTACCTACATCTCAAAGTATGTTCCTCAGTATTGATGCTTTTTCGCCATTTTGTCAGGTTTGAGGACGGTCACTGCCTGGACTGCGGCCAGGGCGGCTGCGCACAGATGGGTTACCATGCCGACCGGTACAAACCTGCGCCTGGCGTCACCAACCTCAAATACTACCTCGACACCGCAGCTAGATCCCCTACTTGTCGTAAGTTCTTGTCAACTGATCTAAGCTTAGAACATACAGTACGTAAACGATGATTTTCTAAGGTCAGCACGCATAGAGTTCAACAGGTTTCTCATATATATGAGAAAGCACTGGAGCTTTACCTTTGGGGCCGCATTTGTGAGCAGCGCCCCCTATAGCTGCAGTGCAGTGTGAACCAGTCAGAATTGCCCTGAAGAAGATGACAGACGGTCACCAAAACTTCGAATAAAACAGTTGGTTGTTACAAAGGGTCTTTTTATTCAGTGACTTACCAACCTGATGAAACTATTCACGGAAGTATAGGAGCTGTATTATTTCTATAAGTCTTATAAGATTCAAAACAAACAGAATACTAAAAGTCACTGTTATGTCCATGAGGAAAAGAGGCTGTATATAGTTTTGTATGATTACAGTATGTCCTTATGTTTTGTAAAGTCTACCACCACTAGATAATAATAACCCTGGGAACAGACTCCGATGCCCAGGAGCTTACGTCCATAAGGAAATGTAATATAGGGTTGTATATGATTACGGTGTGTCCTTCTGTTCTGTACAGTCTACCACTACCAAATAATGATCACGCTGGGAACAGACTCCGACGCCCAGGAGCTTGACGGGTTCCTTCATCTGTCCTTCGTCACACAGACAGGCACAGTCACGGAGTACTACAAACTTACAGAGTAAGAACAACTCTCAAGAACCTTTACTTCATATTTTCAGCTTCATCTCTTTTAGCATATAAAGCATTCAGCCTTGTCTTAACTTACAATCGCTTGAACCATCTAAAATTGTCTTTACTTCAAAAACCTAGTTCTACCAGATCTGTCCTTAGTCACTGACGAAAGATAGCGGATGCTGTCTGAAACGTCTGACTGTTTCAAAAATCTTATCCAGTTGCTTGAGTAACTATTTTGGCGTATCTTATTACCTGGATGTCTAACCTTCATCAACGTATAAAGTATCTAGTTATGTTATAAGTACAAGATAGAGTTCTACCACGAGTTCTACTATGGACGAGTCAATCGTGAGCGGCTGCGAAGCGCTCATGGACTTTAAGAAAATTCTATTTTTTTTAAATTTTCGGAAGAGGTGTGGGGATATCCATTGTTTATGACAAAAGTAGGGTTATACATATCAGCATGGGCGTCATTGTTGCTCTAGATCATTAGGATAGCCGTATACCTTTTTCTCATTGATTTTTCTAAAAATAGGGACCCGATCAAGCTCCAGCCCGGAAATAGCTACCTGTACTTCCTGAAGCTTCCGACGGACCTAGGGAACCTCCAGAGGGTCCGGTTCCTGTGGGACTACGACTGGTCCATCGCCAACCCCACTACCTGGTTCATCTTCTCTAAACCCAAGATCTGGATGGACCAGATCCAGGTCTTGGCGGGAGAATCACAAAACAGGTGAGGGATATACATGTCTTATGTTAAAGAAATTACCTTTATACAACACAAACGACAATTGAATCACGTAATTTTCGTATCCGGGTACCCATGGTCTTCATTCGGACTTTGATCCACTTTCATGACGCGCACTGATCTTTGGTATCTGTCACGTCAGAGGTAGGTCAAAGGTGGCCGGAAGTCGATACCTGCCACCGTCCTGGTTCTACGTGGGGAATAGTTAAGCTCCAAGCAGATGTTAGCAACGGAATGCTTGGCACGTGTTTTTGTGGGGGATAACGCAATCAACGCATCTTAATGCTTGAATAACTCGTTGGGATGTTTGGACTAAAAAGGGAAATGAATTGATTTAGATACAAATCTTGAAAAACAGATCCGGGCTTTATATCTTTTGTAGTTACATGTATTCCAATCGTTAACGTTGATATATTTTCTATTTCTAAATAGAATGTCCTTCTGCGCCTTCAACAACTACTTTGTGGAGGACGTGTCGACAGATCTCAGACTGTGCTGAAGGCGTGGCCAAATGCGTCATCGTTGCCATGGTGACAACTTACATGCTGCTTTTGAAATAGAGTTTATGTAAATGAGTCGAGATTCTATTAGGCTAGATGCTGCATTGGAATATCAAACTGTATTTCACGCTCGTCTCAAATGTGCCAAAAAACGTTCTCCTCACCTCGAAACTTCAGAAAGCAATAACACTGTTTGTAAAAGACTTACGAGTATACAAATATGATGTAACATAATCATGAAGAAATAAAAATTTACCAGATACTTATAGAAAACGAATGGTTGCCTAATCTGGTCAGAAAGTCAACGTATATACAGAAATGTGTAGATTTTCCTTTTGTCTGATACTAAGGATCATGATTGATAATTCCAAAGAAACGGTGCGAGCATCCCCTAACTATGGGATCTGTTGCATGTACTTGATAATTGTGCTGAATCGGTATGTTGTGTGTAAGAACTCTCTCTCCAATAAAATGTCCAGCTTACCAAGTAACATCCATCACTGCACCACTCGATATTCATTATCTACCATAAAAGCTGAACGTGAATATAGAACAGCAGCTTCGTTCTAAAATGTGTTCTTCAATATGCAATGATATATTGGAATTTGTGCCTATGATTTATGTCGTAATTTGTGCTAAGGCCACATCAAGTAAATTTTATGGATGACTTCCTCAGCAGACTCCAAAAACAAGGCGGACAAAAAAAACCACAAGATTCCTATATTTTCAAATTTTGAGATCATAAATCTTTTTAAACAAGAATTGAGGCGAAAAAAATATTTAAAAAAATATGATATCATGATCAACAGACCTTTTATTCCTGTATTCAACCAATGAGGTTCCATACCTATATATAATAATATATATATAAAACCTCCTTGATTCAACGGAGAACATGTCCTTGTAGATGTGTATACATCTCAATAGACTAACTACAACAAATGTAGAAAACAGCTTGTTATACCATCATGAGCAGGAACTACACTGGGTATTCATATGCAATGAAACACCTTAGACTGTCAACATTAAACTGTCCTTGAAGATGTGTATACATTTCAATTAACCAGAAGAAATACAGAAAACAGCTTGTCATGTACCATCATGGGCATTCGTATTTTTGTTGACGACATATTTGCCATTTTGGGCATGTTGACCACCGTCGGAGGGCAATGAAATTTCTTGTTTTGTTTTTTTTAATCAGGCGAAAGTTAATGAGCGCGCTGATGTCATCCAAAAAAATTACTTGCTGTGGCCTAACAATTTATGTCGATTTACATACATCAACAACACAACAGTATGTAATTGATTTTCCTCCCCAGTTTGATATAACTAAGGTCGCCCGCCCTTTAGTTAATCGTTTGATTACCGAAAACCATAAATTATGGGCAGTCTAATCAAGCATTGTTACCAATAAAAGTGTCAAGTGAAGTATTCACAGCCTCTGGATTCTCACGATACACATATTTTCACATTTTATTAGTATCATATTAACTTACAAAAAGGGAAACAAAACAACTATATCAAATAACAATGCTATCACCGACTGTTGATCTTAATAAAATGGTATCTATAAAAGCTGGCTACTTGTTAAGGTTGCCTTAAGGTCGAGACAGTGTTAAGTAACGCAGGAGGTATTTCAACACACAAGTTAGGCTAACCTTCGTCCCATTTTAAGATGAAGACAGTTTCTCTCATCTGGCAAACTCTGTTTGTCACAGCGAGTTTTTTCACAACGACGCTTGGTGAGTGCTTCCAGCTATTTCTATTTCATGTTTGTAACATGTTTATTCAAGATCACCTCTATTCAATTTGTCTAAATGAAAGTTTACAAGACACGATGTAAATGGGACCACCATGGACATTTTATAAATTGAATAAACACAGTAATCATGTTTTGCTTTATATTTCAGACCTTCAGACTTGTTAAAATTTATTCAGTATTTTTGGCATTTCTCACCTGATTGTTTTTCAAGTATAAGACATTGGTTATATCTGAACTACACGTAAGTAATTTCGTTTGAGGTCTCATTCATGACTTTTTTCGTCCCATAGGCTTACATGTTACAATACGTGTTTTACATTCGTAATGAATCTATGAAAATGCACCAATGTTATTCATTTTATATTGAGAACATTTACCCTAGATATGTAATAAAAGTGCCAACAGTTTCACTACACTACATCTCTTTTTATAGCAATTACAAACTGCACTTAGCTACACACCCAAAAAGGCGCTTTTCCAGTTGAAGAGCGCACGACCGCATCACCTAAAATGTCGGGATGTCCGACCTCGCGCGCGGCTTGCTGATTTCTTCAGTTACAAACAAACTTTCATCAGTTAGACGCTTGAGATCGGATGGGCTGGCTAAAAGGGAATTTCCACCGATATAAACACACGTTCATGCAGCCGTTCATTTTTCGGGGTACGGATTCTTTTAGTACCCACTCGGAGTAATACAGGATGAGACCTTGAACGTAGCAAGTCAGGGTGCGTGACAAATTTAACCTAGCGGTCATGAAGATTAATAGACCATTGAGTAAGAGTATACACTACGATGCACAGTTTTGATGTTTATGACATCTTAACCAATGCCAGGTGCGGACGTGTGCTACGGTGATCTGGGTTGTTTCACCACGGACTACCCCTGGTCAGGGACCCTGGAGAGACCGATAGCATCGCTACCACGGGCACCAGAGGAGCTTCAGGTGGGACATAGCATTTCTACATATTGTTTGAACGAATTACTTAAGCATCTAAGGCCTGTAGATGATGTTTGGGTCAAGACTCTTACTTTGGTCTTAGTGTTTTAAAATTAAAGTTAAAATCCTTCCACACCATAAGTTCTATAGGGCGGTGCCCATCTCTGTTTCGTAGGCCTGGGCCACACTGTGGTGCAATCACTGCAGCAGGGGGCTAGTCCACTGGCAGTGGAGTGTGTTTAACTTCCATACTGTTTCATAAGTATGTACCATTTTTCTAAAGTCTTTGGTATGACTTAATGCGCCTCTTGTCCAGAGGTGTCCTACCCGGGAGTTGAACTTGGACCTTCTAGTTCCAAGTAATTTGAACCAGATGTGGTAAGTGACAGAAGTGCAGACCTGTAAGCAACATAAAAAAGTTGAAAATGCCAATAGTGTCTTCAAGTTAAAAAAAATGATTCATCGTTAGTTTGACTCTTCACGTTAGCTATACTGCAAGCTATAGATGTCACTTCAAGTGATGTGTTGTCGTAGCTCAATGTCATCGTGAAATGCGTTGTCATCAATTAAGTACAGCAGGGTCATCCTTACTAGATATCTTACAACAACCCTTGGGGTTATGTGTGTAGGAGTGACAAGTTGTTCAATGTACTATAACCAGGGCCACTCCTTGTCTGCGAGTCTTGTATTACGCCAAAGATATAGAAATCTGCTTGATAGCACGTGTTGTTTGTGTTCAAACTATAAAGCTCATATAGTGAGAATATCTCCACAGATCAAGTTCATCCTGCGGACTCGCAGCGGCCCTTCTGACGGCCAGATCGTGCGGCCCGGCGACAGGGCGGCGCTGCAAGCCTCCAGCTTTGACGGGCGCAAACCCACCAAGTTCATCAGCCATGGCTTCATCGAGAACGGCTTCGTCAGCTGGATCACGGTAAGACAAAAACAACTAAAAACATCTTCATCGTGTTTTTTCCTGCAATATTTGAAGGATGGTTTTGGAATGATTTTACATTTTTACATATTGCATTGTCTTTCAGCTCTTGCCAGACAAATCTATTGCAATACACAGATGAAAATTTACACAAATATCTCGATTTTTTGCAATATGAGAAAGGTGTCTTTCTGCGGCGCAATCGGTAAGCGACTCCGATGCGAGCCTCGCTCGCCATACGGGTCCAGTTCCGAACATCCGGAGGTCGAGCCCCGCTCGGTCACGGTGTGAGGGTTTGCATTAGTCATTTCGGATGGGGACGTAAAGCCGATTTACACTTACAGCAATGCCCACGCGAATATATATATGTGATTACAGGACATGTCGCAGGCGTTCCTTCGGACAGGAGATTGTTAGACATTTACACAAATATCTAATTTTTTGCATTATATAAAAGGTGCTTTTCGGAATGACACGTTAGATTAATTAACTTGTGTCCCTATGGAGCAATTGGTAAGCTACCACACTGCCTCGCAATATGGATGAATTTCCGAAGATCCATAAGTCGAGCGCTGCTTGGGAACTGTATGAGGGGTTGCATTAGTCATTTCAGATGGGGACGTAAAGCCGGTAGGCCGCTTTATATTTACAGTAATACGCCCGCAAATATTTTCGTGATTGCAGGACATGTCTCAGGCGTTCCTTCGGACAGAAGACTGTAACGTGTTCGGTGTGGACTGGGGAAGTGGCGGCGGATCCATGCTGCCCTACACACAGGCAACTGCTAACACTCAGCTGGTTGGAGCGACTATCGCACAGTTCATCAACCTACTGATGGTAGGCGGTCTGCACTGGTGTCATTAGGAGATGTTCTATTTGTATGGCGTCCAGTTTCGCTAATGAAATCCAATCATTCGTGAAATTTGACGACTATTGCATTTTTCAGTATAGTCTAGGCAGAAAAGCAAATCTAAATTCAATAGGCTTAGATTTGGTAGAGGAAAAGGTTATCTATTTGTAATGCTTTTATTAGCCCTTAGAAATGAGGTATGGAAACGGCGCGTCCTACTTAGAGAATTCGAAAGGCACACTTATAGAAATTATTGTTTTATAGTTGACTTTATGTACGTATCTGTGTTCCTGAGATGTCACTATTGTTGTTGTGATATGTCTAACGTAAGTTCACATTCCATTTTGTCTTCAGCAAGAGACTGGGGCCTCTCTCAGTTCCTTCCATCTGATTGGTCACAGCCTTGGGTCGCATATTATGGGATATGCTGGAGACAGACTTCCTGGGGTTGGCAGAATTACAGGTAAACACTGTCATGAAATTCCCGCCTTAATCCCCCTTTTCTCTTCCTTTTTACAGGTTTGCGTAGCAAAACCTTTGTTGGATCAAGGAGGTTTTGTTGGATCCGTTGCATGTGTGGTGACCGCCATCTTGAATTTGTGACGTCGTAGGGTAGCCATACCATTTCATTGGGAGGGGTGTTTTGGGGGGGTCGCTAACGTTCCCTCTATCTTTAACAAATCGGCACACAACTATCACACATTCAACTCAACTCAAATAAAAATTCAATACCAATTCATATTCACAAAAAGGCCCCCTAATCGATAAACTAACATAGCATTAGCAAACCTGAAGTTTTTGTAGCACAATACTACTTTATCTTATCAATGTTCTTCAGGACTGGACCCGGCCCAGCCGTACTTCCAAGGCACCGATCCCATCGTCCGGCTGGACCCGACTGATGCCCAACTAGTTGACGTCATTCACAGTGACGGGGGATTCTTCTTTACGTCATTGGGTGAGAACACGTCACAAATAAACCCACCGGAGTGCTTAACGTAAAAAAATTATATGGAGAAAAATGATGTTTTGGTGGTATAGAAAATTGGCCTACCGTAGATGAAGCTGATTCGGGATATGTTTTGATTTGTTGTATCAAAGGCTTCTTTTTTGTTGGATAGGCATAAAACCAAAAATTCGTCTTGTATTAAACTGTTTACATGTGTTTTTATTATTATTCAGATCTCCATAAGTGTAGAGTTTTCCCAAATCATACACTATTATTCCTGTAGTCCATCTACATTAAATACAATTGAATCGAAGACAAGAACAAAACTTATACAATCATAAGATAGTAAATTAAACAAAATCAAACATAGTAAACTTGAAAGTGAGCGTGAGAGGTCGCTTATATATGTTGCTCTGAAATGTCCCACAGGAAATTTGTTAACAGTTCCCGTTCAACTAACCCTTATAGGTCTTGGAATGTATGACCCCGTCGGCCATCTTGATTTTTACCCCAACGGTGGAATCGAAATGGCCGGATGTGACCAGGGTCTCTTCGACTACATCGCCCTCAACGGTGGGATCTACGAAGGTCAGATTTTTGCATGATTTAAAAAAGATACTGTTCATTCATCAAAAATTCAAGATTTACCTTTTTCTATTTGTCATTGCGCATAGACATTTACAATTTACCAGACTACTGGTGTCTAGTTTGTAAATAGAGGACAGCGTACATAAGTCTATTCTTCCGAGTTGGCGTCGGCGTGGCGTAACGGTTGGACTCAGAACCAATACGTCCCGGGTTCGAAACTCACCATGCCCCGACGTTGTGCCCTTGGGTATATATAAGGCACTTTACACGACCTTCCCTGACGGTGTAGTGACGCCCACCGAGCCAGTTGGGCTAATCTGTTTAAATGTGTGCCAAAAACACACTACGGATTTGGTGCGCCAATGTGCCAACATCTGCACATTGACATCCACCAAGAGCCGTTAAATTTGTTTCTGAATGACTTTCATGGTGCGATAATAATAATTGTTTTTCGTGTTTTTTTTTCAGGAGGCCGAGAGTTCGTCGTCTGTAACCACTTGAAGTCGATCGAGTACTTTGACGATTCCATTGGTGCCACGTGCCCAATGATGGGGTACCCATGTCGCGACTACGATAGGTCTGTTTAATATTTTGTTTTATTCAAGTGCTGTTCCTTTTTTCATCATTTTTTAGATATCTATGTTCAAAATATCAATTTTATTGATTTAAATAAAAATTCATATATAAGACAAAGGGATTGCAATAGTCACAGAAAAAGTCTTGTTTCGTTGTTTACTTTCTGGGCAGGTTCAAAGATGGCCACTGTATGGACTGTGGAAGCCAGGGGTGTGCCCAGATGGGTTACCATGCCGACCAGTACGCGCCATCTGCAGGCGTCACTAACCTCAAGTACTACCTAAACACTGCTGAAAGGTCACCACACTGTGGTATGTCATCTTGGACTATTCAAGAGAAACACTTCTGGGAATTCTTACAAATCGGGCGTAAAGTATACTATTAGGCTCGTCCCTGAGGTGTCGCCAAAAAATCTACATGTATAAGGCATTTCAGTCTAGTTAACGTCAAACAAGATAAAAACATTCCGTCTTTATCGAAAATCTCACACAAAATGGAAGCTAATGGATGCTGTCTGAAAGGTTCGTTTCAAAAATTTGTCCTGTTGTGTATTCAAATTCTGTTCTTTGTTGAATCGCTGTTGTGATCTACGGTGGCCCATGAGGACAAATGATTTGAAATGGTTTGCGTAGGTGACGAAATACATATTTGTGGGCCATCGTAGATATTAGCTTAGATAACTGTTATAACCTACAGAGATGTGACATGCCGTGTTGTTATGGTATCAGTGTACCACTACCAGATCAAGTTGACCCTGGGAACGAGCTCCTCCGCAGACGACATGGACGGGACCCCGGAAATCTCAATCATCACACAGAGCGGCGCGAGCACGGGGTACTTCGAGATTACTAGGTGAGTGAATGTTAATCTCTTAACCTCTATACGCCAAATTTTAATGGGAAAGTTATCACCCATGTATTTACGTTGCTAAAGGTTAGACATCCAGGTAATAAGGCAAGCAAGATAACAGCTAAAAACTGGATAAGTTTGAAAACGGTCAGATGTTTCAGACAGCACAGCTGTCTTTCGTCACTTACTGAACCAGAATCAAATATTTGGAGTTCGAAAATCAATACGCCCATGTATTGTTTCAGTGGCTCCATTAAACTACAGCCTGGCAACACCTATCAGTACCTGCTGACGAGCCCTAGCGATTACGGGACTATCCGAGAGGTGCGGTTCAGGTGGGACTACAACTGGTCTCTGCTCAACCCCGGGTCATGGCCCATGTGGTTTACCCCAAAAATCTGGGTGGACCAGGTGCAGGTCATGGCGGGAGAATCGCAGCAGAGGTACGTGGCGCTTCCCATGATTCCTTGCGCACGAGATCTCATTCAGGATCTCGCGAGAACTGTCTCCCCTTTAATACCTGTGATCTCGTGCCAGATCTCGCGAGAATTGTCTTCTTAACTGTTTTGCAACCTATTTTCTAATCAGATATCTTAACATTTTTGAGATAAACTTGAATTCCTTTTCATGGCATACACTTGTACCTAACCTTTTTTGGCAACAAATGACGTCATGATCAAAAACACTTCACAAAAAATGTATGACCTTCTGATCCCATGTTCTTTCTAGGAGGACCTTCTGTGGATTCAACTCCGAGCTGACTGAAAACGTTGTGATGGGACTGCCGTCCTGCTAGAGAGACAAATTCAACACTATTGGCCTTATTGTCGTGCCCAACATTGCTTAAAGCTTACTGCCAAAATAACAGCATATAGAAGTAAACAAGAAGAGCGCTACACCTTCTATAAGATAGAAAATGTGGCCCAATACACTTTGAGTCAATTGGTCTTTGGCACTTACACATGTCACAACATAAGAAAAGCTAATATGACTTACAACATGCCACTGCAACTGAATTAAACGTGAAAATAAAATGTGTTTCGTAGTCGTTTTTGTTTCATTTCTGTCAAAAATCAAACGTGTAAGGACATGACCAATTTGGGGGAGAGGCGTGCAGAAAATGTTATGTCTCCTGTGAAAACCATATTATTTAAGATGACATTTACAATCAATCTTGTGATACTACATCATATACTTCATTGGCCTTCCCCAGTATAACATAGCCTATTGTTCTTGACACAAAAAAGCTCATGCCAACGAGTATCAACTTGTGCATGTCACTATGTTGCGTAAAGTGCGACGCATACAAAAGTGTTGGTCGAGTCAGGCGTGGGGAAAATTCCACCGCAATGCAAATAGACGCATCTGTTGTTTGATCTTCAAACCGTATTCTTAAAGATTTCATAGGTCCGCAAAATTTACCAAGTGTGCACATTAAATGAGTAACCCATAAGACCTCTGAAGAAACCATGTCAGAATCATGATGAGATATCATAACAAACAGTAAGACACAGTAGTAAGAGGACCACACCATCTCTCATGTTGAGATACTTTTTACTATCCGCAAAGCAAACGATCGTCTCATATTTTGCCGGCCATGTTACTGTTAGTATGCAGCAGTGGGAGGGCGAACTTAGCAGGTGCCCCCGACCTGGGTCAGCTGTAGAGTCTCCCCATTGTTGACTGGAGTGTCGCTGCCACAGAACTTGAAGCTAAAAAAAGGAAAAACGTTTTAAATTCTTAGGTCAATAAAAGTCTCTGTCAGTATATAAATGTAGCAATCAAATAGCACATTTTGCAAAAATATTTACAGTAACTCATGAAAATTTGCAGCAAGTATAATGTTGTCCACAATAAAGCCGATGGCAAATATGTAAACAACTTTAGAAGTGGAACATATGGACTATAATTTAAGGCTACTATGCTATGTTAACAACTTTACTTCTGAAGCTTAGAAGTGGATCATATGGACTATGATTAAGGCTACTATGCTATGTAAGCAACTTTACTTCTGAAGCTTAGAAGTGGAACATATGGACTATATTCAGCAGCAGTCGAATATACAGATATACTGAGCCTCCATACGAACTGTGTTACTGTCAGACTGTCTATGGTCACATTTGTTTACAGAGCACTATAGTAACAAAGCTAGCCTTATATAGAACACAGTTGAGTTACGAATTGTACTCATCAACTACGTACACAACGTCATAACCAATGTGCATTTTTTGCATATAAGCATGAAGCATTGCCGAAAAAGAACGCTCGGGCTTTCGATGCTCACCATGCCCCGACGTTGTGCCCTTCGGAAAGGCACTTTACATGACCTTCCCTGGCATGGGATTGACGCTAATCTGTCTAAAAGTGTGCCAAAAACACACACTACGGATGTGGTGTGCCGATGTGCCAACATCTAGCACATTTGCCACCAAGAGCCATTAACTTTATTCCGGGCTGGGGAGGGGGGCAACGAAATCCAGATTGACCACAATGTAGATGGGCGCTGAAGTTCTATTTGTTTACCTTGTCTGAGACTCCCCGGCTGTTATAGTCACCTTGCCCACTGTGTAGTACTGGGCGGCGAAGAAGTCCCAGATGCTGCTGGACCTCACGAATCTCAGGTGGACCTTCGAGACGGCCCCGATGTTGGAGGGGCTGCTCACCAGCTTCTGGTAGGTCACGCCGGGCTTCAGATCCATGTCGTCACCACTGTGACAAAGATAGGGTCATGTTACGAATTTTTTGAACCGTTAAAACCGTTACAGCAAAGAAATACAAAATTCCAGATTGGACGGCATGGCTACATTCTGTCAGTGTTTCTTCAATGAGTCGCTTGTCCTGATTGATTTCGCCATATATTTCATCCATTTACATAATTACCAATTGATCAAGTTAACGTCCTTCCAAAACCATATATGTATATAGGACGGCGCCAATTTCCCTATTCTATCGCCCTTGGACCACATGACTATACCATAAAGTATACGATACAAATGAAATGGACTTTGAAAGACATCCTGACATGTCGTCTGACCTGATTCTAATTCGTCTAGAAATGATGCTAATTTAAATGTTCAACACCCACTTGGTGACCTCCATGGTGTCCGTGATGCCACTGGGTCCCTGGAAGGTGACGTAAAGACGGCCGGCAGTCTCTTCCATACGGGTGGATGACGTCACCTGAACCTTGTAGTGGTAGGCTATGAATAGAATCATAAAAGAGACGATTTGAACATCGTTCCTGGAGTTACGTTGTCCAGGTCAGTACTCAATTGGTAGCGGTAGCTTCTGGTTCCAATTAGTTGGCAACTGGGAGACCCTGGTTTGAATTTGGGGAAGGGTATCCTAGTAGGAGCTTTACCGTCTTTCGGAAGGGACGTAAAATAGGGGTACCATGTTCCAGAAGGTGTCTTGAGTACGTTACAACAGCCCCATTACTCAGATGGGTGCCTACTGGCTGTAATAGTACACAACAAATTTAAAGTGAATAGTATATACTAAAGATGAACAGTTGTCCCGCCCTTGGGGCGTCGCCAAAAATATCAAAACGAAAACCTTTCAAACACATTTTCTAGCTGAGTGCATAAACACAATTCCTAAGTACGTTACAACAGCCCAAATACTCAGATGGGTACCTACTGGCTATAATAGTACGCAACAAGGTCAATAGTATGTACTACAGATGAAAAAAAATTCCCCGTCCCTGGGGCGTCGCCAAAAATACCAAAACAAAATCCTTTGAACACACATTGAGTTGGTATGCACAAATCTTAACCTACCACCTGGCTGAGTACCGTCGTTGGTGGTGAGGTACAGTTTCCCGAGGTGAACAAGGTGAATAGTATATACCAAAGATGAAAATTTGTCCCCGCCCCTGAGGTGTCGCCAAGAATATCAAGCATAATCGTTTAAAACATTTTCCAACGAACTGTGCACACAAATCCTAACCTACCGCAGAACTTGCCGCCCGGTTGGGTACCGTCGGTGGTGGTGAGGTACAGCTTTCCGCGGGTGCCGTAGTGGTCCCGGGCACGGTAGCCCATCTGGGAGCACGTGTTACCGGCACAGCTCATGCAGAACCCGTCCTTAAACTTATCGTAGCTGAAATTAACGAAATGGTGAAAAAAGACATTGCTTCAATACTGCTTCGTTTCATTACGTAAGTGTGGTAGCTTATTGAAATCATCCACATTGTTAAACTTTGACAGGAATACAACCAGTTTGATTTGTAGAAGACACTATGGAGAGATTTGCCTATAAGAGAAGAAGCTTAAGCACAACTGGAAATGCAATGAATATGCAGTACCACTGGTAAACTAATAAATGATCATGTTTCTAGAATTGTTACAGTTTTGAGCGGTGAAGACTACAATACTGGACCTTTCTGCCTATTCTATAGACTCATTAACAAGCCAGACATCATTTCTATACTTGTCAGTCTAAACATACGACCAAAGGGTTTAATAAAGACCAGTAAAAAGAACTTAACCTTTCGCATGGGTATGCCGTGAATGGGCACTCGGAATTGATGGACTCGGTGAAGTAGTCGATCGACCTCAGGTGACTGCATGCAGCAGCAGCTTCAGCACCTACAACCGTAACATAATCAGGTCTTCAGTGTTATTTTGTAGCCCAATAAGTCATCTCAAAGTTCACAGTACGCATGTGTTGCCGTGATGCATTGTGGTCTAGGTCAAAGTTCAACATCCTTACCCTAGTGAACAAATCCCAATCGTATAACCTGTCCTTTAACACGACAGAAGATCTAACCAATGAAGAAAGTCGAAGAATACAAGTGTAGCGATTGTTTACTAGTGACATGATGATGAACTTTCACCTAGACCATAATGCATCGCGTTTGCACATGCGCACTTATCATCTTGAGGTGGCATGACATGACAATGTTACATCATAATCAAATCAAAAGAAAAGAGCACGAGATATATAACCCAGAAGTTCCGCTGCAGTACCATAGCAAGTCACTAGGGGGCTCAAAATCATTCTTACCATCATATCCGTCAGTGAGAAGCCCGAAGCCGGTGGAGACCACGCTTGAGACGATGTTGTCATGGCAACCGGGCTGGTACTCTCCGCCATTGGGGTAGAAGTCCACATGACCGGTGGGGAGGCTGGTGCCCATGCCGAGGGTTCCGATGAACGGGGAGCCGTCACTGTGGATGACGTCGACGAAGAGAGCGTCCGTGGGGTCTAGTTTGACGACCGCGTCCATGCCATCAAAGTACGGCTCGGATGCGTCAAGAGCTGAGAAAAACGATATTGAACAAGAAAGTCATGCATGGCAGCCTACACCCCCTCTGGCGAAACATACAAAAACAGCAGTGCATAAACACACAGGCAGACAGACAGACAGACAGACAAGCCAAAACAAAACGAATGTTTGCAACTTTTCCCTTGCGGTCATACTGACACACGGGTAAAAGACAATATAACCTTTTTGAAAATCGCAGTGTTGCCTTTGACTGAAAAACCAATGTACAAACTTAAAATGCATCAAAAAAAGTAACTTACCAGTGATGCTTGTTATAAGCTTTATTCTATGCACCCATCTGTCACAGGTAGTTAGACTTACCAGTAGAAATGCCCAAGCACCCGTTGAGAATCAACATGTTATGTAATACAATTTTTACTTACTAGTTTTAGTTCTGTTTTGTATGTAAAGATGCCATGATTCTTATTTTATGCACCTATTTGTCACAGATAGTTAGTTTTTGTATACAATATTGTGTCACTTCTGTAATGTTACCTTAAAGTATTGCTCCAACTTTAGTCTGATGCTATGATTTTGCTCTTGGTTGTAAAAATTGGCGGAGGTGAATAAAGTGGTGGGGTAAAAACAAACTTACCAGTGATGCGTCCAATGTTGCCGAGGATATCGCCAGCGTACCCAGCCACGTGACATCCCAGGCTGTGACCAATCAGGTGGAAGTTGCGGGCGTTCGCTCCGGTCTGTAAGCTCATGTAGTCGATGATCTTCGCTACTTCGGCTCCCACCACTCGGCTATTTGCCGTAGCCTGTCCGTAAGACCCGACTATGGACGCTCCATCGGCCCAGTCAACAGTGACGACGTTGATGTCCTCCTGTGATGTGGATTTACAGTTAGTCAGTTAGCTAGTCAGTTAGTTATTTAGTTAGTTAGTTAGTTAATTGGTTGATTAGTAAGTTAGCTAGCTAGTTAGCTAGTTGGTTAGTTAGCTTGTTAGCTAGTTAGTTAGTTAGTTAGTTAGTTAGTTAGTTAGTTAGCTAGTTAGTTAGTTAGTTAGTTAGTTAGTTAGTTAGTTAGTTAGTTAGTTAGTTAGTTAGTTAAGGTCAATCCATCAGTAGTGATAACAGAACACGTCATTCAACAAACAAACATTCATCTGTTCTTTATAAAATTCATTCCAATACGGGATCTTAACTGCAGTCTCTTAAATTTCACTGGACAAGCACTACTCTATATCACAGTGACGGAAGACGCCATAAGCTACCTGCCTGACGAGTCACGTGTTCTGTCTCACGTAAAGTGAAGTCATAGAAGTGGTATATTTTTTTCATCCCTTAAGAATTTACAGTAAAATATGTGGGTAAATCCAATGTTGTGTGTGTGTGTATGTGTGTATGTGTGTGTGTGTGTGTGTGTGTGTGTGTGTGTGTGTGTGTGTGTGTGTGTGTGTGTGTGTGTGTGTGTGTGTGTGTGTGTGTGTGTGTGTGTGTGTTAGGAAATAACAGCTAGAACCCTGCTTCAGAATCAAACGTCTTTTATTTGTAAGAACTAACCTTCAGTAGCAGTTCGTCCACTATGGTCTGGACCCACGCATGCTCAGCAGACCCGGTGAAACCGTGGATCACCATCAGGGTGGGTTTGGAGGCGCTGAAGTGGGAGGCTGACAGCGTGTTGATGGAATCAGCAACCAAGCGTTCCTATTGGACAATTATCATGAAAGTTAATTGAAAAAATACTTTGCTAGGAGGCTAATGAAAAAGGACGGACAGACAATGGGAAAAGCATGTGACTACTCTAGTCTAAATACTGACACTAATTTCTTACTTATTGAGTTCGACATCTTTTTAATTAATGAAGCATTCACTATCAGATGTAGAGATGGTATTCACACCAACTAAAATGTATCATAAAGTAATAAAGTCACAGGGCAATAGCTGGAACCATACAAAATATACACAGTAGAATAAAACCACATCATATCAATATACATAAGTTTCACAACAAGACAAGCTATTTACAATTTTACATTTTTCCCAGTCATTTCTTTTTATTTTGCGATGTTCCACACAAAGTTTGTAAGTACCGTGGATGTCATCTCACACGGCGATGATAATTTGTAGAGAGAGTGCATGTTTAGCAATTCAGTAGTTTATTGTGAAATCAAACTGGAATACGTACAGTAGCTTAGTATGTGTACGTCTGAATTTGCGATATACGTTACTCGTATAGTGTAGCTTAAGTTGTCATATTTCCTTCAATAAGTCGTGTAAAACACTAACCCTGAGTGCCATAGTTGGGTTAGCGCGGGTGTACAGGTAGAACTTCGTCCCGACGATATCAGGGGCGTCAGGCAGAGACGACAGCGGCCGGTTCAGCCCCCAGAAGGGAGCGATGTTAGAGAAGCACCCGAGGTCTCCATAGCAGACCTCGGCCGCCTGGGCAGCTGGAAATATCATTTTATATAACCTCCATTAACATTAATCCGACGGGTAACATAAATCCGCTACTTTGAAAAGCATTAGCTTTGAGAGATCTCTAGTGCAGTACCCCCAGGTAGGCACAATTTAGATATACAGGAACCCATTATACTGACAAACGTTGTTTTGGAAATCTGTTTGGACGAATCTTTCCGGGGTGGCGGAATTATGTACTCTTTTGGAATTTAATATGTAAGTACATGTTAAAGCATAAGAATATAAAATTAAATTCAGAAAATACAGAAAGAATTTTCAAGATATGTTTATTCTGGAGAGAAAATATAATTTGTGGATATATCATCGTCTATTTTTGGACAAGTGTTAAAACAATTTCCTAAAACAATATGGTCACTCGTAGATCTATACAATGACGTAGAATCAAGGCTACCTCAGACTGTATCTATATATTAAATGTTATTGTTGAATAAAAATTACAAAGAAACCAAATGAAATATTTTTGACAGAAAATACAAAAGCAGAATATACTTTGCATCGTTGTAGACTAATTAATCCATGACTAATTCTTTACCTTTATATTACCATGAATTAAAAAATAACAGCACTTACCGTACGCCAGCGAAAGAATAGACAGAACAGACAGCAACATGTTTCCTTTTCTTAATTCGTGCGGATTGTGACCGATTCTGGTATAAAATACGGAGAATTACAAGAGTTCTATGTGCTTTATGTGTGTTACCCCACCTAAGTTTGCTTCCGTCAGTACGCACATATGTACACTGACATTATCTGAGGTACAGGAAGTTAGGTGACGCTAACGTCCTTCAAATTCTGATGTAACTTAATGGGCAAACACGTTAGTAAGTTTTGTGTGTGTGCGTGTGGAGAGGGGGGTTTGAAGATGATACTTTATTTTTATGACAGCATTTCTTTCCAATGATTAGCATTTGGATGTACATTATGGACTTCTGTGTTCCAGCATTCAAAACCTAGATTAGTATTTCGCTATTATTTCAAAGCAATGAACATTCATATCATTAAAACTATATATATATGGGCATAACTTCTAAAAAATTTAACCTCACGCGTCTTTCATATTCAGGTCACAGTCAGGTACATGGACTTTGTAGTTTGGACCTTGTCTACGGAAGTTTTTACTACTTTGCAAATTAGGTTCCGACAATTTTGTCTGACCCTAAGCATCCTCCGTTCAAGTTGGTACCGTTTACCGACTGGCTGATGATGCAATAGTATTTGTGACGTCACAGGGCTGTAGTTACAGACGTTGTTAGTAATTTTGTGATACTAATCACGTTTCTTCAAAAATGACGACATATAAAGGATAACTGGTAATATCGAAATTAGCAACATTTTTAGAGACATTGTTTCGTTGTTTGAACGAAAGGGCGCAAAGGATCATGGGATCCAGCAATGTTGACGCCCCCCTCCCCACACAAAGATGTGTAAAGAAAACAACCTGCAATACTGCCCAGTGCCGATATTTTCCGTGCTCATTATAGTTTGTTAGAACAAATTCTTAGCAACCGTCACAGATTCATGGGAAAATTGCACCCATCACCATCTTGGAAACTGAATCTTGTTACATTGATTAATGCCCAAACACCTCAACGGGGAAACCTGTTACATACATGTAGTAAGTGTTAGATTTCATATGAATGAATTATTATTATGTTTGTAGGAATTCTCTTCAACAAACATAATGTTTGTTTATTTCATTCAAAGCGTAACAACGTATGACAAGCCAACGTCCTTAATCTCCAAGCAGATGTTGAGGTGGCATGTTTACCCATGGACACGCACATGGAATGTGTGGAGTACGCACTGACGTCACACTTATGTTATCTTTATCACTCTGTTGATAACGATTGTCTACAAAGTAAAGCTGGTATTGTACAGTAATTGGCATCCAGATATAGTATCTTTCCAAATATTAGCATGAAAACTCATATCTGTTGGTACATTTCTATCATTCCAAATAATAAATATTTTCTCACCCAACTAAGTTCTGTCTATGAATCCTATACAAACTGCGTTCGCATACTCAGCAAAGGCTTCTATTCTTATCACAGAAAGAGACCATGTGCTCATTATGTGAGGTAAATTTTATTACTCATATTTCGATGTCATTGATTCGTCCGTGTTTGTATCAATGTGTGAAGACGTCTCTTCAACAGTTCCCTCCTGCAGCGGTCAGTGTAACCGTCTCTCCGTTCCTGATCTGACTGTCACCCGCACAGAATCGGTAGCTGTGAAATAAAACAAAAGAAGACTTACTCGATTATAGATAAGTAATGGGCAGTTTCTTTGGCATGTACGAAAAAAAGTTTTACAACAAAACACGCTTGCAGGTCCATGAAAATCTGACTGGGACTCAAACTAAGACCGCTTTTCCCTGAGCCTAAAGTGCCACCTGCAACTTCATGACAAAACCATGCATGACCACATGAGACATCCAAACTAACACTGCAGTACCTTAGAAGGCCACTAGGAGACACCTGTCCACTTTCCAAATATAATCCATTCAAAGATTCTGGAGTTCTGCTGTTAAGCCATAAACATACGGTGGCCCACATGTACAAAACCACAAACGCTACGGGAACAAATCAGTCTCCCCTGTCTCCCCTGCCGTGTTGGTGACCTTGTTGAATGTGTGGCACTGGGCGGTGAACATACGGTGGCCCACAAGTACAAAATCACAAACACTACGGACAGCATATCTAACCTTCTTGTCGGATATAACTATGTGGCTGTACGTACCCAGTCTGCGTCTCACCTGCCGTTATGGTGACCTTGTTGAGGGTGTACTACTGGGCAGCGAAGATGTCAAACAGGCTGCTGGACATACCGTGGCCCACAAGTACAAAATTGCAAAACCTCAAATGCTACAGAAAGCATAACCTTGTCTGTACGTACCCAGTCTGAGTCTCGCCTGCCGTGATGGTGACCTTGTTGAGGGTGTAGTACTGGGCGGAGAAGATGTCAAACAGGCTGCTGGACCGGGCAAATCGGACGTGGACCATCGTGACGTCACCGATGTCCTCCGGGCTCATCACAGTCTTCTGGTAAGTCACGCCTGCGTTCAACTGCATGTTGTCACTGTAATTAACGTGCAACGGGGATCAGAAACTACATGGTTGAGTAGTATGCGTTATATAAGTGGGGTCGTGTGGCGCAACGGCAGAGCGTTCGACTCAGAAGCGAAGAGAGCCAAGAGGTCCCGAGTTCGAATCCTGCCATGTCACATCACCGATCTTGTGCCCTTGGGAAAGGCACTTTTCACGACTGTCCTCACTTCACCCAGGTGTAAATGGGTACCTGACTTCGGTTGGGGAAGGTCGTATTGAGGTCACCTGGTGGCGCCGAATGGCGGGTAATTTCTGGCCAATAAAAACCATTATTATCATTATAAGAAAACATGGGACTTTTCATCAGCCACTGCCTCCAAAGAAGAAGTCACCCCCCCCCCCCGCCAGTAATGTTGCAATACACTGCATCAACTCAGCGCTAGAAAGGCTGCCATTGCGGGTAATTTCTGACCAATAAAAACCATTATTATTATTATAAGAAAACATGGGACTTTTCATCAGCCACTGCCTCCAAAGAAGAAGTCCCCCCCCCCCCAGGTAATGTAGAAATATTGGTTAGATACATAGAATAGACACTTGTTACCATTCTTACTTTCTCTACTGTTTGTACCCTTGCAATTAGCCTACGGCCATGAATTTGCAAATAAAGGTTGCAATTAGCAATGATGATTTTTGCCTGATGCTCGTAAAATATGTGTGAATACATTTTTTCTTAAACTACATACAGACGTTGGAGTCTGTTCAATCGGATTTAATTTGATTTTTGTCAATTTTTCTAATTTGAACTGGTTGTATTTTGTGAATGTGGATGGCCCAAATCGAATTCAAATCGGTTTCACCTCAAACCACATCATGAGGTAGTGCGAGACAGTTTAGATAATCGGATTCAAATTCAATTTGGGCCGTTCACACTCAATATTTTTTTCAAATTTAAACGGTTACATTTTGTGAGTGCAGATGACCCAAATTGTATTCAAATCGATTTCACCCAAAACCACATCTTGAGGTAGTATGAGACAGTCTGGTTGATCGGATTCAAGCAATTTCACACTCAAAATTTCGATTAGGTTTGCGAAAAATGTGTGGTATTGTGTGATATTGTATTTCGTGCAATATTCGCTTATTTTGATGACGTACGTGGTGACCTCCATAGAGTCCGTGATGCCGGTTGGACCCTGGAACGTGACGTAGAGACGGCCGGCAGCCTGCGCCATCGGGCTGGATGACGTCACTTGCACCTTGTAATGGTAAGCTGTACAAAATGAATATTCATACATTTAGAAATTATCTCAGCACTAGATTATGCAGAACTCATTATCATTGTTGATAGGCAAAGGCATATGTGTCCGGATATATTGTACTGCTTAAAAACCTGCCATACATTGTACCTGTTACATTTGTTGTGCATGCAATAAAGTTTGAATTTGAAAAATATTTCCTCCTATGGGCAATACTAGGGTTCCCTGGGAGGCCTGCATAGGAGGCTACCTAATTTTACATTTGAGAAAAAGTATACTAGTTTGGATACCGCAGTATTTCCCGTTGGCTCCGTCGGTGGTCATGAGGTACATTGACCCGCGGGCGCCATAGTGGTCCCTAGCGCGGGCTCCCATCTGGGAACAGCTGCCGGTCCCACAGCTCAGACAGAAGCCTTGTTTGAACTTCTCATAGCTGAAGATAAAGAAAAAGGTCGATGTTACTGTGGGTTTACTCTGGAAGCAAACCTGTATTGTTTTAGCTCAAGGAGTGATGAGCGTTGCCATCTTGTTTAGCGAGTCATTGTGCACTTGATAAAGTCTTGTACCAAAACAGAGTCATTAGAAATTTCTGCAGCGACAGTGAAACCTTGAATGTCAGCAGTTATTGTTCTAGTCAAACAAAATGAGAGACTATCAACCATCCATCAACCGAGACGGGGGCTGATACCGACTTCGCGACACCTTTGACCCGTTGCTGACGTCACACTTCCGTTAAAGACACGCGACATAGGCTTCGGGTCATTTCAACTTGAGAAGGAACAGAAAATGGAAATATATGGCGTACAATATCATTACAAAGACGAGGGACGTCCTGTCATCAGTGAAATATGAAAAGTGAAGTTCAAATCTACCTTTCGCACGGATAGGCGGTGAAGGGACACTCGGAGTTGATGGACTCGGTGAAGAAGTCGAGGGCCTTCAAGTGACTACATGCCAAAGCTGCCTCAGCACCTGAATATGCAGAAAAAGGTGTAAACGGACTCAGGGTTAGAAATCTAAACCATCAATGGTGTCCTTCAATCGTTCGATATATGCATTCTGTCATGTGTTGTTGTGACGTCACTAGAATAAGTCCTGCAGGTAATAAACCTGAAGTAATTTCAGTAGATGTTATGTTAGACATTAAGATATTTTTCTTACTCTGAACAAGATTGTCTTGACCTTACCGTCATATCCCTCTGTGAGCAGCCCCACGCCGGTGGCGACGACTGTTGAGACGATGTTGTCATGGCAACCGGGTTGGTACATGCCGTTATTCGGGTAGAAGTCCACGTGACCGATGGGGAGGTTGGTGCCCATGCCGAGGGTTCCGATGAACGGGGACCCGTCGGTATGGATGACGTCAACGAAGCGGGCATCGGTCGGGTCCAGCCTGACCACATTGTCCATACCGTCGAAGTACGGCTCAGCGGCATCAAGAGCTGAAGCAAGAAGAGAAAAGAAATCAGGAAAATCTATACACCTCTTCTTGACTTATGTCCTGTTCCAAAGTCTCCAACAAAAACATCCCTGCAGTTCTAAAGAACGCTGCTAGGAGACCCAAACTTACGTCACTTCTTTCCGAGCGCAAATCCTGTCTACAATGTACTAGTACCACCCAGAATCTTGACAATAGCATCCCCAGAATTTGGAATACTAAAACAGAAAGTTCTAATGTAGTACCAGCAAAAGCCGACAGATGGCTCAAAACCTATTCATTTCTTTCAAAGGTCAAGACCTAACTGCATATACCAAATTTTATAACAATCCATTTCTAGCTTCTTGAGTTATACTGTTATAAAGATAAAACAACGTTGAAAACCATAACGTTTTCCACTGACCAGTTATCCGGGCAAGGTTGCCCAGCGCGTCCCCGGCATACCCGGCGATCTGCGCCCCCAGACTGTGGCCGATGAGGTGGAAGTTCTGCCCGGACACTTCGTAGGTCCCCGCCATGTAGTTGACCAACTCCACTATCTGTGCTCCCACCACCCGGGTGTTGGCCACGGCCTGTTCGTACGACCCTGTAAGGGTCGCTCCTTCCGACCACTCCACGGTGATGACGTTGGCATCCTCCTGCAAAGATGACAAGAAAGTTAAAATCTTATACTGTGTCTCCGTATAATATTATAGTTTTGTTAATTTCTTGCTGATTCTGTCTAGTGCGTTTCCTCATTGGCTTCCATAAAGCACCAGACGTGCATATAGCTGGAAACAGCATTTAGCTGTTGTGTTACGCCGAAGGGTTTAAGTTGAGTTAAGTTACCGGCTATAGAGATACAGAAATGAGAAAGAATATTCTGGGACATTACTTAGACCTTTGACCTAACTTCCTGCCAATGTTCTCCTAGTGCCTAGCATGTGGAAAGCAGCCACTCTACCACATTCAAATAACAATGGATACACAAGCAAATAGACAAACAGACACACCGAAAACAATAAACGAGGACGATTGCTGGATAACACACGTATATAAACACTGACTTTAGATAACACACGTATATATACACACATGTAGGCTTGAAAAAAGTTTTAAACGGGAACTATCCGACTACAGAGTCTTTTCTGGAGATGTGGCGTGAGTGTGTACTGTTGACTTAAAGGTGTTCACTGCTATTTGCTACACGTGTATACACATGTTGGTATCATGTTCGAGGCTTGCAAAGCTAGACTAGCCTTTTAAAGGTTAACTGGTTACATGTGTATGTGCATGTATATACAACCAATTAAGTGGCATTGAGTGGCGCAATCGGTAGAGTGTTTCGCCCAGAACCGAAAGGTCTCGGGTTCGAAACCCCGATATGTCTCGATTTTGTGCCCTTTGGAAAAGCATTTTACTCACTCGACTTTCCTACTCCACCCAGGTGTGAATGGGTACCTGACTTCGGTTGGGGAAGGTCGTATTGAGGTCACCTGCTGGCGCCGAATGGCAGCCGCCCAGACCCTTGCGACTGTTCCACAAAGTGCAAGTGTGGAGCAAATATGTATCTGTTGTGTATTATATTATTGTAAACCCTGCAGCAATTCAGCTGCCATTGCCATTGCACTGGCTGCCATTGCACGGGTAATTTCTGACCAATAAACCATTATAATTATTATTGTTATTATCATCATTATTATTATTATCATTATTATTATCATTATGATTAACCAATTATGGAGAAGAGAACCGATGACCTACCTTCTTCAGCAGTTCATCGACCATGAGCTGTACCCAGTCGTGCTGCGCGCTGTGCGTGAACCCGTGGATGATCATCATGGACGGCCGGACCGAGCTGAAGTGCGATGCCGAGAACGTGGCGGGGGAGTCAGCGACCAGACGCTCCTAATGATAGTCACAATGATCTTTATTGCATATTGCATATTCAAAATAACTGAAGTAAAAGTGTACAGTTTACGCTACGTTCCATCTGTATCTATGTACAGCGTCTCTTCCCCCTTCTTCAAACATGTGTTGACAAATTTACAGAGATTTTCCATTACATTGTATTTTTAGTTGACATTATACTAGTATATATACGTGGACATGTCGTCCTTCATTAAATGTGCATATTCCTGTTTATGATTTTGATTTTGTAAGGGCCATCTTGGAAATCAGTTACCATGTTAACTGAAAGGACCACCCTAAATATTCATAAATAAATACATAAAATATATGGTCTAGTTAATAATAAGACCAAGTGTAGTACTCATCCTGTAAATTCATATGTGTTGAGAGTTACCATTATGATAATGCAGAGCTATAATAATGATTTTATCCATTACAATGTACAACTAACATAACCATGAACTGATAAGTATCATCAAGACGATCTAATTGCTTGCCAATTAACCGTTATTCTGCAATATTGACTGATATGTTTACATCGCACCTTTTTTTCAATACTGGTACGAGCTACTGTTTATAGCTGGGTCGATGCAATGTGGGTTTTGTAACATATTGGTTTAAATCAATTCGTTGGCCTCACCTAGTCTATAATTCTGTTTCTGCAATATATAGTTGTTTTTCATTGTACCACAGAAAGGATCAATTTCTATTAGCGTCGTTTGTTTACGTAAGTGATCATATTGCCGTTTATAACCACTAACCCTTTGTGCCATAGTCGGGTTGGCGCGGGTGTGCAGGTAGAACTTAGTCCCGATGATATCAGGGGCGTCAGGCAGAGCCGACAGCGGCCGGTTCAGCCCCCAGAACGGGGCGATGTTAGAGAAGCACCCGAGGTTCCCATAACACACCTCCGCTCCGTGAGCCACTGGTCACAGGAAAAAACATGTAGGAATTACATGCAGCGAAATAATGATATTGAATACAAGAAGGGCCGTAAAAAGTCCCTTTGGGGGATAGTAAAGCAATCTAAATTTGAAAAATGATAAAAATCAGAGGTACCTAAGTATACCTAACAATTTAACCGAATACAATGCAATTTCACCACACATATTGCAGTCATACTCTTAAACTTAGTAATTCTACGGGTTAGTTATTGTTATTGGTTAAAATTGCTACGTTTAGCGATAGAATTGCAATGAATACTATGTACCCTTAATCAACGATTTGTGATGTCAATACAACTAAATCTTTCAACTCACCATGGCACGTCAAGAAGAGGGCCAGTAAAGACAACATGTTTCTGCAAGTTGAAGTTCTCGTGTCTACACGTACACTCACAGTCCCCAGTCCTGGGTTAGAGTGTGACATCCACAGCTGTCTGATGACCCGGCCTTGCTTTATTTACTCACGGAAACTAGCCTACGTACGTGTCACTACAAAGGTCTCCTGATGATTGATAGATGTATGTGTGATAAACATCAACAGCCAACAAATGTACGTTTGATACACCCAATGATGCTAAGCTTTTGGACTCAGCGCTAAGTCATGGTTACGCACAGTCACAGGATACAGCTTACGTCACCATACGTCATCAAAATGGCGGCCGCTGACTAGCAAACCGTGTCGTCCAAAGTTTAGTTTTCTCTTCTAGTGTCCTTTAATTAGAAACGTCTGTGTGTTACATAATCTAGCCTAAAAGGTGACAGAGAATATCAGGATTAATATTATCTGAAACCATAAATGTATCATCATGTTGACAAATGTCGTTAGAAGAAGAAATTGTAGAAGACCTATGGCCGCAGTACGGCACTGTTCGTTGGTCGGCTGCCGGTCGCCATTTTGATGACGTACCATGACGTAGGTTGTGCCCCATAACAGTGCTGTATACCTTTATTCTTTCTTTTTTTTTCTCACTTTGTGGCTGCAAATAATAACCTCAAAGCTATTGTAATACAGGGAGCATCAGTGTATAGATATAACTTACGAAGACATTTTTGCCTTGTTTGAAATATACGTGATGTAATGTTGGAATCTGCGTATATATACATGCAATCATGTAATCGGCGAGGTTGCCTACCAGTCTTTGAATGTCTTCGTTCACCAGTCGATTAAGAGTTTGAAAATATCATTAAAGTCAGCAAAGTCACATTCTGCATTATATACTGCAGATGCTATATTTCGAAGCGATCAGAGGAGCGAACTTGATCTAGAATAGAATGGATTCTAGGCTACTCCTAGTCTCTACCAGACTAACCGCGCCGGCTATAGGGAGAATATTTGCGGGGGGACTTTGGCCATGGAGGGTTTCATTCGCAGGCGATTGCCTATTGGACCCTCTCTCCGTAGCCGACACCCTTCCTGCAATTCACTCTATCTGGCCGATTTCTACTATTTTCCCAGCGATCCGCGGAGCCTGGTAGAGGCTAGGCTACTCTCACCCCAGCGCCAACCTTGGTTGGTACGGAGAGGGAGCAAAGTCATGGGAAGGTCCTGAATGTGTTACAGGGGCTTGAGTGGAAACCGGCCTGTCCAAATGCGTACGAGAGAATGTTGATCTTCTTCATGTGTGCCCGTACTACAGGTCTCTACTCGTGAGAAACAACACATGCCTTTGTTTGCTCTCCTCACAAACTCTCGCGACACACGGGACCTTTTAATGGACAGTGTATGCTGGTTATAGATAACAGAGATGTGGGTTTCCTATTTATACATTCTTATCTATTTACTTTAAACTGAGAGGAAAGTTTGACAACGGTGGCCCATAGCCACTACTTTTTAAACCGCACGATCCTGGGCCTATCCTCATATACAATTTATAGTACCTGTGGTGTAGTGGTATGCGCTTCTGTTACTAGCCACATCTGGTTCAAATTACTTGGACCAGAAGGCCCGGGTTCAAGCCCCGGGAAGGACAACTCTGGACAAGAGGCGCACTGAGTCATACCAAAGAATTAATAGAAATGGTACATACTCCTGAAACAGTATGGAAGTTAAACACACGCCACTGCCAGTGGACTAGCCCCCTGCTGCAGTGATTGCACCCCAGGGTGGCCCAGGGCTATGAAACTGAGATGGACACCGCACTATACACCTTATGGTGTGGGAGGATTTTAACTTTAACTAACCATGCATCACTGTGGGGTCCAAGCGACATAGATTAACACATAAGACACGATGCCTTGTATAAAATCTCCAATACTTATCAGTTTTATTTGGAGGATCATAGCGCATCAAGTACCAAGGATTCTTTTATTTGATCGTGTCAAGAACATGTTTATGTGACATTGTCACATGTTAAAGATGAATAAAGTTCCAGCAATAAGCTAGTTCACAGTTGCTACTACGCATGTGTAGTGTCAAAGATGAAGGCCCCCGGCTTAAAACAGTGCTCGTCTCGACATTGTCTCGATTTGCATAGCAACGCCCCGACGGGTTTTGTTTACGTCTCGGGAGCCTTCACCTTTGACACTGCACATGCGTAGTAGCAACCGTGAACTAGCTTATGCCTTGTGGCTGTGATCTTTTACCATGATGTCTTTATTAGTCATATCAAGGACCTCCTTGGTCATATGGAGGTGAATATAAATGATTTTTTCTGCGTTTGTTGAACAATTTCTTACAATGTTTGAACGTTGTCAACATTTGTTGAAGGTTGCAATGGTCACCATGCCGTTCTCGCGTACTATAGTATCCCCGCAGGATGATGCACTGTGACAAACAAACAAACAAAGACAGTAAAGATGGCGGCAATATCTGAGCATTTTTTGGTAACGCCTCAGGGGTGGAGGCATTTGTTGTAGTTTTACGATCGTTCTGAAAATATTTTGAATTGATCATTTTTTGGTAACGCCTCAGGGGTGGAGGCATTTGTTTTAGTTTTACGATCGTTCTGAAAATATTTCGAAAAACGCGCCGAATTCAGTCATTGGTGGTGTCTACCATAGCAAATTTTTATTCATTCTAGAAGAAGGCTGACACTTACCTCATGCCAACATTGGACTGTATGTCGACCCTCTCTAGCTCGAGATCACCATACGAACCCCACGAGAAGAGGAAGTTGGTTGTTCTGGTGTAAGTCAGGGTCAGTTCCTTCACGGTGTCGAGTCGAACATTTGACGCAAAAATGCCGACATATTCCCTGTCCGCGTCAATTCCTTCCGAGTCACCCCTGGAGTGGTAATAATGGTTTATTGGTCAAAAATGACCCGTGCAATGACAGCCAGTGCTGAATTGCTGCAGGGTTTACAATCACATAATACACAACAGATACATATTTGCTCCACACTTGTACTTTGTGGAACTGTCGCAAGGGTCTGGGCGGCTGCCATTCCGCGCCAGAAGGTGATCTCAATACGACCTTCCCCAACCGAAGTCAGGTACCCATTCACATCTGAGTGGAGTGAGGAAAGTCGTGAAAAAGTGCCTTTCCCAAGGGCACAACATCGGGTATAGCAGTGGTTTAGAACCCGAGACCTCTCGGTATAAGTATAAAACGTACTGTATACTGTACTCCACTCTAAGGAACTTAAAACTACTCTGTGGTTATGGCTAATCTCGCAGCAGATGTATGGTGGCAAAAGACCAAACAGTATCCAATTGGCCAGCGGTGGCCAACGGGACACTATTTGGCACTTTTAGTACCGGTATGTATCAAGCAATGACACTGGCGTACTTTTTCTTGGGTTAGCGTTTAGTACTAGCGTTTGCCAATCAGATTTTCCCCATCCTGGTGTTGAATGGAAACTTAGTAGCCAATCACGTCGCCGCTTACAGTCTAGAGGCAATGTGATTGGCTGATAATTTCTATCTTCGAAATTTTCTTTTCTAAAAGACTGTACTTTCGTATCTTTCTCAAAGCAGGTGACACTTACTCAAAGAAGTTCATGGGGCCGGTGCTCTGGTAGGTTCCCGCTATGTTGATCGTGATCTGGCCTCTACAAAATGTCATCCCGGGCTTTGTCTTCAACACCACTCTGTATTCGTATGCTGCAAGTAAAAAGGACACTTGTTATCAAACACAGAGTCGTTATAGCAAGGATATCGAATGCGAGGATAAGCAAGCAAAATGTTAGTTACCAAATTGATGGCATACATTCTGTATTTTGTATACCCCGTGGGGCAACAGTACTGCTGTCCACATACAAATACGCTTACACACAAAACCCGCTGCAGTACCGACGGAAAATGCTAGGGGTACCATTTTTTAACTTGACCTCCGTTCTCACAACCGCTACTCACCTAGCAAAAATCATGAAGACCCATCATTGTTTCCGTTACTTTTTTTGCCTACATACAAAACACACAAAACTGCTAAGTCTGCTGCAGTACTGTTGGAAAACGCCAGGTAAACCATTTTCGAAGTTGACCTTCCTTTTTACAACCACTACACATCTACCGAAAATCATAAAGATCCATAAAAATTTTCTCAAGTTATGCTCTTGACATACATACAGACCCACCTAACAGCTGGAATAACCGAAAACATATAGTCTCCTAGGCGAAGATAATTACATGAGAATTTCGTGCGGACTAGCCGGTGCGGTAGAGCACACACCAAGGGCTATAAAACAGAGATGGGCGCCTCTCTATGCACCATATGTATGTGAAAGGGACTTTGTCTATGTCCAAATACACAAATATACGACGAATAACCAGTTTTATCGTTAGGAAGCTTTAGTATAAAGCACTAACCGCAATAAGGTGCGTTTTCTCCGGTAGACAAGTAGACACTTCCACGGGCGTTCAGGTTGCTGTCTACGTCATACCCCATCACTGGGCATGCGTTGTTTGAGCAGTCCCAACATCTGCCGGCGACGAAGTCATCATAGCTGCGGCAGGGGTAGGCGATGAGCTTGCAGGGGTTGTTGATCGAATCTATGTAGAGCTGGTACGCTCGACTGTGGCTGCAGTCCATAGAGTCAGTCAACTCTTGAGAGCGAGAGATAGAGAGAGAAGGAAGAAAATTACATCTATATCTGACATCAATATCTGATTTTTTTTTTCAAATATCATTTAAAGGAAGAGTATCCATCTTCACAATTTGTCAAGGCATGCTTTATCATTGCAACACCTAATGCATAGGCGTCACAATGTTTATAGTGCGACTGTGCAGTCGTGATGCATTGTGGTTCAGGTCAAAGTTTAAGATCCCTCCGCTACTCAAATATTCCTACTTGTCCGGACGTTTTTACGACGTTCTCCTGCCTTACACTCGTTTTCTAATTTTTTATCATTGTTGTGCTGCAAAACGTCTAGACATGTTGGAAATGTTTACCAGTATTCATGAGAATCCTAACGAAGCTGTTACAATTTTTTTGGCAAACTCATTTGTAGACTTGCGAATGCGCATGCGCAGCTTTGACCCGTTGCTGGGGTCACGTGTTCGAAGTACATTGGTCATCCATCTTGACAAAGGTCATAATTGCTAGCTACAATGACGTAAATGATGCTTCTTTGTGTTTAGATGGCAATCGTAATGCTAGTTTGTTTGAACCTTTTGTGCATTCATGTAGACGAGGCACTGCACTTACCCAGGGAGGAGTCAAACAGGCTGCTGATGGCACCGACCCACGTGTTACTGCAGCCCGGCTGGCCCTTCCCGCCGTTCGGGTAGAAGTCCACGTCCCCTACCGGCAGGTCCAGGCCCCAGGCCCCGGACAGGATCTCTCCGCCGTCCGTGTGGATCACGTCCACGAAGAGAGCGTCCGCGGCGTCCAGCCTCACCACCGGGTCCTCGTCTTCGAAGAACGGCTCGGCAGGATCCAAACCTGCAAGGCGCACGAGATTTAAGTCATTTACATACAATTTACATACAATTTACATAAGCTCTAAACATTTCATGGAGATGTGAAGTCGCCGAACTCTAGTTTTTGTTGTTTTTGATTGGTGTAGAAAAAGGCAGAGGCTCGAGATTCCCTCACATAAGATTCAAGATTCCCTTCATTTTTTCCAAATATTGTTAAAACGTTAATTATCTGTTTAAATAAAAATTAACTCTCTAGGGGATGCATCGATGACCAATATCGTAAGAATGCCTCCGCCCCTGGGGTGTCGCCAAAAAATATCAACAAGCAATCGTACCTGTGATCCTGGGCAGCCCAGGCAGCCTGGCTCCCACGAGGCCGGACGTGTGCGCCCCCAGACTGTGCCCCACCAGATGGAACTGGTCCAGACTGCATCCCGTCTCCTCCATCAGGAACACGATGAGTTTGGCGGTCTGCGCGGCCACTACGCGGATGTTAGACGCCGCCGCAAAGTAGTTCGGAGCCACTGCACCTTTGTTCCAGTCCACCACGATGACGTTCATATCGTCCTTTTTAACAAAACGTATTTTAGATGAGAGGAAACGCAAAAAAAAAAATCTTCTAGCTAAGCCATTCGGTTGTGCAGTTCAGTCGAAAATATGCATGGGCAATTGTTAGAAATCACAGTAAAACATTTTGGTTAACAATATAGGAATGTCTATAAAGTAAAAACATGCAAATTTGTCATCTTTTCAAGCTGAATATTAATCATTATTTCTTAATATAACTAGCAAAACTTCAGCAATTGAAAAATGCTCTTACATGCAAAACATCAGTTGGTAATGTGACTTGTTTTAAATAACGCTTACATTTAAACTCTGTACAATGGCTGTTGGATTGACCTATGACCTTACCCGTTTGAGTATTTCCATCATGGCGTCGCGTGGCCAAAATGGCGGCACGTCGATGGGGTTGCTGAAGAAGCCGTGAATCAGAACCTTCACCGGGTTCTTGGGGTTGAAATGGGACATGCGCAGACTGGAGGTGTCTTCGTATGATATCTCCTGCGAAGAGAATACTTTTAGCTCTTATCTTTAATCAAAACAACGAATAACACAATAGCATTTACGTACAGTTTTGGTAAATCTAAACAATTCTAATCGTTCATTAAAGAAACGAAATTGCAGCAAGGGCGTGATGGTGGTAACGTTGAGCGGGAGGCGAGCCCAGTCGTTCAGAACGGCGGATGTCGCAATTATGAAGACGGCACGAGCGGAGGTCGAAGGTCGCTTCCTCAGCGTAATTCCCTACGATTGGTCGACTGACCAATCGTACTACAGTCAAACCTGCCCAAGGCGACCACCCGGCGGACCGAGCAAAAACGGTCGCGATGGACAGGTGGTCGCCATGAAGAGGATTCCACTCACATGTTTCCAGGTCGAGGTTTTCAAATACAGAACGTAAATGGATGGAAAATTATGTGAATTTAGACAGCGCGACCCCCGCCAGGTTCAATTCTCATTGACAGAAAGATCCTACCAAAATTACATTTTCCGTTATCGTTGTAATAATTGTATACCGCTACATCGTGAACACATTTTCGTCATAATTTTGACTACAAAACAATATGGCTACAAATCGATGCCTCGCAGCGCCCTCCCGCATTCACACGTTACATTGAATAATACACACACACACGCACATCATCGAAGTTTTAAGGCCTAAGACAAATCCCTAGAAAACACCTGCTGGCCGCAGCCTTTTTTGGGGCGCCGACCGCTGGATAAAAGGGGCAAAAAGTTTTCGATCTGACAACTAACGTTAAAGATGAAAACGTAACGGTGTGATTTCACGCGACCGCATCGAAAGGTATTGGTCAGTGCAGCAGAACGCACAGCGTCCAATAAAGGTTTGTGAGATTCATGGAAATAAAAAGAAAATAAGAATATTAATTTTCATAAATAACTAGAGTATTCGTAAATGTTCATAAACAAAAGCATCGTGTTTTAGAAAGGTCAGCGGTACGCCAAATCCGGGCCGCCCCAAATCCAAGATGGCGTCGGGACCGAGGAACAACATTTCTCGCCTGATGTTTTGCCTGCCGCGAAGTCATTTTTCGGCGGGGTTTAGTAAGACACAGACACATTTTTGTTGAAAATACAAGAAATGGATAGTAATTTCTGTGAAATCTGACTTTTTGACGCCATGCACTACGTATTCGTTCTGAAAATTGAGTTTAAACCGAACTGAGTTTGCGGTAAACTATAAGATTATGATAGGCACAACAACATCACAAACATTTGTCTTTACAATGTTTATAGGGGGAACGTTTTATTAAAACACTTCATGGTGGAATCGATGCTATAACATTGCTATTTCATATATTTTTGTCCTTATTTTTGTCCTTCAAAGTCTTGAAAACATTTCCGTGAAATCCGACAGCAAAATGATCCGATGTCACCACACGCTTGAAAATTAGGCGGCCGCCATGGGCAGGGACTGTGCTCTGTGCGGTCCCAATTCGTGGCGGTCGCGGTCACGTTGGACGGGTGGTCGCCTTGGGCAGGCAGCTTAATGCTTGTGCCTATGGGGAAAATTTTCGGGACCGAGAAAAAGCGGTCGCCATGGCCAGGTGGTCGCGTTGAAAAGGTGGTCGCCTAGGCAGGTTTGACTGTATATTGAAATTTTCCCTTACACTATCTTCCTATACTACATGGTTGTTTTCCTTACTACTGGATCCTGAGTTGGTATAGAGGAATAGTACTCAGCGTTATGAAAATACCTAAACCTGGAAAAATGAAATACTCTCGTGTTATCAATTAGATGTATTTAGCATTAGAACAAATTGTCTGGCTGTTTATTTTCTTCGGTATGTATTCGTTGGCACATATGAAATATGTTCCATAGCTGTAATAACTACAAGTGGATGGTATCCGTGAATAGTTTCATTAGGTTGGTAAGTTATTGAATAAAAAGACTCTTTTTACACAACCAGGAGATTTATTCCACCGACGTTTCGGTGACCATCTGTCACCTTCTTCAAGGCAATTCTGACTGGTTCACATATATTGATGCAGCACAGGTGTTGCTACTTATACATAATGACATGCATTCCCAAACGCAAAGTATTTACATATGTACAATCACGGGAGATGACATCACTATGCGGTCCCAAACGTACAGAAGTGTAACACAGAGGTGGATGGTATGTTCTAATTATGTCATTTTTACCTGGCAACAGTGGTATCTAGGCTCAAGCGGATGGATACAGCCAATTTATCATCTGTAAATGAAATTATATGTTTGTGGTGACTAAATAGGCTGACGTGGCTACCTAGATAACGGTAAATACCTGTCGATCCTCAATGGTGGGGTTGCTTCTTGTAAATACGTAGAACTTGGTGTCGATGTAGTCAGGGGACTGCGGTACGGCACCGGTGTTGTCAAACGGAGCCTCGTCCGAAAAACACCCCAGATCTCCATAGCAGACAATTTGGGGAGGTTTGGGTGTAGTGGTAGTAGTCTCGTTGCTGAAGAGCGTTGAGTTGCTGCTTGTTGAATTGGTGATTGTCGAGTTCTCTGACTTCAGTCTAGCCTGGATTTGTTGCCTCCTTTTAGCTTTGAACCTCAGGATATCTTCGTATGGCAGTGACCTTGGCTCTGAGAAGCGAGCGGGCTGTTTCTTTCTGATGTTGCCATGGATACGCTTTTTGGATTCGCCTAGAAAGAGAAAAGATCATAATTACCAAGGCGTTCTTTAGAGTAGAATCAATACATGTACATCACATATGATGCATTGTTGCCAAGCTAACACATTTTTAATTTCACACATTTGTGACTAGTACTACAGACTATGCAAACATTTGAATTGACTTGTACATTTCTAGAGTCCAAAGTAAGTAAAATCTAGCAACCGATCTTCCAGACAACCGCTGCTCCAGTACTACATATAGTTTCCAATCGAGTAAACCCTATTTGAAATCGGAAAATATGTGATGTCTTGTCCAAATTCTGATCAAATATACCTACCAAACTCCACCACTGTAAGGAGGACCACAACAAGGCAAAGTATATTCGACAGCTTCTTCATTTTTGGACACAGGTCAACACAGAGGCAGAAAAACCACACAGGTCTCCCTTTTATCAGACTGGAGCAAGGCCACTCATCCGGGCAAACCGGTGTTACTTGGAGTCAGGCCCCATCACGTTTGTCCGGCAATAATGACTGTAAATAATTGACGTGTAAATGTAGAACGTTTGACGTCTGACGTCTGTTTTGACAGGACGAGTGTAGGCATCTGCGATTGGTTGACAAGACATGACAAGAGCGTTATGTTTGCACTATAAGCTCGTTTCCTGCCTTATCGTAAGACTAAATAGTTTTACCCCAAGGTGAATTTGTTTCTCTTGTTTTATAGTCAAGGGACTTACATAACCTACAGCCCGAGTCACGGGGCTTTCCGTACTGGTGCAGAGTGGGGTCGTGCAGGTATTGTACCTGTTCCAAAGAAAGGAAACTTGACACTTCCTGACAACTATAGAGGAATTTCCCTCACCCAAGTGGCTGCAAAGGTCTACAACCGCCTTATACTGAATAGACTAAGACCCTTCATCGATAAACTACTTCGTCCAAACCAAAATGGATTCCGACCTTCCCGTTCAACATCAGGACAAATCCTGGCTCTCCGTAGGATTGTGGAAGAAGTCCAGAACCACCAGAAAGAAGCAGTTCTCATATTCATTGATTTCAAAAAAGCTTTTGATTCTATTAATCGTACTACTATGTTTGAAATTCTGTTAGCATATGGCATACCAACCTCAATAGTTAATGCAATCAAAATCATGTATGACAACACATCTGCCACAGTTCTCACCCCAGAGGGGGAAACTGACTTCTTCAAGATTGACACAGGGGTCTTACAGGGCGATCCCCTCGCACCTTTCCTTTTCATAATCGTTCTGGATTATGCACTCCGCAAGGCCATCAACGCCGATGATGGCCTTACGCTACAAAGGAGACGGAGTTCCAGGCACCCAGCAGTGGTCATTTCAGACTTGGACTTCGCAGACGATATTGGTCTACTCGAGGACACTATCCAAGCTGCACAAGACCTCCTATATAGGGTGGAATGTGCCACTCAGGAAATTGGCCTCTATCTCAATTCCTCAAAAACCAAAGTGATGCACATAAATCCAAGTGACCACCCTCAGGCCTTACTAGCCAAAGATGGGTCCACTATTGAACGGGTTAGTGACTTTAAGTACTTAGGCAGCTATAGTAACTCTGTGTATGATGTCAATGTTCGTATTGGCCAAGCCTGGGGTGCATGCCATGCCCTAACAAAGGTATGGAAAGCCCCCATTCAAAACACCACAAAGCAGAAAGTATTTAAAGCATGTGTAGAGGCTATTTTGATTTACGGTTCAGACTCATGGACACTAACTAAGTCTCTGTCCAAGAAACTGGATGGTAACTACACCCGTCTGCTTCGTTATGCTCTGAATGTACCCTGGCAGAGTCGCATAGGAAACAAAAAACTGTACAATGGACTTCCCCCGATCTCTAGAACAATTCAGAAAAGAAGACTGGCCCTTGCTGGCCATGTAGCACGTCATGAGGAGATGGCTGCCAAAGTTCTCCTCTGGGAACCTGATGCAAAGAGAAAAAGGGGACGACCGAACCTGACACTTAAGAAAGTCTTGGAGGAGGAGGTTGGGTTAAAGGACTACAACCTGCTAGCCGCCATGCTTGATAGAAATGCATGGTTAGACATTGTGAATGGCACCTCGTATGAGGACGACCTGAACTGAACTGAACTGAACTATTCATTAATAATCATACAGACTTTTGGTGAACAACTGCTCAGTTAGCTATTTTGAATGGTCGTACCTACATGGTTGTCATACGCTTAAGATAATTCAGTTTCGTGATTCATCGAGTTTTTATGATTAAATTTCATTCATATCAAGGGGTCCAAGTGGACTTCAGAGCGTAATACGGTCTTTTATAATTAAACAACTACATGTCTGTACATCTTTGTTATATTTTTACTAAAACACTCGTTTTCGTTGGGGTGTTTTTGCTATGTAATTGCAAATTCACACACCATTCAAATACTTTTAGAGGTAGTTTTAACTTGGCAGAAATACTCAATATGACAATCTTCACGATGCAACTGAAACATTTTGGTGAACTCGAAATGTATTGTGGGTTACGCTACGTCATATCCGTTTTACTTGAATAGCATACCCAAAGGTAAAACCAGAAAGGACACGTAGAGCACTGTATATTTGACAATCCGAATTTAGATATTCAATTTGCACAGACATTCCTTCCCATAGCTTGGACTTTACATATTTACATGTCTCAAAATACTTTGATCAGGCTACCTGAAAAATTTTGCAAATACAATTATAAGCAGGTTTGCGTTTGGGGACCAAGGACGCTCCCGGCTACTTTGGTATGATATAAATTGACTGATAGCTAACACTGCCTTTTTAACTTTAATTTCCTGTCCATTATACATAACTAGCAATTATGGATGGCACTGAATCACTACAACGATTTCCACTGCATGCACTGCCTCTACATTTCAATTTGCAGATAAAGTTAATTGTTAATGTCTAATCAGCATCTACATGCTTTTGGAAGAATAACTTTTTGCTCTGACTTTATTCTCAACAAATCATTTCTTTATAGCTAGAAGAAACAGACAAGATTCATCCACATGGATACGTTGTCACATGTTTATTTCATATTTCATATCTGTACATGGATACAGTATTGCACTATTGAGCGATAGACCACAGACTCAGCTTTACTTTGATTCCACATGGCGGTGGAGTAAGCAGCACCGCTACTTAATCCTTAGACCATACTATTTGAGAAACACTTCCAAGCAATTCTTAACGTTACAATTTAATCAATTGAAATGTACAATGCACAAGCAACCATACAAGCAATCTAATGCTAATTTCCAATCCGGGACCCGGCCGGGCAGTCTTTGGGAACGGAAAGCATGATATGAAAAACAACAAAAACACAAAACGTACCTTAAACTATTTAAGAGCATAGCTTGGGCAAATTTATTGACATACACTTTGATTTTTCGTTTCCGCAAGCAGCCCGGCCGGGCCCCGGTTAGGAAATGTGACCCTAGCATTACATGTTGTATTACCGTCGACCTAACTTGCAATGTTGCCCTCAGTGAACATTATGCATTCTTCCTACTTTGCTGACAGATAACATTGGACTGAACTTTGATAATCAAGAAGAGAGAACCCAGTAGGACTGCTATACAAGCACGTTTATTTGAAGTTGTTACTGCATGATGACGTCACAGTTGTTGAAGGATGAGATAGTGTTCATGACTCCATCCCTGAGCAGCGTCTCTCCACAGTACGATACACTATGGAAAAACATACAGAGAAGAGACAGTTGTCATAAAATATCATGGTTGTACAGATGTCGTAATATTTGTACTCTTGTGAACGTAGCACAATATTTTGGTTTCGTAAGAACGTCGTAAGATTTTGCGGCCGTAAAAACGTTGAACAATATTGTCGTCGTAATAGTGATATACAATGTAGACATCATACAGAAATTCAGTTAGAACAATGTCTCAATTCTGATCAAATTTCACCACGATAGAGTTAATAACAGGGACATGATTGTTTAAGAGTTTTGTTATGATTTTGCATCACTAAGATTTCTCTGTAAACGATATGCTAAGTTTTTTTTTTTTCATAAACTGGAAATGCCTTTGAAGATAAAAGTGTGAAAAAGTATTAAAGTTTTGAACCAGTTCATTTTTACTTGGTAATACTTTCAATCCAACTTTTACATTGAATTACTCTACAGACTTCTTAGACTAGCCTCCATAGCAGGCCTAGGCTCTGCCGGGCCTTTGGGGGGGGGGGGGGGGGGGCTTATAATACACTTTTTGCAGCCAGCCCGTAACCATCAGCCAGCCTGAAACCCAAAAGGCCCGGTAGAGCCTGCTATGGAGGCTAGTCTAAGACGTACAAAGGGAATTTAATAGGATAACCCTTACCTAGCTCCACTGTTAGATGTTACGTCTATCCTCTCTATGGTGAGATCAGCCCCGTTGGCCCATGTGTATAAGATGTTATTGGTGAACAGGTAGGTCAACCGCAGCTCCCCTATGGAGTCGATTCCCACAGTAGATGACACGATCCCAGTGTGCGTGGTGTCCTGATCAAGTGCATAGTTGCTGTCGCTATAGGATTGGACCATTCAAAAATAACGGTTATTTACAGAATATAGGATTGGACCATTCCAAAATAACGGTTATTTACAGAATGTAGGATTGGACCATTCCAAAATAACGATTATTTACAGAATATAGGATTGGACCATTCAAAAATAACGGTTATTTACAGAATCTGCCGACGATATCCAAAGAATTTCTTTATCATTATTATTGGGTGGGCCGACTACTCTCACTTCGCAGCCAGAGGCTGAATGTCCATTTCCATTGCGAGGAGCTTACAATTGACGGAGCTAGATCGCAAGGGTCTGGGGCATGTCTGAATAGAGTGTTGCCGGTTGTCACGTAACTGCTCACTGTGTTCGCCGCAGCCATGTTGGTGACCCTATTTGTATTTCAGTGAATCCAGCGTTTTAAAACATTTAAAGATCTACTGACCCCCTCAAATAACCACAGCTCAAAGAAGAGAATGCCAGAAAACTAGTCATCAACTTGCCCATGAAACGCAAACATGCTGTGTACGCTAAAGCTTTACGTATACGATGGGGTTGACATGCAAATAGGGACACCAAAATGGCGGTCAGCACATCTTGCTACAGTAGTAACGGTGGTAATTACTCACTGAACAATTAACGAAGTACTTACCCAAAGAGTTGGATTGGCGCTGTAGTCTGACTGTTCCCTGCGATAATTACGACGAGGTCTCCTCTCGTGTGTTCCATCCCTGCCTTCGTCTTAATCGTCACCTTATACTCGTACCCTAGGGAGATAGAAGGATAAACAAAAATGTAACTGAGATACAATATAGGTTTTGCTATCTCAAACCTGTAAAAAAAGTTATCAAACTTGGAGACGATATGCATGAGACTGGATCCATTAATTCTTACTTTTCAAAACATAAAAAAACTATTCTGACGTGGACTTCTTTCTAATATATGAACAAGGGGGTGGAAGGCTGTTTCATGCTGTTCATAGAAACTCTTTCCATTTGCCATTACAGCTTTGATTTAATCATCATGATCAGCTATTCAATGTGTAATGCGAGAGAGGTACGTGGAAACAAGAAGAAAGCCAAAGTACCACTTTCGGCAAATTTGCATTGACATTGTACAATCAAAAGACAACCCCCTGTAGTACATGTAGAATATAACACTCTCAGCCCAAACATTTTCACTAAACAGCTTTAATGATTAATGTGTTACTTCTTTTTTGCTTTGTTCATTTTGTTTTCTATTGATTATATGATAGATAAAAAGGTCAATGTAGATATCAAACAATTTATAACTTACTGCAATATGGCCCAGTGTCTGCGGTAGACAAATAGTGACGTCCACGGGCAGCCATGTTGCTGTCTACGTCATAGCCCATCACTGAGCATGCGTTGTTGGAACAATCCCGGCATCCTCCAGCGGCAAAGTCATCGTAGCTTCGGCAGGGGTAGGAGACGAACTTGCAGGGATTGTTGATCGACTCGATGTAGAACTCGTACGCACGGTTATGGCTACAGTCCACGACATCGTCGAAAGCTTCAGATTGAAGTAGAAGGGTTGAAATCAGAATAAAGCAAACAAACAAAACAAAGGAACCTAACGCGGACTCTTTCTACCCAGAGACTTCTTCATGATACAAGTCGATGTCTTTGCTATGTACGAACAAGGAGGTTTTGGTACGAAATACCGTATAGTCTATGTTCTGGTGATTTGAAGAAACACACTCGATAACATCAAGATACTGTTGTTGGCTAAGCTACTTTTGACTTAATATTTTTAGCAAAATTTCTAATATTGCTGTTGTAGCCATTGTGGCTGTTGTTGTTCTTCCATCGTTGTCGGCGATGACCAATAACATAACATTAGGCGTTCGACTGTGGCTTAATGACAGAAATCTTCTATATGGGACTTTTTTCGGGAGGATTCTGTAACATATGGGCGCACCCTTTATAGATGTATGTTATGTCAATGAAGAAACAAATTTCAGGTACGTACTGACGCTAGAGTCAAAGATACTGGTGATGCTGCCGATCCAAGTGTTAGCACAGCCCGGCTGTCCCTTCCCGCCGTTCGGGTAGAAGTCCACGTGTCCTGACGGCAGGTCCAGGCCCCAGGCCCCGGAAAGGAACTCTCCACCGTCCGTGTGGATCACGTCCACGAAGAGAGCGTCCGTGGGGTCCAGACGAACGATCGGGCCTTTATCCTCGAAGTACGGCTCGGCAGGGTCCAGACCTACAGTCGACAGAGGAAATCTGATGTTATCTATGTGGGAATGACGCTTTGGTCTGCCAATAGGCGAGTGTAAGAACAACCTGATAGCAAGAAAACGTTTTGATTTTTCCTTCCCAAGGTAAATATTCCCTTCCGTCCCATGCACATATTTTTTGTTTATTTGAATGAAATTCATCAATGACAGTACATGACACTTGCTTGTACTGTCTCTGAATGGCAGAGAGGCATGCGGCTCGGTTCTATCTTTTGGATACATCCATAGACACTTATATGAGTGATGCATTCAAAATGTAGTCAGTAGCACCACAGTCAAAATGAGACTAAAAGATAATTTTCAAGCTTTTTTTAAACAGACATGAACCAGAAAGGAAATAGTGAACTCAAACCATACACATCAACATCTATCTAATATTTTATGTATTGAAACCCAAACCATAGCAACATTCTACAGGCTCCGCCCCTAGGGCGTCGCCAAAAATGTGTCTTTAAACCACCTTACCTGTGATCCTGGGCAGGCCAGGTAACCTCCTCCCCACGTGCCCGGACAGGTGCGCCCCCAGACTGTGCCCCACCAGATGGAACTGGTCCAGACTGCAGCCCGTCTCGTTGACGAGGAACGTGATGAGTCGGGCGACCTGAGCGGCCACCAGGCGGACGTTCGTGGCTGCCTGGGCGTAGTTGGGGAACTCCGCGCCCTTGTTCCAGTCCACGATAATGACGTTGATATCGTCCTGCGAAACAAGGTGGCAAAATTAACTTGCTGATCGTACGACTGCTAAACTTGGTTGTTAAACGTCTCAATCGGAAATATCAGACTTTTGAAATAGTGATGATGCTTTCTCTGTTAGCGCTCGGCATAACGTTAAAGAGTATGGAAGTTGAACATGTACCACTATCAGTAGAATAACCCTCCCTCTGCTGTAGTGCTTGCACAACTGTTTGACCAAAAGGCTATAGAAACGGAAATGGATACTGCCCTATACACCATACAGTGTGGGAAGGCTTTTAACCTTCTCCCTGCTGCCTAACTCTGTAGCCAGTAGAAACTGGGGTGTCAAACGGCTACTTCAGTGTGCTAAAGGTTAACTTTTGGTGAATATTTACTGCTTGGGCAAACCTAGCTTCAATGCAAAGCCTACCAAATAACCTGTTCACTTCATGACAAGGGAATTTTAAACCAAATGTAGGCCTCATAGTATCGACAGGTTTATTGATTGAACTACGCATGCGCAGCAAGATTCTTTTTTAGTAATATGTCAAAGCTGAAGACAACTGAGTTATTAGCAAACCACATCTGGACATGTGATAAGAATGGGGCAGGACAAGAACTGTTAGTTAGCGGCCTTCATCTTGACCTCGCACATGCGCAGTTTAAACCACGAACCGGCTTATTGTCCATGAGCCTTACCCGAATGAGCATCTCTCTCATGGCGTCGCCCGCCCAGAACGGGTCCCCGGTGATGGGGTCTGAGTAGAAGCCGTGGATCAGTACCTTCACCGGCTTGGTGGGGTCAAAGGGCGAGTTCTGCACGCTGAGAATGTCGTCGTATGAAATAGCCTGAAAGATAAAGATATTTGGCTTCTGTTGTAAAACAGTAGAGCAACTTGTCTAGTAGCCTCGCTTTCCAGATATTTGTACAGAGCTACACAGTGGATTCGGTGTGCACAATTATCGGAAGTAGGATGTACCTGAATTTAGGGACCGTGAGTTCAACGAATGGAGTTACTAATGCGACTTGTTTTCCAATACATTCTATGACAGATCACGCACATGAATCTAACAGTACGTAAATGTAGTATTCTATATGCTGCTATCTTGAAGAACAGCTAATGAAGATTTTATAGAATCAGTGACTACAAGAAGCTATAAAAACTTGAGATCTGAAGACAAACCACGGTAGACAAAGACTTACCTGTCGGGCCTCTATTGTCGGATTGCTTTTGGTGAAGACGTAGAACATCGTGTTGATGTATTCAGGGGACTGCGGCACCACGCCACCGGTGTTGTCAAACGGGTACTCGTCCGAAAAACACCCCAGATTGTCGTAGCAGACGACTTGAGGTGGTCTTGGCGTGGTGGTCATCGCTGGTGTTGTCGTGGTGTGATGACCATGGTCTGTTGGCTTCTTCCTGGATGTTTGTGTCTGACCGTACACCCTCAGGATGTCCTGGTATGGTAGTGATCTGAGCTCCGAGGGTCGCTCCTTCTTGCCTTTTCGTACATTGTTGCGGATCTTGCCGGATTCAGCTGCAGTGAAATATGAGGAAGACTGTGGTAAGACATGCGCCTATGAACCACACGGTTCTTGTAAAGTACGAGTGTGGGTCAAAAAATAATTCAGAGGAACTGATCTTTGCTTCTAATGGACTTTCAAAGGGCCGGGTGGTCACTTGAAATAAACTCAGCCCATAATAGATATCCAAACAACAAATTGAGATATTTCAGTGTCAAGAAGACATGTGCTATTACCTTTGTGGCAAACTTCATCTCATTCGATAAAAAAATCAGCCTATTATAAAACCACTTGCATTACTTTTGACTCGCCCTCGTACATGAACATTGACAACGTTTAGACACAGTACTTTGAACTAAACATTTATTTTGCAATGAAACAATGCTTCCTTTTGTTGGTTTTTCTCTGCTCTGCTCTCCGACTGTTCATGATTTCTTAATGCAAAACAGGAAAGTCGTGTTCCAAACACTATGAAATTAAAAACTTTCCGAAATATCAGTGGGTACGTAATACTACGTACTCAAAACAGGACAACCAAACCATTATCAAGTAGACTGGTTTATTTTCAACTCATGGTGGACAAAAACTGTTCGTAGCCCAAGGGGCTAAATTGTACAGCTTAGTACAGCCTAGCGCCGTCTTGCACAGTCTTGCACATGCTTTGTCATACATAGAGTCAAGCACAGTGTACATTTATCAGAAATCTAAGAGTCTAATATACGCTTCATTACATAGAGATGTGTTAACGCTCCTTACCGAAGTCCGCTACAAGGACGACCACCACCACTACATACAGGATGTTCCACAGTCCGTTCATGTCTTTTCTCAGGTATGAAAGAAGAACCATAGAGGGAACCTTTTATTCACTCACACCAAGGTTGGAGGTCCGGAAAACACAAGGGCGCAGTGGCTAAAATTAAACCACATCGGGCGACTTTCATTTATTCCGGAATAACAAGAGTCAGCATAACAAGCTATAATTAGACCGGACAGTTTGTAGATGTGTCTATTATTATGATTGTTTGACGTCATAACAGGAAATGTATCATAACCGTATAAAATATCTTGCAAAATTTTGCTGACATGTTCCTGTCTAAGATTTATGTCGCGTTTTCTTTCTATTAATTAACATGATTATATTTGTATTGAACTTAGCAATTTGTAAACTTCCCAATTACGCTAAATCATTTGTGATGAAGCAAAGTAAGCCCAGAACACTGGAAAAAGCTGTGAATGACAATTTAATTTTTTCCATTCTTTTCTAACTATATATATTTTTTAGTCTTCGAATTGATGTATTGTACATTACATTCCGCATTCTCTTACCATCGGTGTGGCGTATCAGTAAACACACAGTAAAGATAATGCATTGATAACATGTTTGTGCAAGACGTTACGTTTTTATCTGTCTCCACCCAGCCTACGTCATTCGTAACACACATTTTGGAAGCCTTTAAAGTTGAGGGTCATTTGGTTGGCCCGTACTAGTATATGTGATGACCAGTGTATCATACGTTGTGTCTCTTAAAATGAAATCAATATTTTAGTTATTGTTTTTTCTTGCTCATATTCACACTTATGTACCAGCGTATAAATGCATAACTTGAATGTCTGCTATTTTTCTCAGATATTTACCATGGCAACGTAATATAAGTTATTTTTGGTCAATAAACACTGTTCAAGTCGTAGACAGCTATATTATGTAATACCGGTAACTTTTTTGTGATATTTTCCTAACATTTTTACACCGGGAAAATACATTTACTCAGTGCCTTGCTTCATATATGCATAGCACAGTTGTCAGCTTATTACCACGTAACGTTATACAGAGCGCTCTGGGTTCGAGGTCTGGCAATGCATGCTGGGTACCTACATCCGGGAACCAAGATACTGGAACCATTTTATAGATACGCCAAGTGGCGCGATAATACTAGTGAGTTTGTAAACCGTTTTTATCTCCATGAAAAATGGAGATATAGTTTTGGGTGTGTCTGTGTGTTTGTGTTTCCGCACTACTGTAGTCAGCATAACTCAAAAACCTCTTGATGGATTACAATGATATTTGGTATGTGGGCAGGTGTTGTGAAGCCAAAGTTCAAGGTCGATTTTGGGCCCCCTGGTATGTGACCTTGGTACTGCAGCAGAACTTCAATTTTTGTATCTTATGACCTGGACGTGCTGTGGTCTTGATTTTTGGGTGGCAGATAGCTTGTGGTGTAATAAAGAAGTGGTGTAGGTTTGGGCCCCCTAGCAGCTTCCTCTAGAACTGCAGGGGCGTTTTTGTGAAAATCTTCTAAGGAGAATAACTGAACAAAGGAACGACGGATTTCCTTGATATTTAGTATGCAGGTAGCTTAGATAGAGATGTACACAACGAAGTGCAAATTATGCTACTTTGGACTTAATTTGCATAGATAATGAGGAAAATCTATATTCGAGTGTGTTTTTTTTGCACTTTCACTTACACTCCCTATAAAACTTTCGCTAAGTACTTTAATATGAAGGTCTTAGAATTGACTATCATGCTTTTAATAAGACCTGGATGTCTTCAGTATACGTTGATGAAGGCTAGACATCCAAGTAATAAGATACGAATGTTTCAAAATTGTATCCAGTTGCTTGAGTAACTGTTTTTGGCCAGGCTTCCATATATCTTTCATGGAGGATAGTCGCTATTTGTCCAATGCCAATACTTCTTGTGAAATAAACATAAGAGACCGATCATGCTAAATATTTACTTTTGTTTTACATTGTCTAGACTTTGTTGAAATTTTGATCAAACGTAATAACTGTTATCCTTGGTTGATGTTGTTTTTTGCCATATTTATTTGCCACTGATCAGTCACTATTGGTTCCTTTCGTTATTGATGTTCTGATATTTTGTTGATATGGACTTTTCATGTTTTATTTGTTCATAAGTACTGTTTGATTTCAATGTTCTGTAATCTTTGGTTGATATTGATTTTCTTATAATCATTTGCCAATGATACTGTTATCTTTGTTTTTATGGATATTACTTATATCTGCACAGTAGCTCATTTCTGTTTCCACCTTTACTTATTGTTTTGGATCCGTGGCTTATGTTATATTCCAGTACTTTATTTTTCACTTGTTTCTATTATGTGTTGTTTCATTTTGTGAAATGCAATAAAAAAAAAAAGAAATACAAAAAAGATTTACTTTAAGAAAGGGATGGATCATTCGCGAATCGCGATTGTAAGTTTTCGACAGCCTCTCCTTTTCTGAGAGCCTAATCGGTATACAGAGAGCCCTCCCCATAAGTGCAGCAACTGCCTCGCCAGCCCCCCTCCCCACTTCGCAAGTACAATCAAAGCCACACAGACATGGAATAACTTCCCAACAACAGTCGTTCATATTCTATATGTTTATTTTCTGTGTGAGAAAAGATAGATTATAAATATTTTGATATAGTGAGGCTGATCCGATCGCCTACTCAGCAGTTGCCAGACGTCGTGAAGCTCATAGTTGATCCCGGCTGGATCTCGTAGTCACCGCAGTGCGAAAGCCTGTGGAACATTGACGTTAAATACATGTTGTGTACGTTGCAGAGAATTAAGCATATTCGTGCAGTCATTCAGGTAAGATTCACGTTAAATTTCGATATGTTGCTCTATCCCATAAGATTGTGTGTAATCAAACTCATTTGTATGCACCTATTCGTTTGTATGTATGTCAGTGTATGATTGTATGTATGTATGTATAGATGTAGTAGACCTTACGAAAGTCGCTGTACTGTGTACCGTGTCAATAAAGATTGTGGTACAATGTTTGAAGATCAGCAAACGCCCACACATATCAACTCACTCACTCACTCACACATTCACTCACATTCACTCACTCACTCACTCACTCACTCATTCACTCACTCACAAACAGTCTCTCTCTCTCTCTCTCTCTCTCTCTCTCTCTCTCTCTCTCTCTCTCTCTCTCTCTCTCTCTCTCTCTCTCTCTCTCTCTCTCTCTCTCTCTCTCTCTCTCTCTCAAAGACAACTTAACGGAGTCGCTTGCCATGCTCTTACTGCAAGTTACCGTTAGCAGTATAAAGTGACGCAGCCGCAAGTTACTCTTCAAGCAGAGGCATTTTTGTCGGGCTGGTCTTTAACGTGATTTTAGGCATTTTTGTCGGGCTTTGTATTTTGTCCCGTTTTCTTTATGTCTTTATGTATGGGTTGGCGACATTTGAAAAATAGAAAGCCCGACAAAAACGCCTAGAAACACGTTAAAAACCAGCCTGATCCATTCCTCTGCTTGGAGAGTTGGTGCAAGTTTGACTTTTAAGTTACTCACGTGATGCCAGTGTTGGACTGCAGGTCTATCCGTGTGATTTTGAGCTCACTTGGACGCGACCAGAAGGACGTGCTGGCGGAAGCCTTGAAGGTGAGCTGCAGCTCGCTCGGCGTACCGACGCCGGCTCTGGACATGAACATGCCCGAATAGGTGCGGTCGTCTTCGAACGATTTACTGTCAGAACTGTGGGTGTAAAGGAACATGGCATGGCAAATGTGTTTGAGAGATTTGCTGTGGCAACCTTTCTCAGAATATGTCTTAAATATAAATCAAACTAACATCTAGCGAAGAACAAAAAACATCTTAGTTCTGTGAACAGCCATTTTAATTACAGAACTTCTAAGGAAACATTTTCACGGATCCCATTGCATGCTGGGAGACGCGGTGCATTGTGGGTAGCTCAGGGGCAAACAACCTCATTACCACCACAACCGCTTTTTCGTTAAACAACATCAAACCTACCTGAACAGGTTGGTCGCGTCCGTGGAGGCGTCTGTACCGATAATGGTGGCCTCTACTTGCCCTCGTGTTGTCCTGGCATATTTCTTAGTTCTGAATGATACTTTAAATTCAGTTCCTGTAATAAAAAACGAGGTTATAGCGCTAATAAACGAGGTTATAGCACTAATCCGGTAGACACTGAAAGTCCAAGCTAAGTCGTCCAAACTTAAAGGGGGAGAGATCACCTGTTTTGTCTTCCCCTCCATTTTTGTACATGGAGGAGCTTAATGAATAAATAAATAGAAAATAAAAATTCTCAAATTTGATTTTGACAAAAGTGATACTTTAAATTCACTGCCTGTTAAGAAAAAACAAGGTTTTAGCACTAATCCGTTGACACTGAAAGTCCAAGCTTAGTCGTCCAAAATATTCTCAAATTAGATTTCTTATTGACTGCTCGAACAAAGTAACCATCATTCCAACTTATTTAAAGAAAAACAATTAGTCACCGCAAAATGAATTTTCGCCGAAGGTTGTAGTGAACATGGCGCCTCTCGCACTGGGGTCGGCGTCATAGCCCATCACTGCGTAGCTGCCATCGCTGTTATCCCAGCATGCCCCGCTCTCGTACTCGCTGTAGCTGTCGCAGCGGTGGGCCACGAACGAACATGGGCTGTTGATGGATTCGATCCAGTAGTCAACGGCTCTCGAGTGGCTGCAACTCGCCGAGTCGATAAGGCCGTTGGCATCTGTATTTGAAAATTTAAAAAGAAAACGGTTAAAATTTGAAAAAAAATGACTAAGCATTGCTTTGCTCCCATCATCCTTTGCGACCGGGTGCTCCCAAACGCTTCCAACGAGAAGGAATCATAATCACTTAAAGTACCGGGTACAACCTACGTCATCCTACGTCATGAAAATGGCAGTTGAGCGTCATAATTATAGTTCCAGTTCCTTTATGGAGGTCTATGTGCAACCTAACCTAGACTATGAGGTGGCCAAGTACAACACAAATCAGTTATGCAAATAAGAGGATTCTACTGTATATCATGATCACCGCTCGGTGGTCGGCTGGCCCATGCTATTGGATGACGTAGGTTGTATCCCCTGTAAATGATTCCAATTTGAGTTCGTACGTACCGAAAGTGCCTGAAGTCAAACCAGATAGAACATCCGCTAGAGACTCTGCTACAGGATTTGACGGGCAGTTTGGCTGCCTGGCCCCGCCGTTAGGGTAGAAGTCCACGTCCCCAACTTTCGTCGCCATACCGAAGCCCACGTTGAAGTAGGGGACATCCGTGTGGATGACGTCAACAAAGGTGGCGGCGTTTGAGTTCAAACGGGCCGCCGGATCCGCAAGTTCAAACATTGGTCCAGCTGGGTCCAAACCTGGAAAAATCATATAAGATTCACAAACAATGTCATTCCCTATCATCGTTTCCCTATCAGATCTATATCATGTTACTGTAGGTCAATCTGATTGATATGATAAAGAACTGCGCCTCCGAGGCGTTGCCAAAATCCAAAATATAACTGTAATCCTAGTCAATCTGAGTAGCTTGGCTCCAGCCTGCCATGCCATGTTATAACGTAACCGAAGTTTAGCTTGACGGATATAACAAAAGGCTCCTCCCCTGAGGCGTCGACAAAAAACCTGGACGTATCCGTAATCCTGGATTCCAGGTAGCCTGGATCCGGCCTCCCACGTGGGCCTCTCCTGCCATACCATGTTACCGAAGTTCAACCTAACGGATATGACCAAGAGCTCCGCCCATGGGGCGTCGCCAAAAACCTGGACGTACCTGTAACCCTGGCCAGTCCAGGTAGCCTGGATCCGGCCTCCCCTGCGAGATGTGCGCCCAGACTAAAGCCGATGAGGTGGAACTGATCCAGGCTAACTCCCGTCTGGTCCACCAGGAACGTGACCAGTTTGGCGACCTGAGCTCCCACTACCCGCAGGTTGGAGGCGGCGGCGGCGTAGTCGGGGAACTGGATGCCTTTGGTCCAGTCTACAATGATGTAGTTAACGTCGTCCTACAAAAAACAAGATTTCTACATTCACAAATACATATATATAGAAATGTTTTGTTTGTTATAACACTATGAGCCCGTCTTTCTGTTACACAAGCCATTCTTCTACGTTGTCCTGTTTCTTCCTATTTCATCACTTGGAAAACGCATGCGCACCGTGACTATACCATTTTCTACATCGCCATTAAAACGTGTGGATAATTGTCCTGAACCTTTTTGTTCAGAAACTATCTAGTTCAAATGTCTTCCAACCCTTCTGTCCCTGATAAAAATACAACAAATGTCGTAAACGTTATTTCGATTGACAGTTATACCTTCAAGTGCATTTCAGCCATTGCCTGTGCGGCTGATGAACTTAACACGTCTTCGATGCCCTTGGCGTCGGTGAAGCCATGGATCCACACTTTGACTGGCTTCTCTTGTTTAAAGGACGACAGTTGAAGCGTGGTCGGATTGTCGAAGTCCAACAGCTGTTAGTATGAAGTATGTATTATTCAATGGAATCAATGCTAAAAACACACGGTTTAACATACAAATGTACAATTGTTGTTTATACCATTTTAGAAACGGTTTGATGATCATATGATTCTGTATGGTTCTGGCTTACGAATTCGTGAGCACATCTTCTGCATTACTATTTGCCTACGTGAAGCCTGCCTCTTACTAGACCCGCGGCACGCTGGCGGCGTCGCTAAGGCCGATCGAATTGACAAAGTTCTCAACTAATTTCATCGACAAAAAAATAATCGTTTCAAGCTTTGTGCGTTTTATTGTCTTTTTGGTCATACTTGTATGTTTTGAATGATATTCTCATTAAAAAGTCAAGGGTAGCACAAATTCAGTTTAGTACGCAGCGACGCCGCCATACTTTTTTTTTCATTAATATTTGTGCAGTGTTTGTGGGAACTGGCTTGCACAACTGTGAGACCCAAAGACTAGAGAATCAGAGCTGGGCGCCGCCCTATACACAATATGGTGCGGGGAGGTCTTTCACTACAAGGCATCTGATCTTACAGCACACGAAAAGGATTCGTGAACATACGGGAAGCATTACTTTCATGAAAAATGCAATGCAACTAAAGATAGTATTTCGTGCAGTGAATTCAACATCAATGGACAATGGCACATGTAGTCGGTTGCAGTGTTGTATGTTCAGCATAGAAGAGAGTGAATCCAAACCTGTCTGTCGGCTAGCAGGGCGTTACTGCGGGTGAAGAGGTAGAACTTGGTGTCCAGCTGGTCGGGGGAGCCCGGCAGTCTGCCCGTGTTGGTGTAGGGGGCCAGGATGGAGAAACACCCCAGGTCTCCGTAACACACCTCATCGGCGTTCTGGGCTAAACATGACAGGCAAAGAAATAGATGAATGCAAGTAAGCCGTTACCTCAATCTTTCATGAACAAGCAAACTGAAGTAGAAATCTTTAAAATCCTATCAACGGTGACCCAAATTGTATTAGCCGAAGAAAAATTTGACGAGCACTGGCTAAGAGCAGAATAGTTTTTATAATGCAAGCTTCTTTTTCTTCATTCCTATCAAAAGAGCAAGTTTTTTCTTCTATTGAATAACCAAATCTTACCGATGGCATGTAGCAACAGTACCGCGAACACCGATATGGTAGACCAAAGAGCCATGGTGAAAGACGTCTGTGTGGAACTGAGAAAACAAGTCGGACGGTTTGTCTCTCTTGTCGGGACCTTATCGAAGTTATAAAGCTAACGATCGGGTCATCGTACTGATAGCGTTGCGCAACGTGTTTGCAGAAGACGCCAAAATAGGCTAATCAATGGCTCGTCTGATATGATAATGTATGTGATACACGTGTTGAGCCGTGTGATCTTCTGTATCTGCAAAAAAAAAATCCACGCGTTTTGTAGTCTGGTGTCCTAGTCCTGTATCTAGGGCATTAGAGGGCAATGACGTTTTGACATACAGCTGCTTCTAGTGCTAGTAAGAGTAATTCAAGATCCGACTGACGGTGTAAAAGTAGTTTATTGATGTCCTTGCAGGAAGAAACAAGCTATCTGCCACAAAAAAAAACACAAGACCACAGCACGTCCAGGTCAAAATATACAAAAATGGAATTTCTGCTACAGTACCAAGGGCACATACCAGGGGGCCCAAAATCAACCTTGAATTTCGGCTTCACGACACCTACCCACATACCAAATATCATCGTAATCCATCAAGAGGCTCTTGAGTTATACTGACTCCAGTAGTGCGGAAACACAAACAGACAAACAGACAGACAAACAGACAAACAGACACACCCAAAACAATATCTCCATTTTTCATGGAGATAATAATGTAATGGGAGATGACAGACTTCACCCCCTGCCCACACACCCTTACAGTCCCATAAACAGAAATACGCTGAGGAAGGTTAGACATCCAGGTAAACATTACTAATATACAATTTAAACTCGACTACTGGGTAAATTTCCGCACGTCGACGTTTCGAGTGACATCCATCACTCTTCTTCAGCGTAACTAGAATGAACTAGCAGAACTAACCAGTACTTACATACTTACACTGGGGGATGTATGGCAACGTAGTCGGGATATATACTGGACGCGCTTGGACCAGTACTAGAGTAGGACATGTGTTACGAATTATAACCAATAAAGGACAGGGACCCACGTGTATCTGAGCCGAGATACGACTGTGTGTGGACGTACATTTATTATAAATTCACCAGGTTGTATTATTTCAGCCAGTAGGTACCCATCTGAGTAATGAGGCTGTTGTAACGCACTCGAGGCACCTCCTCGAACACGGGACCCCCATTTTTCGTCTCTTCCGAAAGACGGTGCAGCTCCGACAAGGATACCCTTCCCGGGATTCGATCCGGGGTCTCCCGGATCCAACTAATTGGAAACAGGAGGCTCAACTGCGAAGCCGCTACCAATTGAGTTACAGGGACATAAGCAACACTGGTGGCAGTTATTCTTTCCAACACTAGTTGACAATAATGTAGTCGACGTCTTCCTATGAAAATAGATCTATATCTACATTAGACCAAGTAAATGCTTGCATACAAGAAAAACATTCATTCGCATTCTTACAAAGATTGACTATTACATGCAATTTTGCACGCAAAAAAATGCTTTGCTTGGTAGTAGACGTAGCAAGAATTATTCTTTGTACCGGAATATTCCTCATCAATGATATCCGTTCCATCTCTCTTGGGAGCTGAAAAACGTACAACATATTTTCTGTGCATTCTAGAAACGGCTAGCACATATGAGACAAAGACATGTCTACTGAAGGTTGTATCTAGTAATACCTTTTTGTGTAATTCTGCCATTACTTGGGCAAAATTGGAATTGATAAAGTCTTTAACTCAACAGTCACTGGTGAAGCCATGGGTCTCAACCAGTAATCTCAACTAGACTCCATGGCATGAGGAAAACCTGAAGACAAACTGACCATATAGGCAAAAGAATCGGTACAATTTCTCTTTAATTTGTGTAATTACTCATAAGCCAGTGCCATTGTAATTACAGATCTAAAAAACACCGCTAACGTCGCTATCTACCGTTGCCAAGATCTGTCACTAATATGTCATATAACGGGGGGCGCCCGAACATCGACGCGCCCTAACATCGCACGGATTTTTTACTGATCTTATTTTGCATAAGTACGCCGTGTTTGTGTCCAATAACTAAGCTGATAAGGAAGGTAAATAACCCAAGTTCATGCACATGATTGTCATTTACATTCAAAACATATGTGTACATATTCATTTCTTGTTTTGTCGAAAAGTAGTATTTTGACAATAATGATGGTAGCGCTAAGTAGAGGGTCACTGCGTAGCTAGACGGCCCGGCACCTAAATATACGACCTGTGCCAAGCAGATACATAAGTCACACAGCTATCATACACATAAGAAAAATAACTTCATAAAACACTAAAAATTTGGGTCTTTAAGTGTTTGTTGAGAAGAAAACCGACCAAAGAAAAACAACGTAAACATTGCTGTCGTCTGACGACGTTGTTTTCCCGCCATTTTTGGGGGCCGCGATGGTGGCGAAACGATTCAACGCACAGTTTTGTTACGCTCTAACATGTGATTGGTACCGTCTATGAAAAGGAAACTGAATACAGAGATGGCGAAGATATTTCCCAATAAGTAGACGGAGTATTGTTGATGTCAGCGGTGTCGTTTATTCGTAATGATTTCGTAAGTCGGGCCGTATTCAATACGTACGTCGGGCCGCGTAGTAGCCTATTTCCCGTGGAAACATGAACTGGGATGCGCTAGATATAGCCCTTCTCACATGACGTGAGAAGTGCACACAGTCAAAATTTTCCGGTCAAAAGAAAGCTAGAATATAGCAGACTTCAAGCCTAATTTACATTTCCCTAACTTCATCACTAACTTCCGAAGAGAGCAAAATTACCAAAGCGTAGGAAGTTAGGCACACTATCTGGCGTAGCACTAAATCAGAAGGTACATTCGTGAAAATGTCTCACAGCGTCTTCCGCATGTAACGCGGAGCATGAAGGGCCCATGAACAGTATGAATACATTTTTTGTCCAAGTATGGTCTTTAGATGAATGTGTTCAAAATTCATTCATTAAAACATGACCATTCTCTGGCAACCAGCAATGGAGCGCCGTGAGTTCCAGCGCGTAAAAAAACGTCCGATATTTGGGCACCCCCCGTTATGTGGTAAAAGGCTACCAAAAGAGCATGTCACGTTATTTTTTTTTAATATTCTACAGTACATCAATGTAAAGAATATCTTCCTCTAGTAGCGTGTACTTCTTGTGTACATACTGACCTTTTATTAGTATTCATATCAGGATTGGTTCATATCAACGATGTGTTAGATCGATAGTTTCGTCGTGCAAGTATCAAGACTTGTTTTTCTCCATTTATAATCCCCTAATGACCTCCAATATTGATTGCTAGGATAGGAACAAATAAAAACTGCTGTCTTGAGCTCATCGCTAGCTGCTGTTGTTTTCCCATGTTAGAGACCCGGGCTACCCAGAATCCTTTGGGTCCTGTTCTGAACGCCTGGAGACACGTCTCAATTTGGAAATTTCCCATGGTGCAATTTTTAGGACCCGGATGTTCGTAACCTTGAAAGATGGGAGAGAAACATTATGATATAACCTTTGATACGAGTAAACCAGAGCTTGGAAGAGGCCCGTAGGGGGACTGACAACATGCTCAGCTTCATGATATAACAAAATTTTAGAACTCTTATTTCAGGGAAAACCATAGGGGTACCTTCTCAACTATTCTCCAATTCATGCAAGATTTTGCATATTTTTGCTCTAGAATGCCCAGTTCCAAAGCAGAGACAAACCTATACAGTTTTACGTGATTAATCTATGAACATGTGGGAGGGGCTCTATTTTCACAGTCATACTTTATAGGCAGTTTTGTTTCCAACAAATGTCTGCTCATGGCATTGTAACCGATACCATTTCCTTAACCTGAAATACCTCAGCTCATCAGTTCTAAAGTTCAAAATACTGCAGTTTCAAAAAAGCAATCGTCCTTTAGATCGAAAAAACATTGTGCAGACCAGACAGTGGTACATTGGTGTGACGGAAGGTAGTAATCTGTGTGCGTCACTTGTTTGTTCCTCTCGGACGATCGGTAGCTTATCTTTTCAAAATGGCGGCCACATTCGTCCTTCGCACGTACCCCACATCCCGGATGTGGTCCGTGCGTGTAAACGTGAGTGACAAGTCATGCTCTTGAAAACGTGAGCTAAATGACTTAGAATAAAGATATGGCTCTCTCTCACGTTTCAGCTCAATCTAAGAACATGCTGAGTATGAATATTATCATCAGATGTCAATATGAATATCATCAAATATACCAATTTCTAATGGAAAATTATCATAATGTCTTTTTTAATTCTCGTGTCAACTGCAGGCATATCGGAAAAGATGCTTTCTTAATTTGTCATACTCTCCTTAATTTTACACATCGTTAATGTCAGGTAGTTACCTTAATAGTTTATTGAGCTATTTCGTCCCAAATGTATCTTCCGTTATCTAACAGTTATGTGCTTGTCAATATGTTCGTCGGTGTAGAACCTAGCCTCAATCAATTTGACTTTATTTCGTGTCATTTCAAAGGAAACTAGAGTTAAGTATTTGTGCTACATATACTTCAGGTTTGCTATGTTAGTTTAGCGATTATGGGGTCTTTTTATACATATGAATTTAATTTTTCTTTTTATTTGAGTTGAATGTGTGACAGTTGTGTGCCGATTTGTTAAAAATAGAGAGAACGCTAGCGACCCCAAAGAACACCCCTCCCAATGAAATGGTACGTCACAAAATCAAGATGGCGGCCACCACACATGCCAACGGTTACAACAAAAGTTTTGTAACACAAGCCTGTAATGTCAGCATTAGAACAATATTTTGTACAAATGTGGCGTTGCTATGCAGCATGCATCACTAACATGTGACAATGATCCTGCTGCAGTGCAGATCACGTTCAATAGGTGGCGCCACAACCCATATTTCCGCCATGGCAAAACGTTGTTATCTTCTTCTACAATACTGCTGAGCCCGCCTTTCTTTTGTTTGCGAGCATCATTGCCCTACATGTTCTATATCAAACATTTACTGCTGTACTTTATGTAAATAAATATGCTAGCAACCTTCCATTTGGTCAAAATAGGAAAGTTCACCTTTCCACCAAGAAACATTTAGTTCAAAACACTATGTGTCAACAGATCTTTGATTTGTAGTGATATTGATATAAATATATACATAGCGTGTACATACAATATTATAGGTTATCACTATCCAATTATAAAGTGACATAGCGTCGTCGTTATGGGCGTTGTCGATATTTCTATTAGCAACTAATCAATATCATAAACTCATTAATTTAACGCTGTTGGATCATTGCTTGTTTTCTCATCATCTATATTGAACTGTTCCGTCCCTGTTGTATCTTCAGTCACATCAAACTTCGATATTCTGACGAAACTCATTAAGAAATGTCAATAACGTTTTCCTTGTACTAACGACTAACATTAATCACTGTGGCATTACGTTTGTCCAAATGTCACCAACAACAAAATTATTTTTCAGTAGTTTTCTTTCAAAGTGATGCCGATTTTCGACGCTCTCGTAATATAAAGATGTAGCTCGAAAGGCTCATGCAGTTTGATACTGAGCTGATAGAGGGCGCTAATATTGACGTCGGGAACGGCATATATTCATCTAACTTTCGGATAAGCTTCAATATCCCTTGTAGCACTGAACTGACCACTTTCTGAACACAATATCACACCAAGTACTGGAGTTATGTATTTGTGCTACATATACTTCAGGTTTGCTATGTTAGTTTAGCGATTAAGGGGTCTTTTTATAAATATGAATTGGTTTTGAATTTTTCATTTCATTTGAGTTGAATGTGTGATAGTTGTGTGCCGATTTGTTAAAAATAGAGAGAACGCTAGCGACACCCCAAAACACGCCTCCCAATAAAATGGTATGGCGACCCTGTGACGTCACAATTCAAGATGGCGGCCACCTCACATGCCAACGGATCCAACAAATATAAAATAAACGATAACAATTTATCGCACGTAACATTGCTATCACTGATGTTTAAAGCAACATTTTTGCGGCAGGTTTTCAGTGAACAGCATTCAGTGACTACAAAACTTTTTCAACCATTTACGACTCTAGTCTGGACTTCTAGATGCAATGCCCTGACGACACTATGTTCTAGATCTACCAAACTGAGTTTTCCAGAAGCACCTGAGTAAAGCTATCAGTTGTTAGTGGATGGCTTCAATATAGGAAGACAAAAGTTTTCCACAGTCATCCCTCTTGGCTGTTAAAATACAGGTCACAAAAACAGTTTACAAATGTATGAATACAATCTAGTGTGATTACCATAATCTAGTAATGTGTGGGTTCGGCTTCTCCTATGAAATGAGGTTTTCTACATGCACTAGATTTGTGAATGGAAAATAGTTTGAAACCTGTTATCACTACATCGTTTTCAGATATATTTTGACAACCAATGAGGTTATAGGTTTCTTGGGACATGGTATATGATAGCCCGTGTGGTCAGTGAATCTGAGAATGATGTTGTTAATTAGCGGCTTGATTGATCAGAGTGGTCCGCTGCCCGCCGCAGATTCGGTTGACCCTCGGGTGGCTGCCGGACGATGGATCTTTCTTGACCTTTCAACTCGGTCTTTGACCTTCAAATTTATCATACTTACCATCTGGACCAGGTAGGAGCTGTGAGTTGCAGGGGTGAACCCATTTGAAAATGGGGGAGGGGGTAACTAGTGTATGAAGTTATACCGGAAACAGGACAGGGCGACAAAAGAATCTGCGAAAATTGATTAATATGATTATGAGGAGTTGTTGAAAATTTCAGCTCCTTTTGGCAATATTAAGAATGTTTTGCCCTGCTTTGATTCTATCACGATTTGTTTTTCTCTTTTCATTTCCTCAGTACATTCTCTCGCTTTCCGTTCTCATTACTCTGTCCTTATTGATTCTCTAGCCTTATCTGCTTTCTTTCTTTCTTTCTTTCTTTCGTCCCTTTCGATCGTCTTAAGTCTTTTTTTCTGCTGACCATCGTCGTATAAGAGGATTTCTCTGTAGCTCAACTAGTAGCAGCCTCACAGTTGAGCTCCTGGTTCCAATTGGTTACTGGGAGACCTCGATTCAATCCTGGGTCAGGACGTCTCAGTTGGGACTGCACCCGTCTTATAGAAGGGACGTAAAATGTGAGTCCCGTGTTCAAGGCGGGTGCCTCGACCAAGGGGAAGGGCTAGCAACCCCTGCCTGTAAAAATATACCCTGCTACTAGCAAGGAAAGTTCTTTACCGTATTATGTGCCACTAGAAACTACAAGGTGAACAACAATACAGCACAACATCACCCTGTAAGGTGGACATGTCGGACTACGGTTAGACAGCTGTCAGAGTGGATGATGGATCTATGGAGGACAGATAGAGCCGTCACGGTACCCGGAGGCACAGCACGGCAGCGACACGCAAATGTTTCACGCCTGCGCGGTCGTGACAAGCATCATGGCCGCCGAGAGACAGGTGTGTCCAGTCGTGACGTCATGATAGTTAACATAGCTAGTGGTGACGTCTTAGTTTCGCGAACTCAAGAGAAGGAGAGAAGGGGGCATTAAAACTTGACCTGAGTAAGAGCCATCTTAAGATTCTACCAACGGTCGAAGACATAGTCGAGACATTTTAAAGAAGCTATTACAGAAGCGATGCAGTTTTTACGTCGATTCTCTTTCTCCCTAAAAATGTATGACGTTGTTACAGTACTGTATAGTACTATGGATACCAGGCATTGTACCAAGAATTTTCCAAATTGTAAGAAGAATTATGAAGAACGCTTGCCTTGGAAATTGCTCAACAGTTATGAAAAGAGAATTGCTAACGCAAAATGTTCTTAGGTATTGTGATTCTGAAATATTGCTGGTTTTATCTCCGTCATTTTGTAATAATTTGTCACATATTTGAGTCAAGTGATCCTTAATAGATAATGAAGTTAGGGTACGCGCTGGGGCCGATAGTGTCAAGCCGATCTAATCTGTATGTCGCAGGTCACTGTCGTTTGGCCCGGGACTGTGTTATAACCCAAGGGGGACATTTTACACGAATTATGTTCGACATTTGTCGTGTATTTGACATCGGGTCCTCTGGTCGTGGCCGCCCCCAAGAGGCCACTTGACGGACCGTGTGACTTGGCGGACAATGTCGCAGGTCACTGCCATTTGGCCCGGGACTGTGTTTATCCCGTGGGGCACATTTTACACGAATTATGTTCTACATTTGTCGTGTATTTGACATCGGGTCCTCTGGTCGCGTCTGGCCCCAAGAGGCCACTTCCGTACCGTGTAGCTGAAGTGACCACGTCGGAACAATTTGTGGGGGAGGAGGGGTCAGTGTAGCAATCTTTTAAACGATTTAAAACATTTCTTATTGTAGCTTGGCTCAAAGCAAATGAATTTTAGTCCATGTTATTTACTCAGAAACGAAGTCCTGGAGGGGGGCTCTCGGTCCCAGGTTCCGCAGGCGACTCTGTCCCAGGGTCTGAGAAGGAAGCTCGGTCCCAGGGTCAATAGAAAGCTCAGTCCCAGGGTCACCAGGACCACGTAACCGCTGAGAAGATTTTCGGACCTCCCGCAAGTTCTATCCGAAAATTACTAGGTCTATGTCAGGACGGATTATCTGTGTTCGCAACCGGAATAAGTAGCTACAATTATGTTTCAATGGGAGTTTAACACTGTATTGTGTTATTTGAAATACTATAACAGTATATCAAAGTCGCAGAAATAACAATTACTTTATTACAACAAACATATATGTATATGTGGAGAATCGACCGTCGCGATGTCAACATGTGATGTTGAATTTGTCCCTTCTTGTTCATTATTTGCTTTAATATTCCAACAATTGTGTGCACACACATTTATCAAACACGAGAAAATCAACTATCTTTTTAAAATGTAGTCCTATAATATTATGTAGAATAGACATGTCAAAAATTTGCAAAATGTTAAAGGCTTTGAAAAGAGGTCTATGAGTCATAGACCTCTTTTCAAAGCCTTTGACATTTTGCAACTTTTCCCGGCGTACATCCGAGCTCTTGTCCACTGCCAACGATAACGAATTCGCCAAAGACGTTTCTATTTGTCAACTGGACATACAGATAACATTAGAACTAGTAGTGTAAGTCATACGTCGAATCCGGCATGTTGAATTATTTATATACTTGCAAGTAGCTTAATTCCTATGTACCCACTTGTTTGTTTGCGTGTCTAGTTGTGTAAGACCTTACGTAAGTCGCTGTACTTTTGTTGTGTCAATATTAATAACCTTCATTGTACATTCATGCCCTATCGCAGGCTAAGTTTAGGCATATAGATACAAAATACATGGTAACGTTCATATAATGACACTGACAGGATTTCTAATACTAATCCAAAACAATGGTTTTAAAGCTACTC